>NC_090323.1:54836639-55180944 GCF_040869045.1 Eurosta solidaginis
ACACAATAATAATTCTTACAATCTAATCTACGTTTGCCTTGCCGCGATGAAAGTGAAAACTGCTGATCACGCGCTTCCCACAGGTGAGTTTGTTTATTTTTAATTTGGTTTCTATTTACCGCTTACTGTTCACACGGTTTGCTTTGTATGTGTTGCGGCTTCAGCAATTTTGTCAGTTTGTTATGTCTGGAGTATTATGTGTCTGAATATTTGTTTTCTTGTATTATATAAATATGTGCCTTGGTAATATATATATTATATACCACCATATATATACTATATATAACACCGACCTTTATGATTTTTTCAGAAAACATTATATGCTATATACGTAAGCACTTGGTGAAATTTAAAGCTTCTAGCTGTTAAAATGGGCCTGAAATTGCGAAAATATATATATATATACTATATATAAATACTATATATACCACCATACATATACTATGTATACCACCGTTCTCTATGATTTTTTCAGACAACAATATGTGCAATATACGAAAGTACATGGTGAAGTTTGAAGCTTCAAAATGTTAAATTGAGGAAGATATGACAAAAATCCTCTTTTTCTGAAAATCGGACACACAAATACACCCGCTCACCAAATTTTATCAAGATATCTCAAAAATTGAGGGACTAGTTTGCATACAAACAGACAGACGGACAGACGGAGAGACGGACATGGCTAAATCAACTCAGCCCTTCATCCTGATTATTTCGGTATACTTAATGGTGGGTCTATCTATTTTCCTTTAAGAGCTTACAATTTGGGTTTCGTGACGAAATTAATATACCATTTCATTTTCATGAAAATATAATGAACCTAGAATGGAATGTGTTTGTATGACATTGGTATCAAATGGAAGGTAATAAAGAGCATTTTAAAAGGGAGCGGGCCATAGTTCTATAGGTGGACGCCTTTTCGAGAAATCGCTATAAAGGTGGAGCAGGGGTGACTATAGATTGTGTTTGTGCGATATGGCTATCAAATTAAAGGTATTAATGAGGGTTTTTAAAAGGAGTGAAACTTACTTTAATATTTGAAGGCGTTTTCGAGATATCGGACCAAGGTGACCTAGAACATCATCTGTCGGGTACCGCTAATTTATTTATATATGTAATACCGCGAACAGTATTCTTGTCATGATTCCAAGGGCTTTGGATTTCGTCCTGCAGAACTTTTTCATTTTCTTCTACTTAACCCATTATGTCCTGAGCATAGAAGGGCTGGAGCAATTTCAATGAAATTTTCAGTGGCCATATAAATTGGTCCAATTAAGAATAAAAAACCGAAAAAAATTTGCGGTCCTAACCCGTTGGGGTGGTGGAGCACGTTGCGTACATGCAACGTTAGGCCTTAATGATATACAAATTTTTAATTTTAAGTTCATTTTATTTAAAAAATTTATTTCGTTTGTGTGAAAATTCAAAAGCAGTAAATAAAATATGTTTATTTTGAAAGTAAATAAAATATGTTTTAATAATTTGGGAAAAATTTAAACAACGGGACATCAGAACGGACAAGTCGACAGCTGTTTCGATTAAACCTTGTAAATATCTTCACAGCCTTTGCTCCCGGGAGTGGGATTTGAATCCGCACTCCTACGATGGTTGAATTATTACAAGCACATTCAGCTACGTCTTGGGATAAAGTTTACAACAACTAAAGCATAACTGCCTGAATGCGTTTGTAACACTTCAACTCGGGAGAAAAAGTTTTGAAGTGATTTACAAGGTATAATAGAAACAGCTGTCGCCTTGTCCGTCCTGATGTCCCGTTGTTTAAATTTTTCCCAAATTATTAAATAAAAATTATAAATTCAAAATTGCTTTAAATAAATGTTTTCATACATTTAAAAGCAATGAGGTCAGTCCCCGCTTAATTCATAAAAATATGTTTTAATTGTGATATTTCTTAAAAAAATTTTGGATGTAGCCCGATTTCACATATATTGCATACATATTTGATTTGATTTGTGCAAGATCGACAGCGTAACGATTTTCTGTAAAAACAGGTAGGTGAACCAAGCGAGGTTTTTTTGGAGCAGTGCTGTGAGCTTGTTTGCGTTTAAGCTTCCTTACAGGAGCTTCAGACAAAGTTTCGACAACAAAAACTCGAAACTATAGCTGTCCCATAATAGGAGCATTTTCCAGTTTTTTAAACAGACAGTGTATTTTCCTGACATTCACCATGGCTGAGTCTAGTTCATTTGTGGCCAATACCGTTTTTTTCCACGAATACGAATTCTGTAATTGATCATTGCATTGTCAAAAAGGTCCACACCACACATGTTTCTATTACAGTCATGTACGGGAAATGGGATCGATATTGCCGTATTTTTTCACCTTTCTATCATATCGATATACTTTATTAGTAACGCTTTTCTCCAAATGATTGGAAAGAAAAGTCACCGAAAAATTATCATTCCATCATATCGCACTTATTTTATTATTTTTATCGAATGCATCCGCGAGAGTTTTCTTGAACTTTTTAATATCTGTAAGTTCTGCACCACCAGCTCGATTTTCACGCACAGTAACCCATTGTAGTTAGTTGAGACATAAACTTAAAAGATGTGAAAAAGGTGTTGGTTTCTCTTACACATGTCAATATTTTCAAGAAATTGTAACACAATAGACTGGCCAAGGCATAAGTTTGTATCTCTGATAAATGAAGCCCTGGAATAGGGTATAAAAGCAAAACATAGACAAAGTTTTGGTTTGGATTTCAAAAACATTTTACATGAATGGCTGGCGAATTATGCTATCATTTGTTCATCTAAGCTCGTAAGGGTTTAGTGTTTCTAAAATTCAGACGGTTACATATTGCACCACCACCGTATTGGTGTGATGGTAGCTTGCTTCGCCTAAGATCCTAGGTTCACACACCTGGAAAAGCAACATCAATTTTAGGAACAAGTTACTTCAATTAGGAGAAAAGTTTACTAAGCCATGTCGTCCCTCGGCAGTGTTTGACAAGCACTCCGAGTGTATTTCTGCCATGAAAAGCTCGCAGTGAAAACTCATCTGCCTTGCAGATCCCGTTCGGAGTCGGCAAAAAAAAAAAAGATATAAAAAGGTTAAAAAAGAGCACGACGAAATTGGAAGGGGCCGAGCTTCTCGTCCACATCTTCTGTGTCATTAACTGCATCTACAGTCTCAGGCGGCAGTAATATCATATGAACCGGATCCGCGTTTTTTATATTATTTACGACTTTATCCTCCTCGTCCCATTCATTAACTATATTTTCTATATCTCTTTTAGATAAATATTTTTCAGAAAACATTTTGCAAAGAAAGAACGTCACACTTTTTCTTAACAGAAAATGTAAATAAACAATATCAGCTGCTCACAAGGCTGAGTGCTGCCGGTTGAAAAAATGCATAGCGTTAAGTCCTAACGTTGCATTTGCGCAACGTAAACTTTTAATATAATATATTTGCTATATGTTGCAATATAAAATTTTGCAAAATTAATTTTCACGTAATTTGCTTAGACAAAATATTGTTAACAAGGAGATTTTTTTTACTTTTAAATCGAAAGTATTTTTTAATAATTTAACAAAAAACACCCAAAAAATTGCGGGAATTCAAGCGAAAATAAATGTGTACAAATATTTACTAGATTCAAATATAAGTATAACACATTTTAAATAAGTTCAATTTTATTAAATTTTAGTCGTTTTTTCGTTAAATTTTCTTAAAACCTGTGTAATATATGCGAAGCCGCAAACGTTGCGCAGACGCAACGTGCCGGGCTTAATGGGTTAATATGGTATTTGTCACACCCACTTTACAAAGTTTTTTCTAAAGTTATATTTTGCGTCAAGAAATCAATCCAATCAACATGTTTCATCCCTTTTTTCGTATTTTGTATAGAATTATGGCAATTTTTTCATTTTTCGAAATTTTCGATATCGAAAAAGTGGGTGTGGTCATAGTCGGAGTTCGCCCATTTTTAATACCAAGATAAAGTGAGTTCAGATAAGTACGTGAACTAAGTTTAGTGAAGATATATCGATTTTTGGTCAAGTTCTCGTGTTAACGTCCGAACGAAAGGACAGACGGTCGACTGTGTATAAAAACTGGACATGGCTTCAACCGATTTCGACCACTTTCACAAAAATCAGTTATCGTAATAGAAGCTATGCCCTTCACAAGGATTGGTAAATTTTTGTTCGACTTATGACATTAAAAGTGTTTTAGACCAATTAAATGAAAAAGAGCGGAGCCACGCCCATTTCCAAATTTGCTTTTATTTTTGTATTTTGTTGCACTATATCATTACTGGAGTTGAATGTTGACATAATTTACTTATATACTGTTAACATATTAAATTCTTTGTTAAAATTTGACTTTTAAAATTATTTTTTTTTTAAATTATTTTTTTAAAAAGTGGGCGTGTTCGTTATCCGATTTTGTTATCTATACTCAGAGTGACTTGCACACATAGTATATTAAATTTTATTGGGTAATGGTTGGTTGTACAGGTATAAAGGAATCGAGATAGATATAGCCTTCCATATATCAAAATCATTAGTACCGAAAAAAAATTTGATTGAGCCATGTCCGTCCGTCCGTCCGTCTGCTCGTTAACACGATAACTTGAGTGAATATTGAGATATCTTCACCAAATTTGGTACACGAGCTTATCTGGACCCAGAATAGATCGGTATTCAAAATGAGCGAAATCGGATGATAACCACGCCCACTTTTTATATATATAACATTTTGAAAATACATAAAACCTAGAATGTTGAAATTTGACGTTTGGACTGACATTGAGACTCTTGATAAAAATTTAAAAAAAATTTTAAATGGGCGTGGCACCGCCCACTTGTGATAAAATCAATTTACAAATATTATTAATCATAAATCAAAAATTGTTAAACCTATCGTAACAAAATTCGGCAGAGAGGTTGCCTTTACTATAAGGAATGCTTTGATGAAAAATTAACGAAATCGGTTAAGGGCCACGCCCACTTTTATATAAAAGATTTATAAAAGGGTCGTGGACGAATAAAATAGGCTATATCTTTGCAAACAACGGCTTTATATCAATGGTATTTCATTTCCCAAGAGCATTTATAACAGTAGTAAAAACTTCAAATTTTAAAAAATGGGCGTGGCACTGCCCCTTTTATGACAAAGAAATTTTCTATGTTTCGGGAGCCATAACTCGAAGAAATATTAACTTATCCGAATCAAATTTGGTACGCAAATTTTCCTTGTAGCAGGAAATATTTCTAAAAAAAATGGACGATATCAGTTAAATACCACGCCCACTTTTATATAAACGTAGACGAAAATAATAAGCTATGTCTTAGCGAAAAAAAGCTATGTATCAATAGAATTTTACTTTCTAAATTGAATTATAATATTAAATTGGAAAAGACTAAAATTTTTGAAAATGGGTGTGGCACCGCCCCTTTATGGCTAAGCAATTTCTGTGTTTCGGGAGCCATAACTCGAAGAAAAATTAACATATCGTAATAAAATTCTGTACACATATTTCCCTTATAGCAGAAAACGTGTCTAGTAAAAATGGACGGGTTCGGTTAAAGACAACGGCAACTTAGATATAAAACATATTTAAAAGGTCGCCGATTGGAATAATAAGCTATAACTTAACAAAAACAGTTTTAAATAAATGATATTTCACTTATCAAGTTTTATTGTAAGAGGAAATGGGGAGACATTTTTTTTTTAAACGGGCGGTGACACGTGTTATGTAGAAAAGTAATTTATCTGAAATGAAATGTACAATTGAAGCTCACGCTGAGTATATAATATTCGGTTACACCCGAACTTAGACACCTTTATTCGTTTTTATTTAGCATACATATAGTAACGTTCCTGCCAAATTTCGTCATGATATCTTCAACGACTGCCAAATTACAGCTTACAAAACTTTTAAATTACCTTCTTTTAAAAGTGGGAGGTGCCACGCCCATTGTCCAAAATTTTACTAATTTTCTATTTTGCGTCATAAAGTTAACTCACTTACCAAGTTTTATCGCTTTATCCGTCCTTGGTCATGAATTATCGCAGTTTTTCGGCTTTTCGAAATTTTCGATATCGAAAAAGTGGGCATGGTTATAGCCGGATACCTTTAATTTTAAATAGCGATCTGAGATAAGTTCCCAGGAAGGTATATACCAGATTTCATCAAGATACCTCAAAATTTACTCAAGTTATTGTGTTTAGGGACGGACGGACGAACGGACGGACGGACATGGTTAATTAATTTCTTTTTTCCCCAGATCATTTTGGTATATAGAAGTCTATATCTATCTCGATTAGTTTATTCGGTTACGGGGTACCGTTATGCGAACAAAATTATTATACTCTGTGAGCTCTTCTCAGCTGAGTATAAAAATTAAATAAAAATGTTCAATCATAAAAAGAAACCGAGCTTATAGGCTAATCTATATATATAAAGAAGGATTTGTGTTTGTATGCAGCTTATGGACTTAGAAAACACATCACCAATTTATTGAAGTTTGCTAATAGTGCTGCTCAACATCATTTTGCAAAGGTGTATGAGTTACAGCGGGGAAACCAAGTTCGGACAAAGAGGGGATGTGTGTTAAATTTTTTTTTGGTTTCTTCCAAGATTTGGCACCTGGTAAAAATCTCTTCGATGGGAGATTCACCAGGTTTGAAGCCGCACATAGGTCCAATCACCGATTCACGGTGGGCTTAGATATTTTCCACGATACACCTGACAGAACCCTAATGCGATACTAAGAGGGCTGGTTACGCGATATTTGGCGCAGTTTACAGGATAGCCTTTCTTCTGGCTGGGGAAAGAACAGTTACGCTCCAACCGCTGAATCGTGTACTAATCGGACCATATTTTGCAAAGAAGCTAAAGTTGAATTGCTCCCCAAGCAATCCATCAGCGCCCGCTACCTTTTTGTTTCTTAATATGGTTATTGCAATGTTTGTGGGGGATGTAATTCCATCATAATCGACCCCGAGCTTGGGATCAGTATCCCTAGGCGGTACCTCATTGTCACAATTTGGGTGGGCAGAGAAATGCTACCTCCGTATTTTTAGTGCTCCCTTGATATAGGCTAAAAGTCTCCATTTTCGTTATTTTGGGAGAATGTCCCGTGCTTAAAACCTTCCGTCTGTAGCCGATTTTTTGGTAAATTTTGAGGAAGTTATTTCTGGTGGCTAGTAGCTAAAACTCTTTGCGCTTTCACATTTCTGCCTTTGCTATTCTTCCTGTAAAGTCGCCTCGCTTCCATTTTCAACTCACGATTTTTATATCATGGTCGGACGGCGCACGTACGTGTGCCCTTATTTTCTTGTTCACTCCCCTAAATGTCGAATTTGTTTATCTTTTTTTTGCCGTATTTTGTCCATCCCAGAAAAATCTAGTATTTGCCAAGAGGACGACGACCAATTGAGTTATTCCGTTTGGTCTTCAAACAAATTATGGTAACATATAAACGCATTGTCTATTGAGCGGCCAGTTGTACCTAAACTAACCATTCAAGTGTCTGCCAGCATGTTTTTTTAAGAGCTTGATTTGAAGTTCTTATCCTGCTTTAAAAATTGGTCCAGGTACGAAGATTTAGCTGGTAGAAGTTACGGATGATATATTTCGAGAAATTGAATTCGACATATACTTTGTATCTGACCTTAATCAAAGTTACAGCTCTTCCCTTTGCATATATAAAAAAATAAATAAAGAGGTTCGATCATAAAAAAGAAACCGAGATTATAGGCTAATCTATATATATAAAGAAGGATGTGTGTTTGCATGCAGCTTATGAACTTAGAAACCACTTCACTAATTTATTCAAGTTTGCAGGTTAGATTCATAGAAAGCCAGAGAGTGTTTCTATGAAGCTTCTTTACAAAAATGGACCAGTTGCCATATTTTATTCAAGGTTCGATTTGCCTGAAATTTGGTATAAATGTAGCCCTTTGCCTAGACAAGTATTTACGATTTTTTTTTGTGCAAGTTTACCAGGGACTGATCTATTCAAAGAAATTCTATTCACGGTTCGACGTGCTTGAAATTAGGTATATAGGTAGCCTTTTACACAGGTTAATGTTTACGTTACTTTTTTTCAGGAAAGGGACCGATCTATTCGAAAAAGCTTTATTCATAATTCGATTTGCCGAAATTTGGTACATACACATGTATGTACATTAGACTGTGTCGATTTATTAACCGATATCGCGCCATCGATTTTTCGATAGGATTTGGGCTCAGGAAAAAAAGTTCCACTACGCATACCCCAAAAAATAATTTTCGAGCGTGCGAACTTTCATTTTTTTTTACTTTTTTTCGACTTTGATTTTTAAGGTTTTTTTCATAACCTACTAAAAAATTTCCATTTGATTGTATTCAAAAAACTGTTATCGCCTACGTTTTCAGCGAAAATTTTTGGGTCGGACAGTGTATACATATGAAAATTTTTTTAGTAGGTCATGAAAAAAACCTTAAAAATCAAAGTCGAAAAAAAGTCAGATAAATGATATTTCGCAGGCTTAGTGGAACTTTTTTTTACTGAGCCCAAATCCTATCGAAAAATCGATGTCGCGATATCGGTTAACTTTAGTCCATACAAATCGACCCAGCCCAATGTACATAGATAGCCCTTTGCCTTGATTAGTATTTACGACTCCTTTTTCCGGGAAAAAACCAGGGACCGACTGGAAAAGAGAGAGTTAGATGAAGATAGAGATATAGATATAGATGGAGCGGAAAAGAAGTGAGTGAAAAGACGGACACGGAAAAAGAGATAGATAGAAATAGAAAGGCAGAGGGAGGAATGAACAAAAGGTTAAAAAATAGGAAGAAAGGAAGAGGGTAAACTAAATTTAGGCCAGAAATACGTCTGCCGGATCTGCTTGTAGGCATATATTTTTATACTCAGCTGAGCAGAGCTCACAGAGTATATTAATTTTGTTCGCATAACGGTACCCGTAACGGCATAAACTAATCGAGATAGATATCGACTTCTATATGTCAAAATGATCTGGGCAAAAAAAATAAATTTATTTAGCTATGTCAGTCCGTCCGTCCGTAAACAAGATAACTTCATTAAATTTTGAGGTGTCTTGATGAAATTTGGTATGTACGTTGCTGGGAACTCATCTCAGATCGGTATTTAATATGAAAAAAATCGGACTAATACCACGCCCACTTTTCGATATCGAAATTTCGAAAAACCGAAAAAGTGCGATAATTCAAACCACGGATAAAGCGATGAAACTTGGTAGGTTGGTTGACATTATGGCGCATAATAGAAAATTTGTAAATTTTTGGACAATGGGCGAGGCACCGCCCACTTTTAAAAAAAAGTAATTTAATAGTTTTGCAAGTTGAAATTTGGCAGTCCTTGAAGATATTATAATGAAATTTGGCAGGAGCGTTACTCCTATTACTGTATGTGTTCTAGATAAAAATTAGAACATCGGATGACACTTCAACAAAAAAAACCATTAAGCCAAATTTTAACAAAAAAAAAAAGGATGTCATTACAGTATATAAGTTAATTATGTCAACATTCAAATCCAGCAAAGATATAGTGCAACATAATACAAAAATAAAGAAAATTTCAAAATGGGCTTGGCTCTGCCCTTTTTCATTTAATTTGTCTAGAATACTTTTTATGTAAGAAGTCGAACAAAAATTTACCAATCCTTGTGAAAATTTTAAATTAGTAAAATGGGTGTGACACCTTCCATATTAAGTAGAAGGAAATGAAAAAATTTTGCAAGGCGAAATCAAAATCCCTTGGAATCATGGCAGTAATACTGTTCGTGGTATTACATATATAAATAAATTAGCGGTACCCGACAGATGATGTTCTGGGTGATCGTGATCCACATTTTGGCCGATATCTCGAAAACGCCTTCACATATACAACTAAGGGCCACTCCCTTTTAAAACCCTCTTTAATACCTTTCATTTGATACCCAAGTCATACAAACACATTCATAGGAGTCATATATGAGTATTTTATGATTATAGGCTTAGATTTTCTCGAGGCACATATTTCACACATATTTCGGGCTCTTGTAGGACTCATAATTAGGAGCGCTTCGAAAATATTTCAAGGATGATTTAAAAAAAGTTATAAAGAAATGCGTTCAAATTTAACCAGATTTTCATATTTAAGAAAAATATTGAAATAAAACGAATTGATAGTTGAAGAAAGATAGCAAAGGGTTGCTCCACTTTTTAGTAATACCATTTGTATATATACATGAAATAAAGACAATTTTGTCTCCAAAGCTCTCAGCTGAGTATGTAATATTCGGTTACACCCGAACTTAGCCTTCCTTACTTCTTAATAACAATGTCATGCAAAATCAGAAACAGAATGTCGTTTCATATATATGTGTCTAGATCAAAGAAACTATTTCCTTATAAAAAATACTCCATAGATAACCAAAATAGGAACGCCAAATGATATTATACATAAAAGAATATTTAGAATAATTGTGTACCGTTAAAATTTATTGCTACTCTGTTAACCTTTAAAATGTCTTAATTATGCAAATAGAACTCTTTCAATAGTCTCAAAAGATTTCACAAATGTGGTTGACCACAGTTAATTATCGGATGCAGCGAAAACATTTACAATGAATGAAAATTGTTGTCCCAAAAAAGGATTTCCACATTTGATTTAGGTGGGCAATAGAGTCGTGAGGATAAAAAAGGATATCCAGTTTTAGCAACACCTTTGAAAAAAAGAAGCAAAGAAACTTGCTAAGCAACTACATAAAAAATGTATAAACATTTTTCATACTTAAGTCACATTAATTATGATAATGACGCCTGAAAGGTGAGACGAATTTCACACAAATGAAGAGATACACACAAAAAGGATGTACAGTAGCTTAGTCGCATTCAATTGAAATGAGAGTACGTGAGCAGAGCAATGTAAAGAAAAAAAATTATTTTATAATAAAGAAGTCAAAACGAAAAAGTGCAACATTTCTAGCATGCGGAAGTAAGTGAGCGTTTATAGCGAGAAAGTGAGAGAAAGAATATTTTGGCCACAGCGTAAACGGACCACACAATCTTATGCGCCGAAAAAAAGTGAGCTACAAAGCAAGCAAGGATCCTTATTTCCTTCCCGATAGGCAAACGTATTTTACGTGCAATACATCCTGTGTAGGCATTTCGTGCGCGTTTTTAAACATGAGTTGGTTGCATAATAAATGTCACTTCCTGCTCAGCATTTGTCATGGGTATTAATGTGTTGGTTCAGAAAGCAGAAGAGGCAATAAAAACAAAAATACACATTTTGTATGTGAATCTCTTCTGTGGCATTTTTGGCACTACAAATGATAACTTCATTAGCTTGCTAGTAGCATTTACTTCATTTGATTTACGTAATTCTTTTATAAAAAGTATTAAAATTAATACATACATACAAACATATTGGTATTCATGGGAATTATGTAGATATGTGCGTATTTTTACATATGTTGCTAATTATTCCCATGAGTTTTGCAGAACTCACAGTTCAATCCTTTGAGGAAGCTTGGAGTTAAGCGAAAAATTCACTTCAGCTGTACAAAAACATTTAAGAAATATTTGGCTGCAGTAAGAGAATAAATTGAAGAGCGAAATGGTATTTACTAGTGCTAACGCTTATCAATTAATCGATTAACGCGTTCCTAAACGATATCGAATATTGTTCTTCGGTAGTGGAAATTCAATATTCGAGTAGTCGAAAGCAAACTACTATTCGATTAATTGTTTACTGTTTTTCGGCTAACCTTTCGTTATCGGTGAATGGAATATACATACGTATTTAAATTTTTTCATTTAGAAATTTATGTTAGGTTAGGTTGAACTGGCCGGTCCGTGAGGACCACACATAGACTGAAAGAGTCCGTAGTGTTACCAGGAATGTGTTTAGCGAACAATTTGAAAACCCCTATGAAAATCTAGGATCTATGTTATAAAATAGTTCCGACCTTTCGGAAAATTCTAGAAGCTTTCTAAGACCTATTCCACTTGCCACTTCTAAAACTGACAGCTTTATCACTCCTAATAGCTGTAGTCTTAGCCCGGCATGCGCAAGTCACGAGCACAGAACCTGTAATGTATGTGAATTAAAATCAAATTATTTCGTTATTCATCCTGTGGTACTATCTATTACATATTGCTACAGCTCTTTCCAGAACTGTATCATTACAACTGCTCCAAAAGGATTGCAGATGTTATTTGAGGTCATAATGTCCTAGAAACTACGAACAAAAGAATTTGATACAGATAGTATATAATCGAAAGATCAAGTATCGTAAAAGCGCTAGCGCGTTTTCTAAATTCGGGTGCAGGATTAGGTTAGATTAGGTTAAACGGCCTTGCAGCTCCACAAGAAGCTCGTTAACTACCACAACGCAGAGCAGAGGAGATACAACAGCCCCTGTGGTGTGCCCTGCATAACATATTTTTAGTTCTGGTGCAGAGAAATTTGTTAATAAATTCAACCACAGCCCATTCGACTTCCCCCCTCGATGACCGCAAGTAAGACTTTGCTAAACCCCCCTTCGATGTTTATGAAAGCCCTCAAAGCAAACTCCTTTTGTTCTAGGTACCCCTCTATTTGCTTAACAATCAAACAGGCATGTTGCGAAGCCGACAGTAAACCACGAATAATTTTTTCACGTAAGTACAGATCTATCAAGCGTTTTTTGAAGAAACGACGGGATACTGATTGCCTGGAAGCCTTAGATGATTTATGACAGCTTCTACCGTCTTGAAAGTGTTCCAAGACTTCGGAATATAGCTAAACCTAGGCAAGTAGTGTAAATTATAGCCAACCCTAAACAACTTTGAAGTTGCTCAGGAATAATGTCATACGGGTCGGGAGACTTATAGGGCCTGAAAGAGTTGATATCCGTAACACATTAACTTTCCTGTAGGGGGAAAGGCAGGCATTCCTGCAAAACCAACAATCACCGAATGTAGGCTGCTGACTACTCATCACCAGGCCATATTATCATCCTTCAGATACCCTAAACGGGCCAGCACAGGCTTGGCCTTTTCCTTGTGAGGTTTCATCGGACAGAACAGAGGCCTGCAAACCTCCCCATGCGCCAAGGTGTTGAATTTTCCTTGATTAACTTAGACATCATTTGGCCATTATTGCTAAGCCAAGGGTCCTATTTCCACTCTTTCTTGTTCAAGGCAGAGCCACGAACAAGCGAAAGTATCCTTAGAGTTCTAAAGATTGAGACAACGGCTCAATAATACTATAAGCAGCACCAGTGTGGTACGGATCTAAATGGACCCATCAAAAATATTTATTAGCAGCATATCGACTTGCAGCTATAAGAATAGCAATTGCTTATCGGATGGTATCCGACATCGCGATTCTGGTCCTAACCCGGAAAATTCCAGTGGACTTACTGGCAAGCTAAATGGCCGATTTGTATATCACTAATATCGCGCGACCATCTGAAGACGTCAAGGAAAGAGCAAGGACACAAACAATATATAAGTTGCAAGAACGGTGGAAGGCCTCATTATTGAGGCCCCATTATTGATTCTACAGAATTAAAATGCATTACAATCAAGCCCGGAATGTGTTTTGTCTATATCGCCGTCTGCTATATCCCACCATCTTCTGATCATTCGGTGTATATGGACCATATTTCCGTGCTCAAAATTTTTAGTTCAATGTTGAAGCCCATTGATTCGATGATTGTCCTGGGTGAATTTAATATCCTGCATGTATTATGGACTACATCTGACCAGGATATTGTACCTATTCCTTCAAAACTGTCCAACAACGAATTTTTAGCCGAAATAACTGAACTTTGCCTTAAACAGATAAATATAATTTCTAATATGTTCCGGAGGACCCTTGATTTGGTATTTGTTCACGATACATCGAAGTGTACTCTAAGCCGGGGTGAACCTCTTACTGTACCTGAAGACCCTTACCACCCTTCCCTGGAAATAGCATACGAATTCGAAAGAAATTCTCCAAGTAGCATTGCTACTAAATAGGACTCTAATTTCAGATTTGACTTTACGAAGGCTAATTTTAGTAAACTTAATCAAACTTTATCTACAGTGACCTGGCCTAAATACGGTGTAGATATAGACCATTTACGGTATTTTGGAAAAACACGTACCTAAGCGAAAACGTGTGTCTACCGAACCAGTCCAAATATGGTTCACTAAAGAGCTGACAACAGAAAATCGCGCTTCTTCAAATTATTCAAAAGGTCGGGCTCTCACTCCCATCACTTGCAGTACTCTATTTTGCGTCATAAATATTTTGAATTAAACAAAAAGTGATATAATACGTACATACATCTGTAAGATGAAAAGGAAAATAACTTGCAATCCGACAGGCCTCTATGATTTCCTGAACTCTAAACATAGGGTTAAAGGGTTTCCCTCTGCTTTAAAATACCAGGATGATTTGTCTAGCGACGATCAAGATATTGCTAATTTCTTTGCACAATTTTTCAAGTCCAACTATTCCACTGACTATAATGGTTTTTCAAATGAATATCCATTTCAACTTAACTCACTTAATACAATTAATATTCCAGAAATATCTCCAGATGAAGTTTTTTCATATTTAACGTCTTTGAAAGAAACTTACAAGTACGGTCCTGATTTAATTCCCACTTGTTTTCTTAAAAAATGCGCTGAACACATTTATCAGCCTCTAACTCATTTAGTCAATCTGTCCCTAAAACGAGGAGTCTTTCCTCCTGCTTGGAAGGAATCTTTTCTCATACCCCTTCACGAAAGTGGTAGTAGGTCGTGTGCAGAAAACTATCGAGGAATAGCAAAGTTGTCGGCCATCCCAAAGTTCTTTGAAGCTATCGTTACCAATCAGCTAACATTTTCCAGAACCGCAACACGGTTTCTGTAAAGGCAAATCTACCATTACTAATCTACTTGAATTCACAACTCATGTTTCTAATGGATTTAGAGAAAATCTTCACACCGATGTTATTTATACCGATTTCAGTAACGCATTTGACAAGGTATCCCAGTCCTTACTTATCTTCAAGCTGGATCGGCTTGGCTTCCAACCCGGCCCCACCCAGTAGATCTCGTCGTATCTCTGCGGACGAACGCAAAAAGTTATTTTTAAAAATACTTTTTCAAATGTTATCGATGTTCCATCTGGCGTGCCACAAGGCAGTCACCTTGGTCAAATTCTGTTCTTGCTATTTATTAATGATATCTGTACCACTCTAAAATATTCCAAAATCTTAATGTATGCTGATGATGTAAAACTTTTTAGGTCTATTGCGTCTATCGAAGAACGTCCCTTCCTCCAATCGGATTTAAACTGCCTCGTTACTTGGTACAACATAAATGCAACGTAAAGCAATTTCTACTTTTCTGTTTAAGAAATTTTCAGTGGAACTCTGCTTATAAACTTCCGCCTTATACTAGCCGGTTGAAGCTTATCAATCTTCCAACTCTTGCAAGTCGTAGAGAAATGCTAGGCGTCATATTTATGGCTAAACTCCTGAATGAATTGATTTCTAGTCCAATTCTTTTGGACGAAGTAAACTTTAAAGTCCCATCACGGGTGTCAAGATATTACAAACCTATTCTTGTGAGGCAATACAGAACTAATTTCGAATTAAATGAACCTTTTCGGTGTTTGTGTCATGATTTTAACACTCATTCTAATTCATTTGATATAACGGATTCACTTTTTACCATAAAGAAAACTGTCTTATTCTATCTTAACTCTTACCGTCCTGTTCATGAATAATTTTTCTTCTTAGTTCGCATGGCTGGGTACCCGGGTACCACAAGGCAATTCATACGAGAGAACTACTAGTGGTACCTGGGTATTCCAGCCAAGAGAACTAGTAATAAAAAACTAATTTTTGTAATAAAAAACTAATTTATTAAAAAACCATCTTTATGAAAGTATATTTGAAACAATTTTCTCTCCTTTTTGTAGAAAACTTATTCCCATACGATCCCAAAAAATTTTAACTCGTTTCTATTTGTATATTATTTAAAAATGGCTTTTGAATATGCAAAATGTATCCGGGTATCCATCTATGCACAGGACGGCTAACAATATAGTATGTATATGTATAACTTCTAACTGTTATGTAATTTCTAACTGTAATATATAATACTCAGCTGGTGATTTTTATTCTGTAGCTGAGCAGTTTTAGATCTCGACGCTTAAGAAACCTCCGGCTATCAACAACTCGGCAAAAACAAAACCGTGCGTCATGCGGATGCGCCCCTCGGCTGGTCGGGCGGGATTTGGAGGGTATCAATCCTTTGGGTATTAATATTATTATTAATAAATTGTGTTGCACCTTCACGATAGTTTGTGACGTAGCTCAATGGAATGAGCGAAAGCACAGCGACTTGAACTACCATCCCACGCAGAGACTGAATGGACATGGCGGTTTTAAAGAGTATTTATTCAAGCGTAAGATAGAGGAAGATCCTCTTTGCCCAAAGTGTATCACGGAGTTAGAATACGCAGAACACGTCATGTTCCACTACCACCGTTTTCACGATTAAAGTCTCACCTTGCATGGAGTTTTTGGGGAGAAACCTTCCACGAGAAATTTTGTATCACATATGTGCAACAGGAAAGAGTGCTGGACTGCAATGAGCAAAATGGCATTTATAGTCATGACACGCCTGGTGGATTCTGAAAGGGAGCGCAGAAAAATGCGCAGGCGAAGCAGTGACGATGAAATCCGCACTCATAGCAAATAGCGGAAACTTGGACGTTGGAAGAACAGTAGGCTCTTAAAACATAAGAAATATGGAACGCCACCCTGAAGTAATGCGAAAGTGGTACCAGGGTGGGCGACGGTTCTAAAACTGCGGTTGTTTTTTAGTCTACGGATACACGGTTGCTGCGACGGCAGCAATTATGGTGCATTAGACATTTTTGAGCCCTCCCGCATCAAGCGATACGTTATGTGATACAGCTTCTAACGTACGTGATATTGTCTCGCAAGTGATAAACGTGTCCACATGGCTCCCTTTCGAGTTATCACCACTCAGGATTGGATAGCGATGGTATAATACCCGCCAGCCAATATACCTAATTCGGACATATTCTACTTACCCGCAGGGGAAACCATTCGAGTGCAGTAGCCTACGTCGTGTTATTTTCTCAAACATTTTTCTAGCGCTACCTAGTACTAGCATACATAAATTTCAATCAGACTACAGCACAGCTGCCACCGACGTAGTACAAAAATTCGCCTTCACTTATCATTTACACAATCACACAATTTTATTGACAAACGCCCATTACACAATAAATTGCGTCCATTGTTTCATATAAAGAAGAAATATGTCAAAAAGAAAATAGTGTATAGTATTTAGCTCTAATCAAAGGCAAAAAAGAATCTGAAAAATAAGCGAAACAAAAAGAAATTTTATCGAACAAAATTTTGAATGCTTACATGCATTGCTGGTATATATGTATGTATGTACGTAGCTTAGTTTTGAGATTTTATCAGTGAGCAAATAAAAATCACACATATGCTCAGACTGTGAGACTGACTACCAGGAAATACCGAAAACTATCAGGAAGCTGAGATTAATAATTGGGAAGCGTAACAAACCACAAATGTCATTTGTGCTTAGATATCAGTGGCACAAATATATATGTTCCTTGATAAAAATCAATGATTTAAATCAATTGTTATGCATTATTTGTTGCCAGTTTGTTTCATATCTCGTTATCCTTTTTGTCACGCAGGCATGTTGACGCATTAATATCCTTTTGTGTGAAATAAATGTACAATGCAACCGTTTATTACGACAGTTGCTTTCATGTCATATATTCAATGTGTTTATTTTGCCAGCACAAAGCCTAATGTGGATAACCGAATAAGTCAAGATTGAGATCCTGGTTAAATTTTTTTTGTAATAGTTCAAAGTGTTGCTGCACATGTACATAATGAGAAAATTTAGACTATATTCACGGCATTCAATGGGTTGCATCACAGCTTTCCAAGCCCAATTGCCAACCTCAACTATCCGAGGCGATTCTTGATACAAATATGAATGTATCGTACACTTATATAGCAGGAGGGTAGGAAACTCTCTAAGGTTCAATGTGGTCATATTAAATCGTTTCCGGAATGGTCAGGCTGGTACTTTGATGTTGGTTGTTATTGGAGCGTTCCGAATCTTAATTCGACAAAGAATAATTAACATCGATAATATTGGCTAAAAACTTCAGGGAATATCTTTAACGCTACAAGAAAAAAAGAAGGGTAAGATCTTTGTCCTCCTAAGAAAATCAATCGGGTTTGTTAAAAATTCAAGTTAGCTGCATAGACAACAACAGCGCGTTCCCGTTGAGCTTTTCTTGGCAAGTGGATCAGGGACCGACCAATTCTAAAAAAATTATTTTCAGGATACGACTGCGTTAATGCATAACTTCTTGCCTAGGCTGTGAGATACTTAGGACACAATTTTTACGCGAAGTGGGCTCGAGGCCGAATAATGGGAAAAACATTTTAGTTTTGTTGCGATTTTTTGTTATTCGTTTACATTAATTTATCGCATACACTTTTGAGGAAGCGGATTGAAAAAAATTTGGATAGAGGAAGAGAAGAGAAGGTAAGACGGGGGAAGAATAAAGATAAAGACAGATAAAGACATAGAATTGAATGAAAGTGGACAGATAGAGAGCACGGGGAGGGTATAAGGAGGACACAACGAGGAATTGGGAAAGATAAGGGAGAATGGTAGCTGGAGAGAGGGAGGGGTGGTAGGAGATAAAGACCACATAAAAGTCACTCATATAAACCATAGCGAGGATGGAAAATTGTCTGCCAGATTTGCTACAATTTAGGAAACTATTAACCAGATATTTTTTATTGTTTGAATTAAAAATTTATATTTTATAATTTTTTTGAGATACCGCGGACTTGCATACCATAAGAGAAGTCCCAGATTTATTACCCGAAGCAAGTCGCATGTCACCCATCCGCAGTGGACAAACAAATCCTTCAGGAGTATTTCTTTCTTGGTATTAAAAGTTTTGTGCGCGTTCCAGAACCATTTACAATATTTTCTAAATTTTTGTACTTTCCTCTAACATATTGCAACGAATCCTCTTATTTGCACCCTCTGCTAAGTTTGAATTACTAAACTGTTGATTAAATAACTGCAATCTTCAATAGTGCAAAAATGGCCTTTACTAAAGTACTTCACAATAACACTTATACTTCGCTTACTGATAGCTTGCTTAACTCAACTGATTTATAGCTGAAATGAATCTGAATTCTCGCACCTCTACTGTTGCGGCCTTTTATACTTTTTGATTTCTCGTTGCATACTTCTAGGCTTTTCCATTCCGGAACTTACTAGTTATTTATCAGCTACAAAATCACCAGCCACAACTATGTTTATAGCTTCTCATATGCGCGTGAGTAATATTTGCACAAATTGTTGCCCTCTCTTGTGAGCACCTCAGATAAGATATATGCATGTGTTTGTACGTTCCTTCTCCGCTGCGTGTACGTACATATGTGTAGACGCAATTATTGATTCGTTTATGTAGATACATAATGACTGATTTATGGATGTGCATGATATCACTGTTTAGCATCGGCTTACAGATGACAGTACCCCTTAGTGTTGCTAATATTCGTAACAATATCTATAATGGTAATGTAGGTTCGTGTCTTAAATATAAATACATAATGACAATTTAGAAATGGTTGAAACTTTAAGTAACTCGTTTAAAAAAGTGGCGTGGTCGTTAAGGAATTTGCCTTAAAACTAAATATAATACTAAGAAGTATAATTCTGCAAAGTGATACGAACGGCTTCTGATTTACGGTTTAAAAAACTTTTAAATTTTCAAAATGGTGCCCTGCCCAATTCCCTGATTTTTAAAAAATTTTCGTACTTTGATACACCATATCACTGCTGAAGAAAAATATCAGTATATTTTAGTGGTCTTGAAATTTTTGTTGCCAGTAGAATTTGAAAACATTTTTTTTTAAAGGGCGTGGTCAAGAACCGATTTTGTAAATTTGGCAAGGTTTATGTGTAATAGCAGGGAGAGGTTAGGTTAAGTTGAACTGGCCGGTCCATGAGGACCTCATATAGACTAAATAAGTCCGTAGCGTTACCAGAAGTTTATTTTAACCACCAAACCTAAAAAGCCTATCAAAAACCAGGACTATGTTATAAAATAACTCCATCCTTTTGGCAAATACTAGAAGCTTTCTTGGACTTAAGCCACTTGCTGCTTCTAGATTTGGCAGCCGTATCACACCTAATAGCTGGACCCTTAGCCTGGCAAGCGCAAGACACGAGCACAGAACGTGCTCGATCTTTCCTCCACCAACCCTCACTTCCCACATCTTCTATCACTGACTAGGCCTAATTTAAAGGCATGTGACCCCAGAAGGCAATGTCCAGTCAGAATACCCGTCATGAATCTACAGCAAGGAGAACCTCAATCCCAATTCTCATTGGCTTTTGGTTTAAAATTTTAGTTTTTTTTTTCGTCTAATATACCACACTCATACTCCAAAATTTTACCAATTTTATATTTTTCGTAAAGTCAACCCACATATCCAATTTCATCATTATGGTAATGAATTTGACCATTTTTTACAATTTTCTTTTTATAAATGTAGGCGGTGCCATACTCATTTTCCAATAGTTTACTAAATTTCTATTTCTCTTCACAAAGTCAACCAATAAATCAAATTTCGGCACTTTTTCGGTCCTTGGTAACCAATTAATGCATTTTTCCCATTTTTCGAAATTTCGATACCGATTTTTTTAAGTGGGCGTGGTCTTCCACTGTGGCCATTATTTTTCATAACCTATATAGGTATATATGTGGTCACAAACAACAAAAGCCTAAAACATATCTTTTTATACGGGACTTAGGAGATTATTGCTTATGACCACAGATATATAATAGTTAGGAAAATGCACGGAGCATGCTTCCATATGATGTCTCCAACGGCTTTTTATTTTCGGCTTAAAAACTTGAAATATTCTTCGTCTTTCAAATATGGGCAGTGCCACGGTCATTTTTCAAATTTCTTTGTTTAGTCATAAAGTCAACCAATATATCAAATTCCCGCACCTTATCTATCTTTGGTTATGAATTGTCTCATTTTCCACAAAGCTTTCGAAATTTTGATATCGATTTCTTTCAAAATTGTGCGTGGTCGTCAACCAGTTTTGTTAATTTACATTAAGTGAATGTATAATGATAGGGAAAATCTCCCTGCAAAATTTCAACATGATATCTTCAACGGCTTTTCACCGCCGCGGTGTATTGGTAGCGTGCCATACTTTCAAGCAAAGTAACATCAAAATTTTAGAAAAGAGCTTTTAAAATTATAATAAAGTTTATCTAAGCGTCAATGATTTGGCAAACACTTCGAGTGTATTTCAGCCACGAAAAGCTTCTCAATGAAGATGTATCTGACTCCTTTTGTTTAGTTGATCTTCCTGCTGGGTGGATAAATGATGTATATTGGAACGATTTTCCGTAATCCCTTGTCAAATTTGGTTTCAAGACAAATCGGTTTCGGCGTTGTGCCATCATCAGTGTCGATTTTCGTTCTGATCTGTTGTTGTCGTTTTTCCTGTATTTATAGTTCTTAGGTACATGAGCAGGTATTGTCAAAATTGATGCTTGTGTATATTTAGTTATGTGTATGTGCTGTGTGCTCATTCAGAACCGAGGGTGGTTTTTACTAATCGATTTTTTTGGCTAGTTGAGGCAGGTAAAAGTCCGTAATTCTAGTCGTTTGACCGTCTTTGTGTGTTTGTTGTTTTGGTGCGTTAATTGTTTTGTAATTATTTGTTGTTGTGTGTTTGTCTGTTGTACCTCTGTGATTACTTTGTTTTTTGTAAACAAGTTTTAAAGGCTCAAATATTGTGTCAGAAATTGTGAAATTTGAAAATGTATCTGTCTTGCAGATTCCGTTCGGAGTCGCCATAAAACATGAAGGTCCCCACAATTTGTAGGGATAATTTAAATGGAGCTAGACGCAAATTGGAGTAGAAGCTCGGCCTAAATCTCTTCGGAGGTAAATAGCGAAACGTAAAATTAATTAATCTTCAACGGTTTAGGATTTGGTGCCCACATAAATTCAGAAACACATTTTTTTAGAAAACATTAGTGAGAACTCTTTTTTCAGAAAGACAAAATTCAGAAGTCGAGTCTCAGAAGTAAAATTTTAGAAGCAAAATTTCAGATGTAAAATTTCAGAAATCAAATTTCAGAAGATAAAGTTCAGAAGTCAAAATTCTGAAAGTAGTCAGACTACAGAAAAAACATTAAATATAAAAAAAGTAGCACCATTTTAAATTTTAAATTGAGTGCAATGGCAAGCCTGTAATTAATTAATTTGAATTTTTAATTATATAATTTTACTTTATATAATTAATTAAATGAATTTACAGAGATTCAAGCGGTGGAAAAGAGCAATACACAGCTTTATAGCTCCAAGGTTTCCGCAACCCAATTGTCAACCTTACCTACTCGAGGGGAATTCTGTTACAAATATGAACGTATCATACACATATTTAGCAGGCGAAGCTCTGGCGACCCCAAGTTCCTCATGGAACCTGAGGTGGCAGGACGGTATGGCCTAGAAGGTTTAATGTGGTCATATTAATCGTTCCCGAAATGGCTGGGCTAGTACTTTAATGGTGAAAGGACCATCGACATCGATAGCACCCCCCAAAACCACCGGGGAGTGCCTTTATCTATATATATCAAATAGGGTGTATGTATGTATGTTCGTATGTTTGTATGAGGCTTATGGACTCCGAAACTACAACGCCGATTTTATTAAAATTTTCAGGATAACTTAGTAGGAACCCGGAGAGTGTTTGTGAAAAGTTTTTTTCCGGGAAGTTGACCAGGGACGGATTTATTCTAAACTATCCTATATATGGCTCGATTTGCCTGAAATTTGGTATGTCTAGAATAAAATGTCGGATAATTTTTCTTCCGGGAAGTGGACCAGGATACATATTGGTGATTAGGGTCTTGCGATATAGGACAAAAAGTGGACTCGGGCACCCCTAGAATGTGTTTATACAATATGGATATCAAATGAAAGCTGCTGATGAGTGCTTTAGTACAGGGTAGTTTTCATTCCTATTGGTGACTAGGGTCTCGAGATATAGGCCAAAACAAAGCATGTGTGTGTATTTGGGATATCAAATGAAAGCTGTTGCTTAGAGCTTTTAAGTAATTTTCATTGTGATATTCGATTCAGTCGCATCAACCTGGCAAAACTCATAAATATGCATGCGAAGCCGAAACAAAGACATGAATTAATAATACCCACATACCTATTTACATACTTCCTATTCGATTTGCCTAAAATGTGGTATATAAATTTGCCTATATTAATATTTACGATGTTTTTTTCCGCGAATTAGACCAGAGACGGACGGGGACTGGGATTAGGACTGGGACTGGGACTGAGACTGAGACTCGGAGTGGGACTGGGACTGAGACTCGGAATGGAACTGGAACAAAATACATACCACCCTCTGAGACTGGCAATAAGATATGAAGAAGAATGAGAAAAACTTGAGAGAAGAGAAAAGAGAGAAGGAGACTGAGAAAGAGATAGAATGAGACGAAGATGGAGATAGATGAAGCGAAAAATACGGCGGGAGGAGTGAATACAAAAATTAGGAAAAAGTGTAGAGGGGCGAGGGCAGAGTTAGACGGAAAAAGCTTTTTAAAATGTATGCAGATACACCAAATTTAGGGCAGAACAACGTCTGCCGGGTCTGCAAGTCTTTCATAAAACAACAACGACAAATGAATTTACAATATTAAACAAACGCCGGCCGAGGTCGCCCCCAGCTGAAAAATGCTGCAATTTTATTTCCGTTATTGCCTGCTCGTTTTATATTTATTTATGAAATTAAATATGTTAGGGTGTGTCTCAAGCGCACTCCGAATGACGTTGCGCCACCCATCGATAGAATAATTTATTCGGGTTTCACTCAATTTGGTGCTATTATACATAATACATCCAAAATTCGATTGGATATAACGCTTTCTTTCGATGTTGCTGTGTTCCAGGATGTTACCAGATGGTTGAAAAATTTTGCGCAAAATTTTATGTTTTTTTGCTCTCTGATTACTTTCTGAATTTTGACTTCTGAAATTTTATTTCTGACTTTTAACTTCTGAGTTTTGATTTCTGAATTTTTGTTTCTGAGTTGTGACTTCTGAATTTTGGCTTTCTGAAAAAAGAGTTCTGACTAATATTTTCTGAGAAAATTTTTTTCTGAATTTTTGTTTTCTGAATTTATGGGGGAACCTTAGGATTTATAACTTATATAGTGGTCTTTGGTAATGAATAATTAAATTTTTTGCACTTTTCGAAATTTTCGATGTCGAGAAAGTGGGAGTGGTGATTGCACCGTTATCCAGTCAAAGTTTTAGCATGCTTGTGTACAAGTACACGTTTGGTATAAAAATCTGTACGTCCCTCTTTTTTAGTGTTTAAAAATGGACCATGTATCTGTCAATATCACAAGCTTTTAATCATTGCATAGATTCAACAGAGTTTACTAATAGCAGCGGCGATGATTATTTAATTTGTTTTTTTAAAAAATACCGTTTTGCAACTCAACTGAGTGATCCACTTAGCAACTTTTTAATGATTTTATTAAATTTTCGAAAAACTGTAGTTGTACTGTGTTCATTCACAATACTTAGTTCCCCTTAAAAGGAATTCATTAAATAATCGCATTCAAGCATTTTTTGACTAATAAACTTAATGTCTAATGGCTACTGTGCTGATGGTCCATTATTTTTGTGTTCAAATAAAGCTTATTGTATACTACCTACCGATTCACATGTTGCAGTAAAACAAAAATTAGCGTTGATTTGGTTGGTAATTTCTAATACAAAATGCATTAATAGTTCAAATACGAAAACAAAAGCAAAGAAAAGACTGAAGTAAGTCGATGCGGTCAGACTATTGCAAAGTTGTGGGTAATAACAGCCGCACCCAATTTCTATTCACGCAGGTTTGAGTGCAAAAGAAAACAAGTAAGAGCGGTAATGGGCCGAAGACCTCATCCTTTCATGAATTGAGTTGAACAATAATGATTTGAAATTTCAAAAATTCATAAAATCTGAACAATCAGTTTCATGGGATATATATTGTAACGAATTTTGGGGATTTCTGATAATTATGCACGGTCTCCTTACGTTCGAATCGCTGAACTGTCGAGTAAACAACTCCTATATTCAGTATTGCAAAATAGTCTTTATTTAGATTACTTTGAGAGTAGTACAATTATACTTCACTAACCGCGTGTTTAAATCAGACTGATTAGTTATTCCTCAGCTTTCGCTACTTTTACACTCTCTGTTGCCTCTTTCGGATATTTCTCCTAAGATCTAGACGTTTCACCTTATAGAACAGTTGTATCTCATGCTTTGTTACCAGCTATATACATGTATATTTGTACTTTATAGCCATAGGCGTGTGTATGTGTGAGTAAGAAATTCGGATGTTGACTACATGTGTGTGTGTGAGATATCTCTTCACTTCGAGCTGCTGGTTATGTTTGTGGAATATTCTTCGTTACTTTTTACATAAGTGGGGCTGCTTTCCGTTTTGTTGTTGTGATTATTGACTAACAGCCTTGTGATGTCAACATTCGCGACAATATTACATATAAGGCCGATCTTGACAATCTTTTTAGACAAAAATATATGCCTTATGTCTAAAAATCATGTGAGATTTCAATCTTCTAGCAGTTATAATGAGGAATAAATGACAAAAATTATTTTTTTTTTCGAAAAATCGGTTGTATGGATGATATATGCTATAGTAGTCCGATCTGGTCGGCTCCGGCAAATGATTAAGCGGACACCAAATTTAATCAAGATATCTCAAAAATTTAGAGACAAGTTTTGCATTCAAGCTGACAGCCAGACAGACATGCGTACAGACAGACATGGCTGAATCAACTTCGCTCTTCATCCTGATCATTTCAGTATGCTTATTGAAGGGTCCATCTGTTCTGATTTAAATACTTACAATTTCGAGACTCGTTCCAAACTTATGGAAGGTATAAAAAAACCCAAATTGATGATAGCAAGAGCCATATTTATTTTTGACACTCTCCGCAACTTAAAAGCTTTGTACACATTCTCTTGTGCGATCATTATACATCAGCTTATCATCTTTTATTTGTGAATAAACTAAAAATCTGAACACCCAAATCCTATGAGAGCAACAAATTATCACTTTGCCTTAATTCACATACGATATGTAAATTATTGGTAAAACAATAATGTCATAAACATACTGAAATAAATCAAATTTTGTTTGTTCACTTATTTGTGAACAGCACAGTTAAAACTAAAGCTTAGTACTTAATTTGTCGGTACATATGTATGAATATTAGAGTGCCACGCTCTCGATACAAAAAAAAGCAGCACAGAACTTCATCGGAATTGTTATTGTATATTCCTTCCCCAAAAACTGTACTTTTCGAGTGCTAAATGAACTAGATTGAAATGAAAAATTACATAAATTTCATCTAGATTTGAAACTTCGCAGTAAAGAAGATACTAAACTTGCGCTCTTCCTTTAAATTCTTATTTCTGATAAGCTGTTTACAATAGGCGTTGTTAAAATTCCAATCCATGTATGTATATAAAAAATGTTAAAAAATTGGTTAATTTATTTTTATCTCCCTTTTTTTTGTCATCGTCTTGGTGCTTTGAACAATGTGTGAAGTTTCAAACTTGAAGCTCAATAGCAAATCTTTTCACAGTTGATCGCCAGATACCCTCACTTCCACACGATATTTACAACTTCTCGATCGATGCTGATCTTTTCTCTAATTTTGTTGCATTGGGCGGTGGCCTGACCTAAGTGAAAGTTTTCAAGTTTCTAGCTCAATGAGAAGATATCTAAAAATCGATCGCAAGATTCCACATGTTTTGTAAAGATTGCACATAGATCTCGTTCATGCAAAATCTGGTAGAGTTTTGCATTTTATTAAACTCTTGTCTATTTCAAGTATTTAGCTCACTGGAAAGTTACTCAAGAACCGATCTGAAATATCTAAATGTTTTATAAATTTTTAATTATCTTAACACGTGCGCGATCTAGCGTAATATTTTTCTTTTGTTGCGTTAGCATGTTGTTCTACGTCATCGTGAAATTACACAAAACTCGACTGCAAAATTTCCAAAGCCGTGCGAGTGTTGATGTGTCACAATAGCTGCGCCACCTGCTTCAAGTTTTTCACTCCATGTTGCAGTGTCATCGAGTTCTCAATAATGTTCCAAGCTACACGGGAAGGTGACCGGAAAATATTCCCAAAATGAAAACGAAATATTCACTAAAAATTCTGGAATTATTTTGTACAAAATGCTCCGGAACTAATTCCGCAAAATATGTAGTCTCGAAAACTGAATCGTTATGCGGACACCCCCTCATAATTAAATTTACTAACTAATACACTGTCCCGGAATGATTTCGAATAATTCCAAAAAACATATGGATATGATCTTAAAATATTCCAGAAATGGTTTCTAAAAATATTAGCAATCAAATGAAAAAGTCACATAAATAGGCCCGAAGTGACGCCGAAATAGTCAGAAAAACTGGCCCGTGTGGTTTTGTGCTGTTTTTTTTTTAATTATAAAGACACTCCGGAAGATATCAAGATATAGATCCGGTACGTCATGGTAACTAAAACCATTAAAATACCAGCCCGACCATCTCGCGAGCGATTTACCCACGTTGAACCTTTCGAGTCAATTCAATCCCACCCTCTAGTTCCGTGAATTTACATCATACCATTTCATTTTTACTCTAGCAAAAATTTAGAGAATTTTTTGTTCCATTCAATTCATTTTTCAAAGTAACTGTTTAAGCGGAAGGAGATACAGGGTGTTCTTATTGGAGTTTTGTTGTTAGTATTGGTATTTCTGGCGCCATTCAATAATAGCATTACAGCTACCACAAGAGTAAGAAAGACTTCCCTTTAGCATCTCCAAGCTCCATAACTGGTATAGTAAGGCTATAACTACGTATGTGAGTGGAAGATTTCAAACTGCCTCTAGGTATTCCACCATATTAAAAAAAAAAAAATAAATGTAAGGCGCGATAACCTCCGAAGAGATCTAAGGCCGAGCTTCTCTTCCAATTTGCGTCGTGCTCCTCTTGATTTTTCCCTACAAATTGGCCGGACGGGACCTACATGTTTTATGCCGACTCCCGCTTAGAAAAATTTTCTTCTAATTGAAAAATCTTATTTCTAAAATTTTGGTGTTGCTTTGCCCGGGAGTTGAACCCAGGGCATACGGTGTGATAGGCGGAGCACGCTACCATCACACCACGGTGGCCGCCACCATATTATCTTCCTGAAAAAAATTAAGAAACACTGCATTTAAGTTAAAAGTTTACATACAAGTACTAATTTCTGGTTATACAATAGCTAATTGTTGTCTCTTCTACTCTTTTACTTTTCTGACCTAATTTAAAATTCCTTTCCTTCATAATGTAATATTGTAATGGTATATTAAGTTTGGTCCGAAGATCAAAGTTGCAAGTCCTTAAAGAAGATGAGTTGTAAGGCGCGATAACCTCCGAAGGGATTTTAGGCCGAGCTTCTCTTCCAGTTTGCGTCGTGCCCCTTTTTAATTTTATTTTCTACAAATTGGCGGGAGACAGGACCTACTTTTTTATGCCTTCTCCTAATGCCATCTGCAAGGCAGATGAGTGTACACTGAGCAGCTTTTCATGGCAGAAAAACACTCGGAGTGCTTGCCAAACACTGCCGAGGTGCGACCCCGCTTAGAAATATTTTCTTTTAATTAAAAATACTTGTTTCTAAAATTTTAGTGTTGCTTTGCCTGAGGTGTGGACCCAGGATCTTCAGTGTTGTAGGCGGATCACGTTACCATCACACCACGGCGGATAAATCCACCAATAAATATACCGAAATGATTTGGATAACGAGCTCAGTTTATTTAAAAATGTCCGTCTGTCTGCCCTTCTGTCTGAACGTAAACAAGTCCCTCCCTCAATTTTGTGATATCGTGATCGAATTTGGGGAGCGAGCATATTTGAGTGTGCGATTAATAATTAGACGGAACCAAGCGTATCGGATCACTATAGCATATGTCCCCGATACAATAAATTTTTCAGGTGAGAGGATTTTTGTTATTTCTACCCAATTTACCAGCTAGAAGCTTGAAACTTAACAAGGTATCTTCTTTTAGGGCGTCCATTATTGAGTGAAAAAATCTACAAGAGCGGTCCATCTGTCTGTTTGTTTGTTCCGGATCTTGATCAAAACTTAGGAGCGGGGACGTTCG
Source organism: Eurosta solidaginis (assembly GCF_040869045.1). Taxonomy (NCBI): domain Eukaryota; kingdom Metazoa; phylum Arthropoda; class Insecta; order Diptera; family Tephritidae; genus Eurosta; species Eurosta solidaginis. Next base: position 54,865,985 of record NC_090323.1, read on the forward strand.
GGTGTTTGATTAATCTTCTGTCGAAACCCACCAGATCGGACCACTATTGCATACATCCCCCATACAACTAATTTTTCCCCATTTTAACAGCTAAAAGCACAAAATTTTCCCAGATACTTACACACACGAGTATGCCATTATTTGGGATCTGAAAAAAATTGTCAGGATCAATAAAAATTTAACTCTTAAAATAAGACAGCCTATTGTATATGTTTTATTTGTATGTAAGAATTTTCACATTTACACTTTGTGGCTTTTGACGCTTTTAGCGTTGAAGAGCAGTGGGCGAGCTGTTCTATGAAAAGTATGTGCCTAAACTTGAGTTATGCTTTTTCAAACGAAATTTAATTAAAATCAATAACACAAGAGTCTCAGAACAAATAATTCAGCCATTGCCGGCAGCTGTTAAGGTAAACAAAAGTTTTTTGGGTACACATGCGCATGCCTCACTGAGTATTTTTGTACTGTACAAAAGGTGTTATTGGCAGTGCTTTGGTTAGTCTTTTCTCTTATTTTCTTTGTTTTGTTGACTGCTTAATATTGTTTGTGATGATTAATTTGTTCTACTGATTTACTTAGCAATCAGACGAAATATACACACTAAAATAAAATTGTAAATATTTAACATTATAAGTACACACCAATGCATGTTCGGTACATTTTGATCGTTACTATTTTTCTTATATGCAAACATTCAAAAGAACTTGTTAAAAATCTTTTGAGAGGTAGCTTAAATCACTCAGGCCCGGTTTTTCACACAAGTTCAACTCAATTTGCCAGTTAAACTACCCTTAAACTTATTCTGCAGTTTTTCAGTCTATTTTACCTGAAGTTTAAGCTGAGCTTAAGTGGCCGATCTGGCAGGGTTTAACTCTAGTTACCTACCACTTATTTGCTTTCGTTCCAAATGGCGTCGAATATATCCCACAAGCATTTGGGCTTGAGTACCATTAGAGCTCATGTTCATAACTAGGCATACTTCTAAAACCTCAAGAGTTGTTTCGAAACAGTGCCTCAACTCGAGAAGCATAGCGTACTCAGCAAAAGAGGGAATTTTTTATAAAGCAAAAAATGCTATTACTTAAGTTGAAAAAATTTAATTAACTTGTGGGTCTCTAACTGGATTCAAATGTAAAATTCGATACATCACTATTTTTACGAAAATAAAATATAATATACGTAATTTATTTTTGATTAATTACGCTTCATTACTGCTATCAACCAGGTTTGTATCTCTCACAGTAAACCGCTGCTGGTTATGGTGGTATGACCTTGGAGATTTTTTGAACTCCACCTCAACTCGATATCCAGTGTAGGATTTCAATTGGAGAAATGTGTCGAATATTCATTTTAGAACTTTACATTACTCAAAATCTCTCGAAAATTGGATAATAATTGGAAAATATGAATGACGTTGGAGATCAACACGAAAACTCTTAATTTTAAAAAATTTCTCAAAGGTTGGTAGTGATTGGAGAATAAAGTTGGATATCAACTCGAGAACTATCTGCTTTAAAAACAATTAAATAATGATGACCTCCGGAACTAGATATATATGGCTGGAGAAATTTTTTTCCCGTGTTTGTTGGGTAAACAAAATCCAGCCGTATCTACAAATTATGTAGTTAATCAAAAACTAATGTTGCAGCACAAAAAAGCCAACCCCAAAAGCGGCCTTAAACTGTGACTGAAAAACTGCTGAGTAGTTTAACTGGAGTTTAAATATGATTAGAGTTTAAGCAAAATTATTTAAGCTTAGCTTTCGAAATTTCGATATCGATTTTTGTAAAGTTGGGTTGCTAATCGGTTTTGTTAATTTTCACAAGGTGTATATATAACAGCCAGAAAAACTTTCGTGCCATTTTTCAACATGATATCTCCAATGGATTTTAATTTACGGCTTAAAAACTTTTAAACCTTCTTCTTCCAAATGTGGGTGGCACCTCGCCACGATTTCATCATTTAATCGGTCTTTGGTTATGAATTATCGTAAGTTTTCCATTCATTGAAATTTTCGATATTTATAAATGGGCGTGGTTTTCGTAGGCCCATTTTGAATACCAAACTATTCTGGGTACGCGTAATCCAGTTCACCAAATTTCGTAATGATATCTCAACTTTTACTTAATTAATCGTGTTAACCGAAGAACGGACGGACATGGTTCAATCAAAGTCTCTTCTGACAGTCTATTTACTTGCTACTATTACCCAATTAAAATTATACCCTTCTGTATAAGTTCACGTTGGGTAAAACAAAAAAAGAAGATAATTGGTGAAATTGGCTGATAGTTTGCTCCAAAACAAATGCCCTCTTACTGCCTCACCTCATGGCCAGCAGATGCTGGAAACCTTAAAGCCCAAACATATCCGACTTTTGCTTCATTTTGGCGCTTACGTTGCATTACTAGATGACTTTTAGCATACACGTCTTCATTGGTATGTCCTTAGTCCACAGGCAATGCTACAGGCACGCCAAAGTAACGCAAAAATAACTTAAGAACGTACGCCTTGCTGGCGTTGTCATTTCCTTTCTCTCTTACATAATTAGCGCTTAACTGTTTAACCGGTTACTGCCGTGCAACAAAGCGCATCAGTTGTTTTTTTATTTGGTTAACTGGTGCCAATTGGCCACACCAAGGGCATTAAAGCTTTTTGCATTGGGGTGGGGACCGCCCTCTTCCGGTCGCCAACGCGTAGAGGTCCGTAAATCTTTCTGTTTAAGTGACTTAAACTATGAACATTTTTCGTTCGTTTATTTCATTAGCCATTGAGGGTGCTTGTAATTCTCATCTGGTTAGTGAAATATTTTAAAGACATAGTTTAAGTTTTTTATCCCAAAGCGGGGGTTTTTCAAAGCAAAACAAGGTGGCTCAACCCGCAGCCAATACCTTGGAGCCCCCCAGTGCTCGCCCCCAATGAATAAATACAAGGTGTAACACGTGCATAGCAACCTCCCTCTCTAAAATAACACACAGTCCACTTAAATAATATAATAGCAAAAAAAACTATTCGCCCGCCGTATCACCAAAGCTTAGATTTGATGATGATGATGATGATTTTTTTCTCGTGCTACCAGAGCAGCCTCATCTGATGTTGTCGTCGTCCCTGTATTGTGCCATATAGCAGGACGGAAACAATAAGTGACTGGTAGAGCATGATTTTCGTTTACCGAGAGTGGATATAACTTTTCAATTGCCTACCTAATCCAAAGTAGCATTTATTGGAAAGAGTCATTCTTCGCTGGATTTCAGAGCTGATGTTGCTAGTGTTATTGCTGGTTCCGAAATAAACGTAGTGTTTTACTACTTCGAAATTATGGCTGCCAATAATAACGTGGTTGCCAAAGCGCAAATTTGCTAACTCGTTGCTTGCAGACAGCAGGTATTTCGTTTTGTCCACACTCTCCATAAAATCCATCTCTTTCGAATCCCTTTGCAGTTTGGAGTAGCAGAGCTTGTACGCCAGTAATTGCATGCTTTTATAGAATGCTGTTCCGGAGTGTTTCATTTTTACAGTTTTTTTTTATTTTCTCTAGAATCAAGTTAAGGAAATCGCATGATAGGGGCTCACGCTGTCTGAAACCTCGTTTAGTTTCGTACGGTTCGGAAAGGTTGTTTAATGTCATTTTGTACAGTCGTTACAGCGAAACCAAATTTAGACTCATATTTTGCACATAGTCGAAATCTTGTCCATGGTAGACCAGCTTCAATCTTTCTCACAATACGCTTGACCGGACCTTATAGGCCATATTAAGAACGCTAATACCGCGATAGTTGGTGCAGTTTGCAGGATTCCCCTTCTTGTTTATTTGGCATAGAACTCTGAGATTCCAATAGTCAGGCATGAACTCTTCCGATTGTATTTTGCAAAGGATTTGATGCATGCACCCAACCAACTCCTCGCTGCCCTGCTGGCAATTAATCAGGGGCCGCTGCTTTGTTGCTTTTTATCTGTTTATTGCTATTCTTCCTTCGTCATTGCCGAATGAGTGCATGAGTTACATCATCACCGATTGAGAAATCGGGTTTATTATTCCTGGGCGGTAAGTCGATCCATTTTTTTCCATTTAGGAGAGCGGAAAAAGTTCCCTCCACAATCTAAGTACTTCCTGTATATCGCTTACGAGGTTGCCATTTTCGTTTTAACAGGAGTTTGCCTCGGACTATCAAATACTCCTTGAAATTTCTTGCTATTCATTAAACATCATTTAAATTTCATCTATGCATTGAAACGACTTCTAGGGATTTCTGATAATTATGCACTTAACGCTCGAATCGCTGAACTGTCGAATAAATAACTCCAATATTCAGTATTGCTAAATGATCTTTATTTAGGCTTCTTTGGGAGTAGTACAATTATACTTCAATATCATATACTTCACAAAAGCGTGCTATAATCAAACTGATTAGTTATTCCTCAGATTGCGCTGCAACAGAGAGTGTTTCGTTCGCATATTTCTCCTAAGGTCTAGACTTTTCACGAAGATGGAGCAGTTGTATCGCATACTTGGTTATTTAGCTATATGCGTGTGTATGTGTGTGTAAGAACTTCGTCTCTTAGCTGATGACTACATATGTGTATGTGAGGTATATTCTTTGCTTTAAGCTGCTGGTTATGTGTGTGGATTCTTCTTCGTTGCCATGTACATAATTGTGGCTGCTTGCCGTTTTATTGTTGTGATTATTTACTAAGAGCGGCCACCGTGGTGTGATGGTAGCGTGCTCCGCCTATCACACCGTATGCCCTGGGTTCAACTCCCGGGCAAAGCAACATCAAAATTTTAGAAATAAGATTTTTCAATTAGAAGAAAATTTTTCTAAGCGGGGTCGTCCCTCGGCAGTGTCTGGCAAGCGCTCCGATTGTATTTCTGCCATGAAAAGCTCTCAGTGAAAACTCATCTGCCTTGCAGATGCCGTTCGGAGTCGGCATAAACATGTAGGTCCCGTCCGGCCAATTTGTAGGGAAAAATCAAGAGGAGCACGACGCAAATTGGAAGAGAAGCTCGGCCTTAGATCTCTTCGGAGGTTATCGCGCCTTACATTTATTTTTTTTATTTTTTATTTACTAAGAGCATAGTGATGTAAACTTTCGCCACAGTATATTCAATTTAATTTTAACAAAAGCTTTATATTCCTCGAAAAACACGCTGTTTCCATTTTTCATCAATACGAAAAGTCAAAGTTTCGCTTTTTTTTACGTTAATTATGGCAGGGAAGCTTTCAACGTGCGTTATTTCAAAGAGATGCCAGCGCATAAACGACACAAAAGTAGAATGTTTTTTGGCCTATGGTTTTCATCATTAATCTTTTTTGTTGTAAGTTCTGCTTTCTCTAACCTGGTGAAACTAACCTCACCTTAAAAACTCAGCAGAGAATAATTTTTGTCGGGTTGCTGTTTAAAGTTAAGGCATTGAAGGGTGCCCACCGTGACGCTGTAGACTCAAATTTCGCAACTAAAATCCCAGATTATTTTTTGTGATTCACACTATTATTTTCCCCCAATGAATTGAATTTTTTTTAAATACTTACATAGCCGTTACTTGATAGCAGTTCGAAATCTATTAGTATGAGCAGAGGATGATTTAAAATTTATTCGTCCCTTATTATACTCAGTTGAGCAGAGCTCACAGAGTATATTAAGTTTGATTGGATAACGGTTGGTTGTACATATATAAAGGAATCGAGATAGATATAGACTTCCATATATCAAAATAATCAGGATCAAAAAAAAATTTGATTGAGCCATGTCCGTCCGTCCGTCCGTCCGTCCGTTAACACGATAACTTGAGTAAATTTTGAGGTAACTTGATGAAATTTGGTATGTAGGTTCCTGAGCACTCATCTCAGATCGCTATTTAAAATCAACGATATCGGACGATAACTACGCCCACTTTTTCGATATCGAAAATTTCGTAAAACCGAAAAAGTGCGATAATTCATTACCAAAGACAGATAAAGCGACGAAACTTGGTAGATGAGTTGAATTTATGACGCAGAATAGAAAATTAGTAAAATTTTGGACAATGGGCGTGGCACCGCCCACTTTTAAAAGAAGGTAATTTAAAATTTTGCAAGCTGTAATTTGTCAGTCATTCAAGATATCATGACGAAATTTGGCAGGGACGTTACTCCTATTACTATATGTACGCCTAATAAAAATTAGCAAAATCGGAGAAAGACCACGCCCACTTTTAAAAAAAAATTTTTTTTAAAGTAAAATTTTAACAAAAAATTTAATATCTTTACAGTATATAAGTAAATTATGTCAACATTCAACTTCGGTAATGACATGGTACAACAAAATACAAAAATAAAAGAAAATTTCAAAATGGGCGTGGCTCCGCCCTTTTTCGTTTAATTTGTCTAGGATACTTTTAACGCCATAAGTCGAACAAAAATTAACCAATCCTTTTGAAATTTGGTAGGGGCATAGCTTTTATGATGTTAACTGTTTTCTGTGAAAACGGGCGAAATCGGTTGATGCCACGCTTAGTTTTTATACACAGCCTTCCGTCTGTCCTTCCGCATGGCCATTAACACGATAACTTGAGTAAATCTTGAGCTATCTTGATGAAATTTGGTATGTTGGTTCCTGAGCACTCACCTCAGATCGCTATTTAAAATGAACAATATCGGACTATAACCACGCCCACTTTTTCGATATCGAAAATTTCGTAAAACCGAAAAAGTGCGATAATTCATTACCAAAGACAGATAAAGCGACGAAACTTGGTAGATGAGTTGAATTTATGACGCAGAGTAGAAAACTAGTAAAATTTTGGACAATGGGCGTGGCACCGCCCACTTTTAAAAGAAGGTAATTTAAAACTTTTGCAAGCTGTAATTTGTCAGTCGTTGAAGATATCATGATGAAATTTTACAGGGACGTTACTCCTATTACTATATGTACGCCTAATAAAAATTAGCAAAATCTGAGAAGCACCACGCCCACATTTAAAAAAAAATTTTTTTTAAGTAAAATTTTAACAAAAAATGTAATATCTTTACAGTATATAAGTAAATTATGTCAACATTCAACTCCAGTAATGACATGGTGCAACAAAATACAAAAATAAAAGAAAATTTCAAAATGGGCGTGGCTCCGCCCTTTTTCATTTAATTTGTCTAGGATACTTTTAACGCCATAATTCGAACAAAAATTAACCAATCCTTTTGAAATTTGGTAGGGGCATAGATTTTATGATGATAACTGTTTTCTGTGAAAACGGGCGAAATCGGTTGATGCCACGCCCAGTTTTTATACACTGTCGTTCGTCTGTCCTTCCGCATGGCCGTTAACACGATAACTTGAGCAAAAATCGACATATCTTTAATGAACTTAGTTCACGTACTTACTTGAACTCACTTTATTTTGGTATGAAAAATGAACGAAATCCGAAAATGACCACGCCCACTTTTTCGATATCGAAAATTACGAAATATGAAAAAAATGCCATAATTCTATACCAAATACGAAAAAAGGGATGAAACATGGTGAGGTAATTGGATTGGTTTATTGACACGAAATATAACTTTAGAAAAAACTTTATAAAATGGTTGTGACACCTACCACATTAAGTAGAAGAAAATGAAAAAGTTCCGCAGGGCGAAATAAAAAACCCTTAAAATCTTGGCAGGTATTACATATATAAATAAATTAGCGGTATCCAACAGATGATGTTCTGGGTCACCCTGGTCCACATTTTGGTCGCGATCTGGAAAAAGCCTTCACATATACAACTACCACCACTCCATTTTAAAACTCTCATTAATACCTTTAATTTGATACCCATATCGTACAAACACATTCTAGAGTCACCCCTGGTCCACCTTTATGGCGGTATTTCGAAACGGCGTCCACCTATAGAACTGAGGCCCAATACCTTTTAAAATACTCATTAACACCTTTCTTTTTATACCCATATTGTACAAACAAATTCTAGGGTCACCCCTGGTCTACCTTTATGGCGGTATCTCGAAACGGCGTCCACCTATGGAACTAAGGATTACTCCCTTTTAAAATACTCATTAACGCCTTTCATTTGATACCAATATTGTACAAACAAATTCTAGGGTCACACCTGGTCCACCTTTGTGGCGATATCTCGAAACAGCGTCTACCTGTGGAACTAAGGATTACTCCCTTTTAAAATACTCATTAATACCTTTCTTTTAATACCTATATTGTTCAAACAAATTCTAGGGTCACCCCTGGTCCGCCTTTATGGCGGTATCTCGAAACGGCGTCCACCTATGGAACTAAGGATTACTCCCTTTTAAAATACTCATTAACGCCTTTCATTTGATACCAATATTGTACAAACAAATTCTAGGGTCACACCTGGTCCACCTTTGTGGCGATATCTCGAAACGGCGTCCTCCTATGGAACTAAGGATTACTCCGTTTTAAAATACTCATTAACACCTTTCTTTTAATACCTATATTGTTCAAACAAATTCTAGGGTCACCCCTGGTCCGCCTTTATGGCGGTATCTCGAAACGGCGTCCACCTATGGAACTAAGGATTACTCCCTTTTAAAATACTCATTAACGCCTTTCATTTGATACCAATATTGTACAAACAAATTCTAGGGTCACACCTGGTCCACCTTTGTGGCGATATCTCGAAACAGCGTCTACCTGTGGAACTAAGGATTACTCCCTTTTAAAATACTCATTAATACCTTTCATTTGATACCCATATCGTACAAACGCATTCTAGAGTCACCCCTGGTCCACCTTTATAGCGATATCTCAAAAAGGCGACCACCTATACAACAACCACCACTCCCTTTTAAAACCCTCATTAATACCTTTAATTTGATACCCGTATCGTACAAACACATTCTAGAGTCTCCCCTGGTCCACCTTTATGGCGATATCTCGAAACGGCGTCCACCTATGGAACTAAGGATTACTCCCTTTTAAAATACTCATTAATACCTTTAATTTGATACCCATATTGTACAAACAAATTCTAGGGTCACCCCTGGTCCACCTTTATGGTGATATCTCGAAACTGCGTCCACCTATGGAACTAAGGATTACTCCCTTTTAAAATACTCATTAACACCTTTCATTTGATACCCATATCGTACAAACGCATTCTAGAGTCACCCCTGGTCCACCTTTATGGCGATATCTCGAAAAGGCGACCACCTATACAACTACCACCACTCCCTTTTAAACCCCTCTTTAATTTGATACCCATATCGTACAAACAAATTCTAGGGTCACACCTGGTACACCTTTATGGCGATATCTCGAAACGGTGTCCACCTCTGGAACTAAGCATCACTCCCTTTTAAAATACTCATTAACACCTTTCTTTTGATACCCATATTATACAAACAAATTCTAGGGTCACCCCTGGTCCACCTTTATGGCGATATCTCGAAACGGCGTCCACCTATGGAAATAAGGATTACTCCCTTTTAAAATACTCATTAACACCTTTCTTTTGATACCAATATTGTACAAACAAATTCTAGGGTCACACCTGGTCCACCTTTGTGGCCATATCTCGAAACGGCGTCTACCTGTGGAAATAAGGATTACTCCCTTTTAAAATACTCATTAGCACCTTTCATTTGATACCCAAATCGTACAAACGCATTCTAGAGACACCCCTGGTCCACCTTTATGGCGATATCCCGAAAAGGCGACCACCTATACAACTACCACCACTCCCTTTTAAAACCCTCCTTAATACCTTTAATTTGATACCCATATCGTACAAACAAATTCTAGGGTCGCCCCTGGTCCACCTTTATGGCGATATCTCGAAACGGCGTCCACCTATGGAACTAAGGATTACTCCCTTTTAAAATACTCATTAACACCTTTCTTTTGATCCCATATTGTACAAACAAATTCTAGGGTCACCCCTGGTCCACCTTTATGGTGGTATCTCGAAACGGCGTCCACCTATAGAACTATGGCCCACTCCCTCATAAAATACTCTTTAAGACCTTTCATTTGATATCCATATTGTACAAACAAATTCTAGAGTCAACCCTGATCCACCTTTATGGCGATATCCCTAAATGGCGTCCACCTATAGAACTATGGCCCACTCCTTCATAAAATACTATTTAATGCCTTTCATTTGATACACATGTCATACAAACACATTCCAGGGTTTCCCTCGGTTCATTTTCCTACATGGTTATTTTCCCTTATGTTATCACCATAGCTCTCAACTGAGTATGTAATGTTCGGTTACACCCGAACTTAACCTTCCTTACTTGTTTTTCTCTGTGTTATCTTAACCTTCCAACATAAATCTGTTTTAATTCATTTATGATTGCCATAAATCATAGCCACCAAGTTCCATAGTCACAATCGAAGAAATATGTCTCCATAAAAAATGAAGCCTCTTGAATTTCCACTGTATTTTTCTCGAATTCCGTTTTTTATTAGCTTGTGAAAAAATATTTTTTTAAGAACATTTTTTTGTCCACTGCATAAGAAAGGTGCAATAAAATCAATTCTTTTATTTGACATTTGAACCATTAAAAACTATAGATTCAATAGCAATAAACCATTAAAGTTTCGAATGAATGAAACACAATAACGATGCTCTAGAAAAGCAATAAACGAAATCTGGATCATCAATTAAAATTTCATTATTTTACTTGCGTCAACTGAGGACCACTTGCTTATAACTTTTGAACATATGTATGTATGCATGTACATATATAAAATTTTATTTGTATTTGTAAATTTTGTGTTATTTAGCAAGAGGGTCACGTAGAAGTGAAGTGTCCGTTGAGCCGCTTTTTGCCAGCACTTACACTTTTATTGCGGAGCGGGTAGTGCCTGATTCGATACAAAGATCGAATAGGCGGTCAAGACTTTCTCTAACTTTGTATCGCCGGGCCCATGTGGTATATTCCAAGCCGCGCTACCAATTTCGTGCTGAGCGGTTATTGTTGTAGCGATAAAGACACTCCCCGAAGATTCTGGGCAGTGCTATCGATGTTGATGATCCTTTGCCGAATATAGATTCGTTACGTTCCGGTAATGGTGCTTATTAACGTACTAGCTCGAACATTTCGGGAGCGATTTATTAAGACCACATTGCAGCTTCTAGATCAATATGCCCGTTTCCCCTTGATTCCGTGAGGAAATTTGGGTCACCAGAGCCTCGACTGCTAAATATTTGTGCGATATATTAATATTTGTAAAAGGATTCGCCTCGCGTAGGTGAGGTTGACTACTGGGTTGCAGAGGCTGTGAATTGCACTTATCAATATCTTGAGTCCCTCGACTGAATAAGACTGAATCATGTACCGCTTAATTGGAAGACTACGAGTGTATTCTTCCTTTCAAATGTGGGGAAGATCGGTCGTATATATCCGAAAGACTACAGGCACATAAATTTAGTATAGTTTCTGTTCAAATTTTTTAGAGGCTGAAAGATTTTAACCTAAGGTTCAACATTATTATTCATACTCTTATCCACAATACAATATGCGTACATCAAGGCAAGTCCATAGACACGGTACTGCATAGAGTTGTGATAAACATAGAGAAAGCCCTGGAATTATATTCTAGGACTATGCATTAGGAGTCTTCTTAGACTTTTCCGGGGCTTTTGACAATGTTTGTAATCGGGCGATAATGGATGGTATTAATTAAATTTAAGTACATTCAGCCATAATCAGATGAATCGGCTGCATGTTAAATTGCACGAATATTACTTCACAATTGGGGTTGTATAGTCCACGAAATGAATGGACAAGGGCACGTCGCATGGAGGGGTACTAACACCTTTGCTGTGGATGCTGGTTATCAAATAACGGCTCAGGCGGTTTAAGTAGGGACACGTTAAATTTACGGTGTGTGCAGATGACGTTGCAGTTATCATTAGTGGAAGCCGCCTTCCAATAATTATCTCTTTGATGGATCGGGTGCTTTTTGATATGCATACTTATGCATCTAATGTCCGTTTGACCGTCCATGCGGGGAAAACGAATATGGTCTTGTTTTCCGTGAAGTACAAAGTCCCAAATTAGACCAAGTCTTAACTAAGGGGTAGCGCTGTTTGAGAAACCTTACAAAAAATATCTAGAAAATATTGCAAAAAGTAAGTTGTTGTGGAAGCTCAACGTGGAGCACAGAGTAAAGAAGGTTTATAATGTACTTTATCAATACTATAGAGTCCTTGCTTTAAGGACGGCCACTCAGCGTTATCAATTATTGGATGGGCAGACTACCTAGTTCCCTACCTGCGATTCCATCGTTCCACATTAATCAAAGGTGTAGGATCGGATGAAGGCAAACAGCGTAAATTGCGGTCGCATCCATTTTAACATTGACAGCCAAACAGCAATTAAGTATGTAAGCTTTCATAGCACTACACTTAAAAGCGGGTTAGAGTTTAAACAAGCCATGGAAATAGTCGGGATAGAGAGAAATATGGGTGCCTGTGTGTATATGAGAATAGATGGAAATGAAAAATGTGATGAGCTTGCTAAACTTGTACCATAGGCATTTCAATGAGATTGGGTGAGATTAAAAGAAGGCGGGAGCTGAACATGATCGACCACGCATGAAAGGCGTGAAACTAAGCACGGTGCTGCAAAGTGTCGAAGATCATATGCAAAGGCTTACAATCTGAAATTAACAAAGGTTCCCTTATCGTTGAAGAGAGGGACTATAGGCTCATGACGGTTATTCATGATGGGCATTGCCATCTGGCGTCTAATTCTTTTAAATTGGGCCTTGTCGGTGATATCAGACTAAGTAAGCATGGTTGATCGTCTGTCAGCGACTAAAATACCACCACTACGAAGCATTCACTCTTACCAACACAGTCACAGTTTCCATTTTCCTACCCACTGTTTTATAGTACAAGTATACTTATTCCAGAGATAGATAATTACTTATCGGCGGCCACCGTGGTGTGATGGTAGCGTGCTCCGCCTATCACACCGTATGCCCTGGGTTCAACTCCCGGGCAAAGCAACATCAAAATTTTAGAAATAAGATTTTTCAATTAGAAGAAAATTTTTCTAAGCGGGGTCGTCCCTCGGCAGTGTCTGGCAAGCGCTCCGATTGTATTTCTGCCATGAAAAGCTCTCAGTGAAAACTCATCTGCCTTGCAGATGCCGTTCGGAGTCGACATAAAACATGTAGGTCCCGTCCGGCCAATTTGTAGGGAAAAATCAAGAGGAGCACGACACAAATTGGAAGAGAAGCTCGGCCTTAGATCTCTTCGGAGGTTATCGCGCCTTACATTTATTTTATTTATAGATAATTACTCCATTTACCAAGACTATCACTCTACTATGTAGTTTGTTTGGTCGTCCACCAGCTTTCGTCCCAAATATTTGAAATTCATTCCTACATATTCATTCATATAAATACATTTATTCAATCTGTTAACAATAATGCCATAATAACTTACCAACCCTCCAGCGAAGCAATATAATATCATAAAATTTCCTGCTCCATAACTTAAGTTTTTTGTTAATCGAATTTCTACAAAGCACAAGTACCAATCTGAATCATTAAAAAGTTGTAAAAATCTAATAGTTTGGCAAATATAATTCCCATAAATCAAAGCTTTCCCACACTCGCCAAACTAACCAACTTTAGTCGGCGAATGAATGCCAACCCCAAAATGCAACAACATATCAAGCAATGAGAAATAAAAGATCAGTTTGATTTTGACACAGATGCGGCGGCCAATGGATAGTTATGTATATAGCTTGCTATAAATAAAATAAAGAAAGAAAGCAAAAATCCCAAAAAGAAAAATGAAACGAAAAATATGCGATGCCACGCGTGGGCGTCAAATTCGCTGTCAGTCACGGAAAGGTCACAATGCGAGCACAACTAACAGCAACAACAACAAATGTTAGTATGTTGATACTACCGCCACTGATGATGTTGATGATGATAGCATCTATGCTTGAAATATAAAGCGCATATGGGAAAATAAAAACAACAACAGCAACAATTTTCTAAAATCATGTGCATGGTGAAAAAAATTAAATCGGTAAATGGTAATAGAAACAATAACAAACTTTCAAAAAGTCTAACAGCGAGTGAAATCGAAAATTGTATACTCAATTGCATTTTTTTAATAATCTCTATATCCCATAAAATAATGTCATTAAGTTTGTTTAAGAACAATTTTCAATGTATCAAAAAACACAAATTGTGTGTTTGTTCGCTGTGAACCAAACATTCAAATACAAGTTCATCTAGAGAATTTCACTATATCACATATATCTTTGAGTTAAGCTGGCTTGAGGTCAGGTGTAATAAAAATACAAGAAGTTCTTGTATAACTGATATATTTCGATTAGCTTCGGTAACCGTCCTCAGGGCAAATTTATTTTCACGCTTGCACCATCTGACGTGGAGTATTATACTATGACATATCTAATATATAAAATTCTTCTGTCACGGTTTTAGAGGCTTAACTCCTCCGAAAGGGCTGAACCGATTCTAATGAAATTTTGTGAGCATATTGGGTAGGTCTGAGAATCGGCCAAATTCTACCTTATTTTTCGCTGCGTGCCTAGGGTCTTGAGATCAAAACGTGGACCCGGGTACCCCTAGAATGTGTTTATACAATATGGACATCAAATGAAAGATGTTGATGAGTGCTATAGTACAGCATAATTTTCATACCCCTGGGTGACTAGGGTCTCGATATATAGGTCAAAACGTGGACCCGGGTACCCCTAGAATGTATTTATACAATCTGGATATAAAATGAAAGCTGTTGCTGAATGCTATAGTACAGGATAATTTTCATACAACAGGGTAGCTAGGGTCTCGAGATATAGGCCAAAACGTTGACCCGGGTACCCCTAGAATGTGTTTATACAATATGGACATCAAATGAAAGATGTTGATGAGTGCTATAGTACAGCATAATTTTCATACCCCTGGGTCACTACGGTCTCGATATATAGGTCAAAACGTGGACCCGGGTACCCCTAGAATGTATTTATACAATCTGGATATAAAATGAAAGCTGTTGATGAGTGCTATAGTACAGGATAATTTTCAGCCAACTGGGAGGCTAGGGTCTCGAGATATAGCCCAAAACGTGGACCCGGGTACCCCTACAATATGTTTATACAATATGGATATCAAATGAAAGCTGTTGCTGAATGCTATAGTACAGGATAATTTTCATACAACAGGGTGGCTAGGGTCTCGAGATATAGGCCAAAACGTGGACCCGGGTACCCCTAGAATGTGTTTATACAATATGGATATCAAATGAAAGCTGTTGCTGAATGCTATAGTACAGCATAATTTTCATACAACTGGGAGGCCAGGGTCTCGAGATATAGCCCAAAACGTGGACCCGGATACACCTAAAATGTGTTTTTACATTATGGGTATTAAATTGAAGCTGTTGATGTATGCTTTAGTACAGAGTAAATTTTACACCGCTGGGTGACTACGGTCTCGAGATATAGGCCAAAACATGGACCCGGATACACCTAGAATGTGTTTTTATATTCTCCGAAACGGCTGAACCGATTCTCATAAAATTTTGTGAGCGTATTGGGTAGGTCTGAGAATCGGCCAACGTCTACCTTATTTTTCGCTGCGTGCCTAGAATCTTGAGATAAAAACGTGGACCCGGGTATCCCTAGAATGTGTTTATACAATATGGATATGAAATGAAAGATGTTGATGAGTGCTATAGTACAGGTGAATTTTCATACAACTGGGAGGCTAGGGTCTCGAGCCCAAAATGTGGACCCGGGTACCCCTAGAATGTGTTTATACAATATGGATATCAAATGAAAGCTGTTGCTGAATGCTATAGTACAGGATAATTTTCATAAAACAGGGAGGCTAGGGTCTCGAGATATAGGCCAAAATATTGACCCGGATACCCCTAGAATGTGTGTGTATTATGGATATCAAATAAAAGCTGTTGCTAAGAGCTCTAAAGTTCATTGTGATATTCGATTTAGTCACATCAACCTGGCAAATCTGATAAATATGCATGCGGAGCCGAAATAAAGAGAAGAATTATTAATACCCACATACCTATTTACATACGTCCTATTCGATTTGCCTGAAATTTCGTATATAAATTTGCCTATATTAGTATTTACGATGCTTTTTTCCGGTAAGTATACCAGAGACGGACTGGGACTGGGATTAGGACTAGGACTGGGACTGAGACTGAGACTTGGAGTGGGACTGGGACTGAGACTCAGAATGGGACTGGAACGAAATACATACCACCCTCTGGGCCTGGCAATAAGAGATGAAGAAGAAGGAGAAAAACTTGAGAAAAAAGAAAAGAGAGAAGGAGACTGAGAAAGAGATAGAATGAGACGAAGATGGAGATAGATGAAGCGAAAAAGACGGAGGGAGGAGTGAATAAAAGGATTAGGAAAAAGTGTAGAGGGGTAGGGCAGAGTCAGACGGAAAAAGCTTATTAAAATGTATGCAGATAGATCAAATTTAGGGCAGAACAACGTCTGTCGGGTCGGCTAGTATATATGTATACATGTTGAATATGCTGAAGTTAAGTTTTTCAGGAAGTGGGCTACGGGCTAATCCTTAAAAATTCTTAAAAATCACATAGACCTCACATAGATTGAATAAGTCTATAGTGTTACCAAAACTTTGTTTAGCGACCAAACTGGAAACACCTATCGAACACCAAGAGCTGTGTTTTAAATTGACTCCGTCCTCTTGGTAAATACTAGCTCTCTAAGGTCTATGCCTTTTTCTGCTTTCAGATCAGATATAGTTAAAGTCTTTGCCTGGTAAGCGCAAGAAATGAACACGAAAGGTGCTCAATCATTTCCTCCCCCAACCTGCTCTTCCCACTTCTGCTATCACTGCCAATGTCTAATTTAAAAGCATTTGACGCCAAAAGGCAGAGTTCAATGAGAATACACGTCATGAGGATACAGTCCTTTCTTTTCAATGATAAGTCCTGCATACGATCTTCGGACACCTTGCAGACTCGCGTTACACCTTTCCTGCTTTATTGATAACGTTCAGCTCTCGCCTTCTTTTGTCCATGTGTTTGCAACGTCCACGGACAAGCTCCAAGGGATAAACCCTTCTTAGCAAGCTCATCCGCTGCACTGCGACAACAATAACAACAACAAGCTCATCCGCGTTTTCCCACCTATCACATATCCCTTGCCTTGTAGATGCCGTTCGGAGTCGGCATAAAACATGTAGGTCCAGTCTTGCCAACTTGTAGGAAAAATTTAAAAGAAGCACGACATAAAAGAATCTCGGCCTAAAATCTCTTCGGTGGTTATCGCGCCTTACATTTATTTATTTATTTACAACTTTTTCTCAAAAACGCTACAGTGATCTGTGAAAATGTAGGATCTGTTTATTACCGGATCAGCACAGTTTACCGTAGAACCTACCACTTCCATTGCTTAGGAGCCATCGGTGTACCATTGTCTGCTATTGAGACACCTCCCCGCCAACCATTCACCTATATATTGATTCTAAGAGCCCCTTCGAAGCGAAGGACGGAATTCTGTAGTCTCTTCGTCCAGTAATTTATGACGGTATACTTTTGTGTTTGTATGGTCTGCGCTCAATCTGGCCTGAGGCATTCAGCCTCGTTAGCGCTATGTTCTTCGCCACCAGGTCTACTGGTGCCGAGTTATATATGTACATATCTAATATTTATAATGATTTGTAATGAAAAACAACTGGCAGGTTTATTCCCATATACATATATTGACGGAGATGGAAATATGAAGGGAGGGAGTGGGAGAGATAGCAAGGGAGGAAGGGCCTATTAGTACTAAAGGAAGATTTAAGCGGTGGTAACACCATAAAAAAAAGCTACCCCTTGCTACATAATACCCTTTTTTTTTTTTTTTTTTTTTTTTTTTTTTTTTGCGGGGAGGCTGAAAAATGCCTAATGCACCCTAATTGCTGCCGTCGCAGCAACCGTGTGTCCGTAGACTAACAAACAGCCCCGTTCTGGAACCGTCAAATGCAATGGCCACACTGACATACTCCAAAGCAGTCAGTGTTAAGCTTATGAACAAGTTGTAGGATTTTGAACTTTCAAATTTGAACAAGCATAAACTAGATCTTTACAAAGTCTCTATAACAACTGGGAATGGAATGAATATATCGCTACAAAACGTAAATATAAACAGCTAATTAAGATTAAAAAAGCAAATTATATGGAACACAAAATCCATTGTAATGTTGGTAACAGCAAGGCCATGTGGAAAAGCTTAAAGAATTGCATTAGCATGGCTAAAGAAAATAATGGCATTCAAAAAATAATAATAAACGACTAACTTTATAATCAGGAAAGTGAAATAGCGCAGGCTTAAAATGATTACTTTATTGACAGTATATTGGAGATCGGCCTGCATATCCCGGTTATTTCCATTAATTATGATAGTACTCTAGGTGTGCAAAATGGCACAAATGTTTTTATGTTTCAAAAAGTTACTACAACTGACGTACTTGAAATAGTAAGCAGGTTCAAAAACAAAATTGGAGGGAAAAAGCTTATTTCGGAAGAAATTATTACAGACTCCATAACTTATGTAGGGTTTTTACGCTCAAATTGTTAGCGAAAGCTTAGATACAGGTATAGTTCCTAAGTTATGGAAATCTTCCGTAGTTGTGCCGATAGAAAAGGTTACAAATACCATTAAATCGGATGAGATCAGACCAATTAATACGTTACAAAGTGATGAGAAAATACTAGAAACAGTGGTAAAAAACCAGCTTGTAAAATACTTAGAAGATAATGAAATTATTATCCCCCAGCAATCTGGTTTTGGGAAGAAGCATTCCTGTGAAAGTGCTGTGAATTATAGTGAACTGGAAAGAAGACCTAAGCAGGAATAAACATATAATAGCTGTATTTTTTGATCTAAAACATGCATTTGAGACGATAGACAAAAAGCTACTAATAAAAAAGCTAGCCAACATAGGTGTCACTTGTAGTGAGTCAAGATGATTTGAAGACTTACTCATTAATAGAAATCAAAGAAGAATAGTTGGAAAATCCTTATCGGAGAAAAGAGAGGTACCAGTTGGCCTACCGCAAGGATGGGTGCTGGCACCAACACTTTTCAATATTTATATCAATTATATAACTAATTCTATAAACGACTGTGATATTAAACGCTTCGTGGATGATACACTACTGATGCTTAGTGGAGAAAATATAACTGAACTATGTAATAAAATTCAAGAATATCTGAATAGTGTTTATTATTGGTTATGCGTGAACAGACTTAAACTCAAAGTCAACAAAACCAAATTTATGGTCATTTCCAGACAAAATTTCCGGAATAGTGACCTACAAAATTTAAATATTAACCACAAAGTAATCGAAAAAGTTAATACCATGAAATAATTGGGAATAAAAATGTACGATAAACACAATTTCAATGAGCATGTTGATTATACAGTGGGACAAATAGCTAAAAAATATATTTTACTCAGAGAACTGCAAATATTTAAACAAGAAATACAAAGTAATGGTTTATAGATCAATAATCGAACCACATTTTATTTACTGCCCGACTATATTTTTCATATTGCGAGATAGTCAGATATACAAGCTACAAAAGCAACAGAACAGGGCTATAAGATTCATTCCCAAAGAACGCTATGACACACCTATCAGAGACATGCTCTCTGTTCTAAATTGGCTAAGCATTAGACAGCAACTTTCTTGTTTTACTATGAAATTTATTAAGAACATAATAGACGGTAATTTACCTGCGTACTTAAAGAGTAACATCAAATATGTAAAAGATATGCATTCTATAAATACTCGAAGCAAAAATAACTTCAACCTACCTGCTTACAAAACTGAAGCAGATAAATGTAACTTGTATTATAAGGGATTAAAATGCTATAACGAGCTACCTAATGATATCACTTCATGTAATGCTAATAGATTAAAAAAAAAAATTGTATATTCATTGCAAAACACTTCCAATTTAGTACTGTATAGGCAGGCTTCCATAGAATCAATAAAGATGTATGCCTGCTAAATATTCTGATATGAAGCGTCTTCCAACAATTTGATTTCCAAGTTCTCCTGCGCATACAATAAAAGTCGCCGAAGCACACACTCCTAAGCATCACTCGATCATATCAGTGCATCGCCGTTCGGATGTTGCCTTCGCGCTTTACGTACATGCGTAAAAGTCGCCGAAGTACATACTGCAAAGCATCACTCGATCATATCAGTGCATCGCTGTTCGGATGTTGCCTTCGTGCTTATTCGTAAACGGCTTTCATACCAGAGATAACTGGCATCAAAATAATGTTGGCATGATTCGGAGCTCTGCCACAGTTCAGCAACATATGGTAGTTCATAGATATAACTAGGTTAGAATTATATGTTAGTCTAGTTAAGATTATTATATATATACTAGAAGACCCGGCAGACGTTGTCCTGCCCTAAATTTGCCCAATCTGCATACATTTTAATAAGCTTTTTCCGTCTGACTCTGCCCTCACCCCTCTTCACTTTTTCCTAATCCTTTTATTCACTCCTCCCTCCGTCTTTTTCGCTTCATCTATCTCCATCTTCGTCCCATTCTATCTCTTTCTCAATCTCCTTCTCCATCTCTCTTTTCTCTTTTCTCTTCTCTCAGTTTCTTCTCATTCTTCTGCATCCCTTATTGTCTGTCCCAGAAGGTGGTATGTATTTTATTCCAGTCCCAGTCCCAGTCCCATTCCGAGTCTCAGTCCCAGTCCTAGTCCTAATCTCAGTCCCTGTCCGTCTCTGGATAATATATTCCTCTGTACAAAAGCACTCATCAACAGCTTTCATTTGATATCCATATAGTATAAACACTGTCTAGGCATTCACTGGCCCAAGTTTTGGCCTATATCTCGAGACCCTAGTCACCCAGGGGTATGAAAATTACCCTCTCCCAAAGAACTCATCCACAGCTTTCATTTAATATCCATTTTCTATAAACACATTCTAGGGGTACCCGGTTCCACGTTTTGGCCTATATCTCGAGACCCTAGTCACCCAGTGGTATAAAAACTACGCTGTACTAAAGCACTCATCAATAGCTTTCATTTGATATCCATATTGTATAAACACATTCTAGGGTTGCCCAGGGGTATGAAAATTAACCTCTACTAAACCACTCATCAACAGCTTTCATTTGATATCCTTATTCTATACACACACTCTAGGGGTACCCGGGTCCACGTTTTGGCCTTTATCCCGAGACCCTAGAGACCCTAGAGACCTATCCTATATTTCAAGTTAGATCAAACTACACACGGGGCGCAAAACAAATTCAAACTCGGTTCAGAAGTTTAGGAGTCCATTGGCCTCAATTGTGTGATACGTGTTTTTTTATATTAAGATATACATTGTAAATAGATATAAGCTAGGCTTAGTTAAGCTGTAATAAATAAATAAATAAATAAATATGTGAAAACTTTCCCTTAAATGGGCATATTACTATTCACTTCCCTAAATGACATTTGATTGTTAAAACACTTTTTTTCTTGGCCAACTGCTACCAGTTTGTTACACATAGGGAACTGGAATTACTTTTCACCTGGCCTTTTCCGCAGCTGCTTACAACCCATACCTCTCTTCCCATAGCATAGCATAGTCTATCCATCGAAGATACTATGTTTTAGTCGCTGGACTATGTTGGGATAAAGCTTGCACATCGTTAAATCTTCATCGGCCGCTAACGTATAGAAGTTCGTAAATTAAAAAAAAATAAACCTTTCGAATACTGCCAAAGCCGCCGTACTGTAGAAAATAACTAAAAAATTTACTTCCAAGGAAATCATAGCGACGCCACTACCGGATTCTTAATGCGTTATACAGATGGCCTCCACCATTTTTTTCCATCGAGGCTCTGTATAGTTTTTCCAAGCTTTGGTTCGAAAAAAAAGTGCAGCTGGGCTCTCGAAAAGGTGTTTGGTGTCCCTATAGTGATGTTCCTATTGTCACTAACAATCAAGACGTTTACCAGATTTGATCATCAAAGGAGTGAAAGTCTTTACATATAAGTAAGCAATCCAGTGAAGAATAAAGATAGGATACTTCCAGACGCCGCAGAGTATAAAAACTGCTACACAACACCCAAAAGCAAAAGCAATCACAATTTATAATTTTTTCTGATTACAGCTTGTATACTTTATTTTTGAGCATGGGAGATTTTTTTTCTTCTAAAATTTCGACTTTTTGCATGTGCATTGTACCTGAAATTATAATGAGTTTTTATAACCTCAAAGTTGTGGCTAAATGATGCAGTTGGCGCTTGTGGGTCGATCACTCGGTCGGCCAGCGCGTCAACACCCCCGCTTTTGAAATGTAGTCGTGCACACATACACACATATGTGATTTACCAAGAGATCTTCTGGCAAAAGAAAATCAACGCATGCGCTGCTTCCGCCTCTACCGCCTAAAATCGCGTCTTCGAGTATTCGGCAAGCAATTTCATCACACGCAGGCGCTTTGTTAAACTTACTTGAGTTATTGTTGTTGTTTGTGTTTATGTATGTAAGTGTGTGTAAGAGGTTATTTTAAATCGCCTTTGACTGAATTTTCGTGCCCTCCGGCCAACACTTATTGCAGCGAAGCGCATTAGTAATTTATAATTGCTGATATTGTTGTTGTTGTTTTTACTGCAATGTTTAGGATTTTATTGGCGTATATGCTCTCTTTATTATTATAGCCATTTGCCCTAACTTCTTTGTCCTCGTTTTTGTTTTCGATTTGATTTTTGTTGTTTATTTTTGTATAGAGGGCGGCATAAATCGCAAATGCATTGCTTTAACTTCAATTTAATCCTAAGCTACATTTAACCTTCATCCTCAACGCTTTTATATGATTCTATATAATTTTAAGTCATAATAAATACATAAAAATGAGGTATGTGTGTGTATGTGCATTCACTTATGGCGGAAAATTGATAAGTATTGACAAACGTTTCTGGTTAATAACTAGTTCTATAATGCAAAAAAAGATATGATATGATCGTCAATATTGTCGACACATTGTAATAAATTAGGCATCATCAATGACGTCAAGCGCTGGCGGCGTAACACTCCGACTACAAGGGTCAACAGAGTTATTAGATTATGACAAAGTATTTAAGCTGGGTTCTAAAAAACTTTTGTATTTGCCAAGAGAACGGAACTGATTTGCAATATAAATGTGGGTACTTTGCGGCTTCTTTGATGTGGAGGTGCTCCGCCTACCACACTGAAGACCCTGCGTTCACGTCCCGGTGTCAAAGTCACATCGAACAAGTAAGAAAGGCCAAGTTTGGTTGAAACCTAACATTACATATGCACACCTGAGTGCACTTGAACCGCTGTTATTGTTTGCTTTATGTTGTTAATAGTGATATAAAGCTGCAAAATATGGTTCTATTTTGAACTCGAACTTCGATTTTGATTATCATCACTCAATCTTTATAATTTGGCGGGGATAGCGCCTCTGCCAAAAATGTCAATGTTTTATTTTTAACGGCTTTTGATTTACGGCCCGTTAAACTTCCTAGTTTTCTTCTTGTAAATTTGGGTGGCACCAAGGCCATATTCAAAAATATTTTGGAATTTATATTTTGCATAATGAAAGCAATCCACCTCCCATTAGCTTAGAGGTATTCGCTTTTGAATTATCTCATTTTTTCCATTTTTCCAAATATGCGATGTTTTCCAAATTCGTGCGATTTCGCTCAATTTCAATAACTTTCTGTTCTGAGTACAGATAAGCCCATATAACCAATAATATTTGCCCAAGTTATCGAGTTAGTGGACGTACAGGCGGAAGGATGGAATAACGGACATGGCTCACTTACTCAATTGACGCTTAATCATTTAAAAAAGTTATGGCAGTCCAACAAGGCGTGCCAATTGCTTTCTCAATATGCCAACTGGCGCCAACTTTTCACATTAAGGGAGTTCAAATGGTTTTCCACCTAGTCCTTCCAGCGGATTGAGGGCTGCGCTCTTCCTCTGCTTCCATAGGCGGGTTCGGAAAAAAACTTTCTTAGCCGGAGCGTCATCTTTTATTCGCAGAGCGTAGCCGCTGCATTTTAACCGCTGGACTATGATTACCTCTGCGTATAGCTCGTACAGCTCATCAATAAATCTTCTTCGCAGCTTGTCGTCTTCAACTCGCAGAGGTCCATAAGTTTTCTCTCGCACACTGACAGAGTTGCTTCATCTGATTTGTCGTGGTCCTTTCTTCTGCCTTATATAGCAGGACGGGTACGATAACTGACTTGCAGAGCAAGCTTTTCATTTGCCGAGAGAGAACTTTACTTTTCAATTGTCTACCTAGTCCAAAGCAGCATATATTGGATATGGTTTAATCAATTTTTTTTTTTTTTTTTTTGATACTGATGATTTTTTATTTGGATTCCTTTATACCTGAGCAACCAAAAATTATCCAATAAAAGTTAAAATACCCTGTGTACAAGCACAGCTGGGTACAAAGATTGGAAAAAGGTTGTTTCAAATTAAAAAAAAAAAAATTGTAAGCGGGATCGCACCTCTGGGAAACACTCCTCGTATATTTCTGTCATGAAAAGCTTCCCAGTGAAAATTTCACCGCTTTGCAGATTTCGGTCGGAGTCAGCACAAAAAATGTAGGTCCCGTCCCTCCAATTGCTAGAAGAAATTAAAAGGAGCACGATGCAAATTGAATGAGAAGCTCGGTCTAAATCTTTTTGGAAGTAAATCGCAAATTGGCGAAATTTGAACTTTTGCGAACAAGAACGACTTAATATGATAAATCTAGTTTTAGAATAATATCTTTTCTGACTGCCTACTTTCAAATTTCACTATAGGCATATTTATACCAACATACCTAAACACAAACATACATACGTTCACATGAGTTACAAACGATTTGTACTTATTGCTCAAATTACATATGTCATGACTAACCGATTTGTGTGGCATCTGGAGGCGGTGGCGCTTAGACAAATTGGGCAATCATTGTGTAGAAAGTAGTAGAGAAGAATTTTGCGATTTTCTTATTATTTCATAACGAATGGGAAGAAAGATGAGCCGCATGTAAAAACTACGAAAAATAGGTTACATATTTTTCTGTAGAGTAAGAGTCAAGCAGGTCTTTGTCACATAACTGAAGCTTTATATAGACATATTTTGATTGATGCATTCCCCCAGTTGCCATGAAATTTTACTAAACCTTTTTCTAAAATAAAGGTGGGGCCTCTACAAACAGCTGTCTGTGCCACTGCCCAGATTTCTGGTTATTCAGCAGAAATTGTTAGCACAGCATTGAATTTCTCTTCTTCATGGGGAGAATTCTCGCCTCAATGTGTAGCTGATGTTCTGGAGACATAAGAAGATATCCCGCGTCAGTTCTGAGCGCTGTGTTTTGACAGGTCTCTGCAGTGTGTTTTTCTTAGGCTCGGCGACCATATTGGTAATGCGTAGCATACAAGCGGCCGGCCAATTGCTTTATTAGCGGCTTCTTTATCTTTGCCGCCGACAAGAGATTTGAGGATTTTGTTGCTGGACTTATGATACAATTGCGGCTGCATGCTCGTCAAAATGTAGATCCTAATCGAAGATCACACTTAGTGTTTTAGGATGTAAGACATTAGGTAGCATAACGCCTTCGACGTGGATATCCGTTACGGTGAAATTTTGCTTCGTGTTTCTTGTAAATAGGGTTGCCGAAAATCTCGTCGGTGAAAATGTCAGATTTCGTGAGGTGAAAACCCGGAAAGGCTAGAGAGATAGACCTTGATTTCAAAGCATAGCTCATCGGTGGGTACGCCGGAACCTGTTGCCATAATCGTGCAGTAATGGTAACTCCTTCTGGTAGGGAAGCGACTTCGATATGTAAATGTTTAACAGAGATGAGGACTGGACAACACCACGAAGCACCCCTCCCTTAGCTCTTGTGGGTTTTGATATAAAGTTCCTAAATTTCTTCGATACCTCCCGACCACACCGATAGTTTGCGGTCCACCTTTTGAGAATGGGAGGAAGGTTGTATCCTTCCAAGTAATGCAGTAATGTAGTATGGTTTACTGTATCAAAGGTTTTTATCAGTCTAACGCTACGAATACTGTTCTGTACAGGGGTTCTTAACTCAGTCCACATCTGTCTGTTGATGGCGTTTAGCGCGGGGGTGGAGTAAATAATTAAATATCCCGTGCATTTTACATTATCCAAACTACATAATTACAATCAACAATTGCTTGTTACAACAGCTTAACAAAAATTGCACACGCATTAAATGCAGCGAAAAGTTGCAAAGCAACAACAACAACAATTGATATGGACCGACTGATTACACGTACACAATCAGCAACAACAATCTTAACATAACATTTGACAGTAAGTTAAGCATCAAGAGAATAAAAAGAAAAAGAAGAAGAACAACAACAACAATCGCTATACAAATGTTGCGCGACACTAAAAGTTGTTGCTATTAATGTTGCAACTGTTTAGCTGGTGTTGCATGTTGCTGATGTTGATACTTAGATGTGCGCACAATGATGTTATAGCTGTTGTTAATGGAATTTTTGTTGCTGCTGCTGCTGGGGTTGTTTTTTGTTGGTGTTGTTAATGCTGATGATGTTTCTTAAATTGTGCCTTACTGCGTTTTAGCAGTTATCTTTTGTGTTGTTGTTGCTGATATTATAAAACTCAGCTGCCGCCGAAATTTTATTTGATGTTGCTCGTTTTTTTAATTGCCGTTCTTTCGTTTTTATTTTCGTTTTAATGTCAGTTGTCGCCTAATATTATTACTGGCCTCTGCTATTGCTTTTGAAGCTTTTGTTGTTGATTTTAATGTTGCATGTTTTTTGTAGTCGCTGCCTTCACTGTTGGCGCATTGTCAAGTGTTAAATGCCATTAAATGTATCCCTGCTTGTGGTTGTTATTGCTGAGGTTATTGTGCATTTATAATTGTTGTTTTTGCATTTTGTGACATTTACGCACATTTAATGGGCACATATAAGTTGCCAGACAACATAGAAATGAGAGTGCTTGTGTGTGTGTGTGTGTCAGCGTTCAAGTGACTTTGGAGTGACAATAATTTACAGTCACGGTGCAGGAGAAATCGAAGTTTGGTGTTCGTTTGATTTTGGCCCTGGCGAAAGTTTAGTGTAAATTTATAATTCAAAGTTATTTATTTGCTGATCTCATTTATTTTGTTGCGTATTGAAGAAATTTAAAATAGTATCGAATATATAACAAATATTAACAAGTAAGGAAGGCTAAGTTCGGGTGTAACCGAACATTACATACTCAGCTAAGAGCTTTGGAGACAAAATCAGGGAAAATCACCATTTAGCAAAATGAACTTATGGTAACCCTGGAATGTGTTGGTATGACATGGGTTTCAAATGGAAGGTATTGAAGAGTATTATAAAAGGGAGTAGGCCTTAGTTCTATAGGTGAACGCCTTTTCGAGATATCGCCATAAACGTGGACCAGAGGTGACTCTAGAATGTGTTTGTACGAAATGGGTTTCAAAAGAAAGGTGTTAATGAGTATTTTAAAAGGGAGTGGGCCTTAGTTCTATACTTAGGTGGACGCCTTTTCGAGATATCGCCATAAAGGTGGACGAGGGGTGACTCAAGAATGTGTTTGTACGATATGGGTATCAAATTAAAGATATCAATGAGGGTTTTAAAAGGGATTGGCCCTTAGTTGTATATGTGAAGGCGTTTTCGAGATATCGAACAAAATGGGGACCAGGCTGACCCAGAACATCACCTGTCGGGACGGCTAATTTATTTATATATGTAATACCACGAAGAGTATTCCTGCCAAGATTCCAAGGGCTTCGCCCTGCAGAACTTTTTCATTTTTTTAACTTAATATGGTAGGTGTCACAACAATTTTACAAATTTTTTTCTAAAGTTATATTTTGGGTCAATAAACCAATCCAATTACCATGTTTCATCTCTTTTTTTCATATTTGGTATAGAATTATGGCATTTTTTTCCAT
Source organism: Eurosta solidaginis (assembly GCF_040869045.1). NCBI lineage: Eukaryota > Metazoa > Arthropoda > Insecta > Diptera > Tephritidae > Eurosta > Eurosta solidaginis. Next base: position 54,893,943 of record NC_090323.1, read on the forward strand.
TTTTTAGTAATTTTCGATATCGAAAAAGTGGGCGTGGTTATAGTCGGATTTCGGCCATTTTTTATACCAATACAAAGTGAGTTCAGATAAATACGTGAACTGAGTTTAGTAAAGTATATCGATTTTTACTCAAGTTATCGTGTTAACGGCCGAGCGGAAGGACAGACGGTCGACTATGTATAAAAAATGGGCGTGGCTTCAACCGATTTCGCCCATTTTCACAGAAAATAGTTATCGTCATAGAGTCTATGCCTCTACCAAATATCACAAGGATTGGTAAATTTTTGTTCGACTTATGGCATTAAAAGTATTCTAAACGAATTAAATGAAAGAGGGCGGAGCCACGCCCATTTTGAAATTTTCTTTTACTTTTGTATTTTGTTGCACCATATCATTATTGGACTTGAATGTTGACATAATTTACTTATATACTGTAAAAATATTAAATTTTTTGTTAAAATTTGACTTTTAAAAAGATTTTTTTTTTAAGTGGGCGTGTTCGTTATCCGATTTTGCTAATTTTTATTTAACAAATATATAGTAATAGGAGTAACATTCGTACCAAATTTCATTATGATATCTTTAACGGCTGCCAAATTACAGCTTGCAAAACTTTTAAATTATCTTCTTTTAAAAGTGGGCGGAGCCACGCCAGTTGTCCAAAATTTTACTAATTTTCTATTCTGCGTCATACGTTTAACTCACCTACCAAGTTTCATCGCCTTATCCGTCTTTGGTAATGAATTATCGCACTTTTTCGGTTTTTCGAAATTTTCGATATCGAATAAGTGGGCGTGGTTGTAGTCCGATTTCGTTCATATTAAGTAGCGGTCTGAGATGAGCACCCTGGAACCTACGTGCTTCATCAAGATATCTCGAAATTTACTGAAGTTATCGTGTTTACGGACGGACGGACATGGCTAAATGAATTTCTTTTTTCGCCCAGATCGTTTTGATATATAGAAGTCTATATCTATCTCGATTAGTTTATGCCGTTACGGATTACCGTTATGCGAACAAAGTTAATATACTCTATGAGCTCTGCTCAGCTGAGTATAAAAATAATATAAACAGAAAAATGTGTGATTGGCAAGAAAAAACCAGCATGGACGAGACTGTCTTCAGCTGTGCCAAAGTCCTCATACCTTAATGGAGCTAGGAAAAAATTTTGTTTGAGAATAGATATATAATACTTACACATAATTTCACGTTTCTTGTTGTTCACCTGTGATAGCTTTGACGATAAACCTCTAATCGGAATAATAATTTTTTTCTTTGTTATTTTAATAGCTTGTATGGGCGATTTAAGCGCCATTGCTTCGCATGCGCATTTCCCCCTGCCATTTTACTCACAGCAGTCCAACAATCTGTGTATCTGCAGTGCGGACAGTGTGAACAGAAAGGATCCTCCTCTATCCTAGGCTTATGTAAATACTCCTCGAAACCGCCGTACTCATTGAATATCTTCGTGAGGTGATACTTAAGTTCACCGTACTTCCTCTCGTACCATTCCTATCTATTCCGAACTAACGTGCAAGTTCCGCTCCCGTTCCTCAATTCTACCCACCGTTCTTGCCGCCTAACTATTGATCGTAACATTGCGCGTTTTTGGTATCTTCAGATGATCAGCCGCTCTCGAGATCGGTCATTTCACTTGACAGCAAAAAAATTAGCATTTTCTAAGATCCAACAAAGATGGCGTGTTCAGACACCCTCCGATAAGCATGTGCTATGCATAAAGCAGTAACTTGGCAAGCTACAAGAATGGTGGTCGTTTAGATCCGTGCCACACTGGTTCTACATTTCATATTATCGTGCTGGTTACGTTGGACAATAGCTGATCGGTAGCTTCGCCTGCTCCGCCAATGATGGGCAATATTCACATTAGGGCTCCACTAATTTTAGAGACTCTCTCTCCCACCTGCCTGAAGCGCTGCTTAAAAGTAAATTTTGAGTCAATGTTCACTGCTAAATATTTTAAGTATGGCTTTGAATTTATTTTATATTCTCCTATATGCTTAGGACAAAGCTGCTTACTCCAAGCTGGAAAAAGAAGCGGTAAAGATGGGTTTGATGGTGAATGAGGACAAAACGAAGTACCTGCTGTCATCGAGCAAAGAGTCAGCGCATATGCGCCTTGGCAACCACGCTACTGTTGGCAGCCATAATTTCGAAATAGTAAAAGACTTCGTTTATTTGGGAACCAGCATCAACACTAGCAACAACATCAGCACTGAAATCCAGCGAAGAATCAATCTTGCCAATAAATGCTACTTTGGACTAGGTAGGCAATTGAAAAGTAAAGTCCTCTCTCGGCGAACGAAAATCATACTCTACAAGTCGCTTATCGTACCCGTCCTGCTATATGGGGCAGAAGCATGGACCATGACAACAGCAGATGAAGCGGCTTTGGGAGTGTTCGAGAGAAAAGTTCTTCGAAAGATTTATGGACCCCTACGCTTTGGCGATGGCGAGTACCGAAGAAGATTTAATGATGAGATGTACGAGCTATACGCAAACATCCACATAGTCCAGCGAATTAAAACGCAGCGGCTGCGCTGGCTAGGCCATGCTATGCGAATAAAAGATGATGCTCCGGCCAAGAAAGTATTTCTATCGGAACCCGCCTATGGAAGCAGAGGTAGAGGGCGGCCCCCACTCCGTTGGAAGGACCAGGTGGAAAACGATTTAAACTCCCTTGGTGTGACCAATTGGCGCCGGTTGGCGGAGCGAAGGAGCGACTGGTGCGCCTTGTTGGACGGCCATAACCGTTTAGACGGTTAAGCGCCAATTAAGTAAGTAAGTAAGCTTAGGACAAACTCATCCACAGTACGATTCAAGCTCACAAATACCATTTCTTTGTTATTGCGATCTCCAGCCCCATATTCGCCAACAATTAATTTTTTCTTACTGTGTCGTCATTACATAACGCTGAGAGTAGATTCAGTTTCTTGGACACTACTAACACGACAATATCATCTGCGTAGCCTCCGTTAAGGTCAATTTGTAGCACACTATCATACATTGTTTTTTATTGCGTTGGCCCTGGAATAGATCCTTGAAGGACGCCGTCGGTGATTTTGTGCTTTGTTGGTCGCATAGAACTGTACGATTTTTTTCAGAGAACAATATATGCCAAATACGTAATTAATTGGTGACATTTTAAGCTTATATCTGTTAAGATTGGCCAGAAATTGCGAAAAGTATGTTATATGTATAGCAACCGATCTATAACTTGCATATATGAAAGCATTCAATGAATTTGAAGCTTTTATCTGACAAATGGAGGAAGATATAACAAAAGACTTATTTCTGTAAATTCAGCTGTATAGGGAATATATGCTACAGTAGTACGATCCGGTCGGTTCCGACAAATGTCTAATCGGACATGAATATATAAGTACACCAGTTCACCAAATTTCATCGAGATATCTCCAAAATTTAGGGACTAGTTTGTGTTCAAACAGACAGGCAGACGGACATGTCTTAATCAACTCAGAGCGTCACACTGATCATTTTTGTAAATTTATTTTTGGGTCGATCTCATCTGCTGTAAGGACTTACAATTTTGAGATTCACGATAGAATTAACGTATCATTGCATTTTCACGAAAGGTATAACAAGACGGGATTGCCTTCAACTGTAGCGAAAACTTCACATCTTTTATAAATGGAGCAGAGCAATAGTTGTAAGCCATTTGTTAAATTCGAATAATCGGCTGCCAAGGATATGTAGTACATAGAGAACAGATATACATTAGCGACATTATTGATACATATCAAATAAACAATTGATCGTTACTGCTCATACAAAAATTCACGTTTCTCGTTGTCTACATGAGATTGTAGCTTTGGCGATGAACCTCTAACCAGAACAACAGTTTGTCTGGGGTATAGCGACTAATGAGTGGAAAATTACCCTATCCGAATGCCGTTTGAAAAACGACCTATCTCAGAAAACGTTTGAATAACGCCCATTACACTATTTGTTTCAAAAAATCCCCATCTCAGAACTCGGTTTTAGTACGCTTTATTTTAAATTATGTTTCAAAAACCATCCAAGTAATTTCAAATTGTATAGAAATCCAGGTCTGGTAGGGAGTTTTGGAACAAATTATATGACGTTCTTCAACCGGAATCTAAGATAGGGTTTTTATCAAAACGAAATAGGGTCGTATTATACTCAGCTGTCGAAATGCTCTATATTCAGCATATCAGTAAATGCCTTATATAAAAGCATTTGGTGAAACTTAAAGCTTCTAGCTTTAGAAATAGGAAAGATATGACGAAAAGCTTTGTTTGAACAATATGTTGTTTGGGATACAAGCTATATATATGACTGATATCTACCATTTTTTCAAACAACAATATACACATGCCCTACACAAATGCATGTGGTGGAATTTAAGCTCCTAGCCTACAATTTTAGGACAATATGATAAAAAACCTATTTTCACAAATATTGGTTATATGGGAGCAATAACGCACCGATCCGTTTGGATCCGATAAAAGTCTAATCAGAAAATCTAAATATAAAGTCTCGCCAAATTTCATCAAGATATATCAATAATCGATAGACTAAATTACGTTCAAACGTACAAACGGAAAGACGGAAATGGTTAAATCAACTCCGATCGTCATCACTTTAATTTGGTGTATTTGTTGGTGGGCCTATCTCATTTCCTTTAATGACTTACAATTTTGAGATTTGGACCACATATTATATAACATCATTATATCGCAATACTTATATCATCATATTAAAGTTTGATCTCAAATAATAAAATGGCTTTTCGTCAGACCGTGCTGGTTCATCACTTCACAATGGCAAAACTATAGAACAATTAAAATTGCAACATACTAACCATTCAATATTAGTGAAATTTTGAAGAAATGTTATTAAAATTTTCCCATTTAAGGCAAAATCTAACAAATAAAATTACGTGATCGAAGTCACAAAGTTCAGCTAATCTAAATTAAAAATTCTATATGACAAAGTCAATAATTGCAACATTCAATGAGTTTTGTAAGGTCAAAGTTTGAGTGGACGTAAAAAAGATATAATTGATGATAAAACCATTGCCAATAATGAGCAATAACAACAACGCACGATCTAGCAAGCCATTCGTATGTATGTATGTTGTGTAGAAGTATCCCTGCAAGAAATGACAATCACCTTTAATTAGTCACATTATTTCTGCATTACTTGCACTAAAACTACTTACTTATTTACTTACTTAATTGACGCTTAACCGTTTAAACGGCTATAGGCATCCAACAAGGCGCGCAGTCGCTTCTTCAATTTCTTCTAAAAATTATTTCTTAGCCGGAGCATAGTCTTTCATTCGCCCAACACGGCGTAGCCAGCGTCGCCGCTGTGTTTTGATTTGCTGAACTACGTTGGTGTCTTTACAAAGCCCGTACAGATTATCATTAAATCTTTTTCAGTACTAGCCGGCGAGGAAGCGTGGAGGTTTTTGAGGAACTTCCCTCTCGAACACTCCAAGAGCCGCCTATTCTGATATTGTTCTGGCCCATGCTTCTGCAGCATATAGCAAGACGTGTCCTATAAGTTACATCTAGAGCATGATATCATCAGCATAGCGCACAGGTTAATCCAGAAGCAGTGCATCAATATTTTAAATTAACATTAATTTGGTTATTCTTGCTATTCCTGGCCACCATATATGTATTTATTGTTCTTTTGACAATCGTCCCAAAAACGCATTTGACCAATATGCGGTTGTCAATGAAGACGATCGTGAAACCAGAAGAATTATTCCAATGAATACCATTTCACCGTCACACCACAAAATTGCGCCAGTCGTCGTCGTTGTTCGTGTTTCCAATATTTGGTTGATTGTGGGTACATGTGAATAAATACGGCTCTGTACTCTATGTGATGTATATTGTACATTGATCCGTTATAGCGATAGATTTCACTAGGTGCATACCAAAATAACAACAACAACAACAATAAATGAGCCAATGCGATTGCCGTTGCGGTGGCAGTTATTGCAGATAAAACAAAAATGTGTGCTGATGATGCGACTTTTGATGGTGGGCCATTGTTGCAGCTAATGTGGCACATCAGCAATTTTATTGTCGTTATTGTTTTTGTTGTTGATCTAACCATGACTAGATGTTGCTGTTGATGCTGTGGTTGTGTCGCCAGCACAAATGACCTTAAGTTTGCGTTGTTTTCTGCTGTCACCGTTTGCGCAAGCACTTGAGTGTATGTGTTTGTGTGTTCATGTGTGGCACAAAATATATCTGGTAAAAAAATCAATAATGAATGTGTGTGTGGTAAGAACGTCACTTAAACGTTGGCTGAACGGTCAGCCCGTGAAAAAACGTTGGTCTACTACTTTACTATTTGTGCTGTGAAGATATTTTTGGTTTTGTAAAAACTATTTTGCGATGTGCCACACCTGTTTCATGTTCAATCGCTAAACTATGTGCTTGAGCGTTTATGTTGTTGTTGTTTGCATGTACGTTTAAACCACGCAACATATTAGCAATAAAACAAAATAAACAATCAAATAGCGTCTGCATCGGCAGTGTAATAAAACAACAATAAATATATGGATATTAGACTGTTATAAAAAATTTTGGTCTTCTTTGACTCCAGATAAGCATACATACATTCTCAATTTTCGTAACAAATTGATTTGCCACCGTTATAGAATTTGAAATTTAGTTAGAAGTGATACAATAAAAGAAACCGGTAGGGAATGCCCTCGAGGAGGAGTGCTCCCTCTTCCCTTATAGATATATGATCTCCTTCAGTTACATAAATCCAATGAATTTGACAGATAAGGGTATGCAGATGACTTAGTAATCTGGTAACAAGATAAAAATATCCAATCGCTTGCAACAAGCCCTGCGCATCATAGAAAGTTCACGTGAGACCAAAGGACTGTCTACCAATCCAAACAGAACTGTACTAGTGAGTTTTATCAAGAGAGGAAGACTAGCCATTTCAGAACCATTAATAGGTGGCACCAAAATCAGATTATCAATAGAAATACCAAGGGGTTACAGAACTTTCACGTGGAATTCTCACCTGGATGCTGACTTAAACACAGTAACAAGAACTTTCTTCGCCTGCTCTCAACTCTATTGTAAAACATGACGGATATCTCCGAAAATATATACTGGACTTTCATTACTTTTGTGGACCCAATAGTTTTCTAGTTTGGTGGCCGAAGACCACGCAAAAAATAGCAATAGCAAAACTTAGCAAACTGCATTGATTAGTGACGGAACCCCTCCTTCTTATGCACTTAGTGCTTTAGTGCGAATATTTCCCTTCCAAATTCTAAAAGAGAAAGAGGCAACTCCTACTGCATTAAGTCTTCTTCTAAGCTAAAGATCGAAAAAATTATAAGGCATATGAAAGGTAAGAAAATTCATAGGAAACTCAGTTTTGCAACTGCAATGCCGGCTACGCTTAGAATCTCACGGAACAGGCATACCACCTAGCCAAGCAGCATACTATACAAGCATTTTATGAACCAAAGCCTTTCTGTGAACTCGCAAAGGTTCACACTAGGGAAACCATAAATAGGTGGAAAACAAAGGAGTTCTGAAAAAAACTGGGTTCAATAATGCCAAGGGCAAAGACCCTTCATTACTTCGCGGTATGTAACAAAATGCCTAAAAGAGTATTGAAATACAATAAAAGCCTCCGCGTCTGACAGACTCTCACATATGCGCCAATACACTTATGTGGATCCAAAATAACAACTTGTAGTAAATATAAATTTTATTTTGATTTAGATTTGAACAGCTGCTGTTATGAGTAAAAAAAATATATTGAAGCAGCCTAATGTATTAAATTTATTTCTCAAAAGAAAAAAATTCTAAAATTTTGGTGAGAAAATTTCTTTTCGCGCTGAATTTCAATTTTTCAGGAAACTAAACATTTTTTTATTATTCTAATTTCTCTATTTTTCTGTGCCTACTTGGACATCTGATGTTAGCTGACTTAAATTTTTTTTGTTTACCAAATATTCTTTAACACGTGTGTGTTTGTGGCTGAATGAGTGAGTAAGTGAGTTCGAAGGTGCTCTTGTATATAGTAGACCTCGATTTGTTGAACCCAATGCACGGATTTGCCATTCTTCGAACTACAGAAAGAACTTATCATTCTTCTTCTCTCTCTTACCATTCTCATTTTCATTTCCATATCCAATTACACTCCCACTAGTACTCCTACTCCTACTCCTAATCCTACTTCTCCTTCTACTTCTTCTTCTACTCCTACTCCTGCTCCTAGTCTTACATCCTCTCCTACTTCTACTCCTTGTCCTACTCCTTCTCCTACTCTAGTCTCATTCCTACTCGCACTCCTATTCCTACTCTTACTACTACCACCACTCCTACTCCTACTCTCACTCCCTCCCCACTCCCAATTACATCAGTTTAGTGTTCAAAACTGTTTTTTATAAGTTGAAGCAGTTTTCAAATGAAATGATATTTTGAAATTTTTCGGCAGGCGCAAAAGAACATTGAGTTAATACATCGTACAAATAGTTAATGAAAAGTTGTATTTTCTGTATGCTATCAGTGTTATTTGCGGACCGTCACACTTTTCATAAACCTTGAGCAACTTCTTATATATCCCTGCACTCGTCGTACCGACCAACTATTCCCGGTTAGGTTATGTGTTAGCTGCCCTGATAAGGGAAGCTCACTTGGACAACATGAAGGTCCATTGTGATACCACATCCAGTAAAATACCTACTTAGAGAATCGTGGGTAGCTGCGATAAAGTTCCGAATGATAGCTCCAGCACGTTTCACCGAAAGGAAGTGGAGAAAATTTTGGATATGCACATTAGGGAAGTCAACCTAAATAATCTCCCTCTGGAATCAATTTGCCTATCAGTCAGGAAAATCCACGGAGGTGGCTATTCATATCCTAATGAAAAAAGGCGTTACAGTCTAAAAGGATAGCGTTCTGCGATTTTATGGACATCTGTGAAGCTTTCAGGAACACGACACATCAATTTATCGAGCAGACTATGATTGGCAAGGATAGAAGCCCAATGATCATTCGTTGGGTGCTATCTATGCGAAAGAGAAGAAAAATCGGTATTGAGCTGGGAGAGACAAGTGAAATTTTTTTGGTCATATTGACGCCCTCCCTCCTATCTACCGAATACAAAAATCCGTCGGTTTTTTCAGACGGAGAATGAAATGCTGGTTCACATTACTTGCGAATATGACGTTCTAGCAAAGCAAATACTCTCATCTAGGTGGCGTGACTTTTATTCTCTTCGTGATATGCCGTACTTTAGTACACTTAAAGCCTCTAGATATAGATAGGCTGAAAGGTCAAGCTCTATAGATCTAAATAAAGGATGCAGTGCATCGAGGCCCAATAAAAACAATAAATAATACATATCCAATAAGACCACATTCTAGCTTATGCCAGTGGCTATCTAAACGTTTCAAGCGTTGGGTACAAAAGTTTGAATTCCATTTGATCGGAAACTATTTTCTTCCCTCACATTCACAAACAAGTGCGTATGCATGTGTGTTTGTGTTCGTGGTGTGGCATTGCCAACTCCCGTATAATGATTGACTAATTTTACCGTTATGGCTATTACATGTACCATGCAAAAGCTTGTAAACTCTTGCTCACGCACTCACTACATTTTTTTTATTTATTTATCCATTTGCCAAAATTCCATAGAGAAAAATGTATCTCACCGGTGGTGGAATGTCAGTGGATGCCAACACGTTAAGTAGCTGTTTTGGCACAAAGCTGCTATTTGGCGGCCAAGCGCAACACCCTCTTTTGCTTAAATAGATAAACAAATATTGCAATTTATTATTTTAGCAGATTGTAAGCGGGTATCGAGTGTGAAGGAATGGTTGTATATGTCTCTGTTTGTCTACATTTTTCGACAAGCTAACCAATCAGTGGACAATTTCTTGAGTCTGTGAAAAATGTATTTTCCCATTTTTGCTTAAGTGTCAAACGAAAAATATTTTTGTTTATGAGATGGCATTGTTGCACTGTAGAGAATTTTTTTTAACAATTGGGTTTCTTAGCTAATTACTTTTAATATTTAAATTCTTCTATTTTTTTGCAGCTAAATGTTATTTTGTTAAAAAAAGAAAAAAATACTTACCTCAAATGAGAAAAAACATTTCCTAATAAAATTTTCTTTAAACTGAGAAAAATTTCAATCAAATGCGCAAACATATTTAATTTTTGTATACAACTTCTTATTAATTTGAGGGAAAATTTTTCTTTAATTTTTTTAATCAAGAATATTTTATTGAATATTTCTTAAAATATTCACATGTAAGAGTTAGCTCAATTAGCACTTTATATACCCAGCATGTTCACTCATAAATATAAATAATAGAGATGCATACAGGTATAAAACAGTAGCGTTCATAAAAATAAGGTTTTTACTACATTCCTTTACATTTGAACGTTTTTTTCGGCATTAGGTTAGGTTAGTTTGAGGTATATGCTCGAGGTCACATTTAGGCCAGTGTCAATAGGCCACTGGTAGTTAGTGCCCCCACAAGTGTGGAAATTGTATCCCTACTTAGGTTGTATACGTACAGGGATATTTTAAGAACCCATTCTCAAAATCTATATATATAAAAATGTATGTCCGTTTGTGTGAGGCTTATAGAATCAAAAACTATACATCAATATAGCTAAGCCATTATACAAACTTTTTCATCGAGTCTTGAAAATGGTTTAGGAACAGGTCCGAGACCCCTCCGGTAGGTGTCAGTAGCTGTAATTGCCAATTTCCTACATGGTACATATTTAAATATATAAAAAGATAGCCTAAAATGTGTGTTAGTTTGTAGCTGGTATTTGAAGAGATGCGCCGGTCGATTTTGTTCAAACTTTCACATAAGTTAGGTATACCTCACTTGGTGGTTTGCACATTATTGCCATCGACGCACAGGGTCTCGAGATAGAGGCCAAAATGTGGACCCGGGTACCCCTAGAATGTGTTTATAGAATAAGGATATCAAATGAAAGCTGTTGATGAGTGCTTTAGTAGAGGGTAATTTTCATACCCCTGGGTGACTAGGTTCACGACATATAGGCTAAAACGTGGACGCGGGTACCCCTAGAATGTGTTTTTACATTATGGGTATCAAATTGAAGCTGTTGATGAGTGCTTTAGTACAGGGTATTCTTCATACCTCTTGGTGACTAGGGTCTCGAGATATAGGCTAAAACGTGGATCGAGGTAAAATTTTTTAATTTAATATAACACTGTGGCGGGTATCAGCAATTTCGACACGTCACTATGTGGCTAGTAAATAAATGTTCCGCAACAAGAACAGAAAGGCAAACAGATGATATTGGAAACAACCACATATAAATGTAAAAAACAGCAAAAAGCTCAGAAGTTATTACGCACACATGTACATAGCATTAAATAGCACATAAACCACAGGTATATATGACGTAACCAAATCCGATATGAGATACAAGAACGAGAAATTAATAAGCAACAATTCGAGAATACTGCTCGCGAAAAGTCTGGACCCTGAACAAATAGAAGAACTGGCAACTGAGAGTATAAAAGCAGCACAAGCTAAGGAATATTCAATCAAATTGATTTTAACACACTGTAAGTGAAGTGCATGAATACATAGATTATGAAGATCTACGATCATAGTAGTACTGTTAATGAAGAACATTTTATAATCAGTTCGGTGATTCAACCGATAATAGAAGACGATAAATGAAGAACATTTTATAATCAGTTCGGTGATTCAACCGATAATAGAAGACGCAGAGTTATCAAGAATTCATAAGCCTCTTTGCGCTATTAAGAACAACAATTCTTAAAAATTACAAATTAATTCTAAGGGAATCCTTTTAACGGTTTACAAAGCTTTTCTTCTTCTTAGCTTTGACGATGCCACGTTCAGTTTCCAAAAATGTATTAAATTTCTATCACCATTTTTGTTTAAAAATAGACGTTATAGCAATTTCGTTAGGATTGGTCGATTTTTGCTTGCTTCAGGGCATAATTGGTATTATGGAATGATTACCTAAAAGAAAGCGGTGCCAAGCCAGTTTACCAATATTTTTTTTTATTTTCATACTTTGTTACACCATATCAGTACTGACTTAAAATATCAGTATAATTTAGTTAATACAGCAAAGGTAAGGGCCTGGTGATTTTCATTAATTTGCATAAAGCATATATATATTACTAGGGACATCCTCTAGCCAAATTTCAACGCGATATCATAAATGGCTTTTGATTTATGGCTTGCAAGACTTAAAAATTGTCTTCGTAATGTCGGTAGTGCCACGCCCTTTTGCCAAACTACCAAATTTCTATTTTTCGTAACAACATCAACAACACACCTATTACACCTATTACACTTTATCGCTTTATTAGTATTTGGTAATGAATTGTCTCACTTTTTTAATTTTCGAAATTCGATACCGATTTTTAATGAAGTGGGCGTGGTGGCCAAACTAATTTCGTTTATTTACACACAGTGTATGTTTCTATGATTTTGCCAAATTTTTAGTTTTCGTCATATAGTCAACGAACATATCAAAATACATTACTTTCCTGTAATTGGTAATGCATTGTCGCATTACTTGAAATTTTTATATATGTAAATTTTGTAAAGAGCGTGGTCGCTAAAGAATTTTTTAATTTTCGCGAAGTGTATTTTTAGTGGCAAGGAAAACATTCATTCAAGTTTTAGCATGACATTTTCCACATTTTCCACATGTCCCATTTTCCAAGATTTTTTTCAGATCTCTGTTTCTTGTCATAAAGTCAAGTCACGTATCAAGTATGGAAGGGAAGCTCGGCCTAAAATCTCTTCGGAGGTTATCGCGCCCTATATTTTTATTTTAGTAGTATCGTTAATTTATTGGTCTTTGGTAAAGAATTATCTAATTTTTTCCATTTTTCGAAACTTTCGATTTCGTCCATTTTCAATACCAATCTATCATCTTGGCTCCAGATTAGCCAGCATACCAAATTTCATAATGATGTCTCAAGTTTTACTCAATATATCCCAATAAAATTTCAGAACAGCGGTACAGGTGGCTATGAGGAAAGTGCCTTTAATACTCATGTTTACACCCAGATGTTGAAAGTGTAGCATCAGTTGGTCGATAAGTTCAGAGAAATTAGGTAGCTTCCTGTTTCCTAAACATCTTTTTACAACCCAAACGAATTCATCCCATTCGGACTGTTTTCAATTGATTTCATGCAGCTAGTGAGCTATGAATCACAAATTAGTTTTTTTATCTGTGGACCTGGAAAATCCCAGTTTTAACCTTTTCAAAACTCAGTTTTTCATATGATTTAAAAATGTATTTGATACATTCTCCACTTTTGTTTAAGGCCTTTACATATTGTTTCATAAGATCTTATTTGATATGCAGAGGAGGTATTATTATACGGCATCTGGGTACTATAGGAGTCAGAAGGTTGGGATAAATCCATTAAAAAGTGATTTCTGCTTTTTACTCCTGTTATGTTGACCACCACACACATATAATAGTCGCTGTAACGGTCCGACGGTACACGCCATATCACATGAGTTTGATGCTTGAAATAAGGTCTTCTTTTAATTGCCAACAAGCACAAATACTAAACACAACTTTTAAATACGAAACTTGGAGTCCAGGATTTGCTATTAGTTTCATATGAGGAACCTAATAAGTCTATATAAGCACATTTCACTAGATCTGACGGATTCAAATGAAATTTCTTGAACATATACGCGCCATAAATAAAACAAAAATGGTTTGGATTGTTTACACAAATTCTGTTTGATGAACTCATAATAAATAAGCAATGAATTACAGCAGTTAATATGCCTACTATAATGGTGGAATAACCAGGTGAAGTAGGCCGTCAATTGTTTTGCTCTAAATTCTTCTTTATTCTGTCATTCGGCTATTTGAAAAATTTTCAGCAATGTTGTCCCCGAAAAAGTGTTGCTTTTTGCATTTTTTGCGAGTAAAATATGGTAGTTTTAGAACTTTTTTCACATAAACTATTAGGTGAATATCGATGGACATTTACTGGATTTAATTGCAAAAATTCATCATTTGGGTATCTTTGGTGTTGGCTTCCATAAGTAAGGCCGTGTCTAACTTTTTGATGTTTCCATTATATATTTTTAATTTGTTCCTAAAAAATTGAAACAGTTCTTTGTTAAAACAAATTATTTACATTCACGTCGTATTCAACCAAGGATCTTCGCCTATACATTGCTACTGTATACTTTCGAAGAATGTTTTTCTCATTCCTACAAGAACACCATAATTGTCGTATTATACCTTATTTATGAAAATAATTTACTAAAACAATGGTATTCTAGATATACAAAAAATTGTTACTCATTCTTGCTGTTATGCCCTAAAAATCAGACCACAAAGATGAGAGGAATGTTACACTTAAGGATTATAATTAAGAACATATGAATCCAGCTCGTTTCGGATCAGCATCTTCTGGTTCTAGGCCGACTACCGCTGGGCTAGTTTATTCCCTCACATATTTTGGTAAATAATAACTTGGTAACATTAGTAATACATCATGAATTCAACTATCAAGAGTTTTTGGGGGATCTTTTATTAAGTTTTTTATTATATATTAGAATAGCATACATTTTACTTCCAACTCTCAGCTACAAACCAACAAAGCGGATGAACATTTCAATGACTTTTTAGCAGAAGGAAATACATTTAAGAGTATAACAATCACTTCCAAATGTGACTATAAAACCTTTCATCGAATCCGAAACCCATTTAAGCTCCGGAAAAGGCAGAGAAGTTTTTACTAAGTAACTGATGTACATACGTACTATATATGAATAACACATGTTTCTTTAGTGTCCGGTTTTTCCATGAAAGTTTCAACTGCAGTTGAAGTTGAGGGCAGTTTGCTTTGGCCGCATCCTTTGAATTTTACTGCTCATCACAGTTTAAGTGGCCAAATTGAGTGTTTTATTTTTATTCGATCCCAAAAATAATTTAAACACGCACTGGTCCTTTGTACTACCTTTTACATTGGCGTTAGGTGTCACTGATGTGTTGAACAAAGCAGTTTCTGGAATGGCAATCGTTGCAAGTTATTTACTTTTCTAATCCTATTTGTTCAAAGGGGGTAAAAATGTTACCCTCTTCTGTCCGCAGAAAATACATCCCTACCGTTTCAGATAGCGCACATCTTCTGTCTTTTTTATTTACTTCAACTGGCGATTTCACCATGAACTACTATGGTAATGTGTCAACTGGGAAATGTTTTTTTTTTTTTTTTTGTTTCACATCCGTATTTCAAAAACAAGCGCTGCTAGACGAAATTTGAGTGCAGATTTGAAATCAACAATTCCAAATTAGTAAGAAAAAAAGAAAAAATCCATGCCAGACAAAAAGTGATATTTTGTCCACCAATGTCATCTATGACTTGCAGCAATTTTAAGGAATAAAAATTTTCATTTTTAGATTTAAACTTTTGGATTACGTTTTAAATCCCGAAGTAGCATATACAATTTGCTGTTTTTAGATTTTTGAATCTTCTTGGTGTTTTGTCAGATGTGTTTATAAATTTATATTTTTAGATTTTTTAAACTTTTTCAATTTTGATTTAAAACAATTCTAAGAATTTGGACTCATTGGTCATGGGCAGTTAAGTTTATATTTTGAAACGAACAAAATTAAAAATCATATACGTAAATTTAGAGGTTTCCGATTTAGGTAAAAAAAATTTGAAAAACCGCGTTAACAGATTAATGGTTTAAAATAAATTTTTAAGTTGCGCTTTTCAATTAAAGGGGATCAAATACGCTAATGAGCACAGTTGATGCTTTCTATGTATGAACACTAAATCGCTTAATATATCGTATGTGTTTAATTTCATTACTTGATTTCCCATGATAATTTGCATAGTCTTCGTTTAAATAGAGTTTGTATGCGGTATTACGTAGGGTCGTGTTTGTGTATTTTACATATTTATTTGATTCATATATGACTTACAAACGTCTGTTTGGTAGCACCTCTTCGCGCCTTCTCATCTTACACGCCGTTTATAACCTATTAAATCAATAAATAAGTTTGTTCGTTGGTAATAAGCTGAAATGATGAGCACAGCGGGATACAAAAATTAAACCAGAAAAGAATAAATGTGCATTCATATAAAATAACTTGTATTATAGAGGAAACAATCAGCAAAAAAACAAAAAACAGAATTATAAATTAATACAACGCATGAAATCAGTACGTAGTTTTGTACAAATAAAACACACAATCAATCTTGAACCAATTGTTTACTCTTAGCCTTTTTTTCTTGGGGCCCAACCAGAAATCAAAAATATACATAAACACACATGCTTAATTACTCACGTTTTGTTTTTTATAAATATTGTATAAATGCCACTATAAACAGCTAATGAATAATGAGTTTAAACACACAAAAGTTAGGTCATGAGAAATATAAAACGGGTGTAGTTTACTGAAGCACTCTTTCAAAAAAAAAAAAAAAAGTTATCAAGAGAGGTACAGGAAAACTAAAACCAACTATTTATACACCGAGAATTCGGTCGATAGATCTAGTAAAACAAAGAATTTCTAGACAATTTCACAACTAGTAAGAAACTGAAGCCGAACTAGCTAGTTTTCTCTTTTTTTTACGAAACTTTTGTTAATTTTTTTTATCGGTATGGTGTACCCAAAAAATATTTTTTCCAAGTAAGAAATATTTTTTTGAGTTAAAGTTTCAGCGTACGGATAGCGCGATTTACTTCCGAAGAGATTCGGCCTAAATCTCTTCCAATTCGCTTCGTGATGCTTTAATTTTACCTATAAATTGGTGGGGCGGAACCTACCTGTTTTATGCCGACTTCGAGCGGCATCTGCAAGACAGATGAATTTTCACTGAGCAGCTTTTCATGGCAGAAATACACTCAGATTGCTTGCCAAATCACTTTCGAGCGACGACTCCGATTAGAATTTTTTTCAAATTCCACTCCCGGGAGAAAAGGCTATGAAGAGATTTACAAGGTATTATCGAAACAGCTATCGCCTTGTTGGCCCTGATGTCGCGTTGTTTAATTATTTACCAAATTATTACATAAATTAAAATATAAAAAATTACTTCAAATAAATGTTTTCATACATTTAAAAGCAATAATGACGGTAATCCCCGCTTAATTCATAATTTTTTTTGTTTACTGAAAAAACTTGTTTCTAAATTTATGATGTTATTTTGTTCGGGAGTTGGACCACAACGGCGGCCAACGCGGAGAGAAATAAGCAAATCTAATAACACTGGTCGACAGAGGTTCTGTTTTGTGGGATTTTATGTATGATTGTTAAAATATGTTAACCCTCATTTCAAATGTAGAAGCCGTTTTTTTTCTAGCTGCTATAGGTTCCAAAATATTTAATAATAAATTTTTTAGTTCAAATAATTTTTTTTTGTTTTGTTTTTAATAAATAAGCTTTATAATTATCAATAACAGTGAGTTAAACTTTGTTAATTTAGTTAATTTAGGTGCACTACCTTGGATGCTCCAGCTGTAATCAGCTACTATATGCGCATTCGTCCATCCTTGATATCGCTCTTTCATAGTGCGGAAAAACACTCTCACCCTGCTCTTCATTGAAATCGTCTAAATTTACAGGAAAACGGTCCAGATGGCTATGGACAAGGTGCATCTTGATAGTCATGTTAACACCCGGTTATTAGAAATGTAGCATCAGTTAGTCTATATGCTCAGAGAAGTACGATAACTTCCTGTTTCCTAAAATGCTTTTCACAACCCAAACGAATTCGTCTCATGCAGATTTTTCCGGTACTTTCATGTGGTTACTGAATTCTGGATCACAAATTAGTTTTTTAATCTATAGGCAATCAAAAATCTCAACTTTCACCGTTCCTGTTTTGCAAATGATTTAGAAATGTTTTTGAAACATTTAATACTTTTATCAAAGGCCTTTACATGATGTTTCACAAGACTGGATTCAGGTTCCGATCAATATCTAGGCACTAAAGACTGGTTGAACAGCAGACAATAATTTGGGATAAGTTCATTTAGAGTGATTTCTCCGGTTTATATCTGTTATGTTCACCACACAGAAATAACAGTCGCTGTGATGGTCCGACGGTTCACGCCATATCACAGGAGTTTGGTACTTGAAATGCTTTTTTTTATTGCCCGAAACTTGAAATCCAGGGTTTGTTATAAGTTTCTTATGGGGGAATAAATCCACATATACTCGTTTCACTAGGTCTGACGGATTCAAATTTCTTGAACATATACGCATAAATAAAACAAAAACGGTTTGGATTATTTACACACATTCGCCTTGATGAACTCATAATAAATAATGCAATGGATTACAGAAAGTTTCTGCTCCTACTATGGTTATATGTCTACTGAGAGGTGCTGTTTTGTATGATACACGTATTTCAAAAAATCGAGCTGCTAGAAGAAATTTTAGGACAGTTTTGAAATAAGCGGCTCCAAATTAGTGAGAAGCAAAGGAAGCTTCCATTCAAGACACAAAAAACTGCTTTATCGTCCACCAGTGTAATAGTAATATGGGACCTAACAAAGTGGGATTTTTTATTTTTATGATAGACTAGCCGGACCCGTGCGCATCTTCGCAACAAAATACGAAAGTCTCATATCAAATATCAAGAGAAATCAGCTGTTATATCAATCAGGCATCTATCAATAAAAACTTACATGCACTTACGCTGGCATCTGGCGAATATTAGCAACTGCCGGCAATGCAGTGTTAGTTCTAATTAAATATTCACAATATTGCCAAATAGTTTTCTGTGTGTGCTCACAATCGTTTATTTTTAACAAGTTATTTTAATAAAATATAGCTTAACAAAAGCACTACGTCCAATAATACCCAATGCTCCCTAATAGCACGAATCTCTATATTTACAACCAAAACTTTATTTATATTTTCGATTTCAAATAAGAGCGAAAAAGGGACCTGCGCATAAAAACAGCAATTAGAAATAATATATAGGATTCTTGCTAAGATACAGTATTAGAACCAGTACCGTCTCTTCATGCGATAGATCTGCGCTAGTTCAGAACGAGTGCGTTTCGCTGCAGAGCGTGCACAGTATATATCTATATATTTATTTTTATCCATTTTATTAGGAAGTAACATCGTAACTATAAAGTTGTTATACAATCATTAAAAATTATAACTGGTGCAGCGATAATTAAGGCAAACCCTTAAATATTTCAATGGTGATTGAACTCTTATAAAAAGCGGAAAAAATTGATTTTGATCCATTTAACCACATGCTGGTTTTACAAAGAAGCTGTTGAAAGCAAGCATGTAAAAAAAATATATGCGTGGGTTATAAATTCAATGCCACATCTTAATTATTAGAATCTTCAAATTAATTTTGTTAGCGTTGGCTGACTTTGGCACCGTAAGAAGTTTTGGACAAGTATATATGTGTGTATAGGTTTTTGGTTTTACGAAACAATGTTGATACCTACATATATGCGGAATAACAACAGCGCAAACTCTTAGCACCAAAATAGTTATCTAATAATGGTTTAAATTGAAGATAATTCCAGAAATGCTTTAGGCTTTATTTCAATTACGATTCTGACTAAAATTAAAGAAACAGCAAAGCTGATATCACAAAGTAAGCTTAGCGGAACACTAATTTACTGGAACAAAAAGATATTGGCAATTGAATATGACAAAGAATTCGCTTTAGAAACTATGAAAAGCTTCAAGTCACTCCATCTAGATGATATCTCATTCGTTGACTGAAAACGGATGTCGGGCATTCTTGATGCCCTTAAAATGAATCGTGTTAGTCTACCATGGAAATTGGAAGCGTGGTGGTCTTCTGTGAGATCGACGATACTTCGATTAAGCCCCTTTTTAGTAATTTTTAAAATTATAAGATAAGTCAAATGTCATATTATTGACAATAAATATTACTTTCATCCCAGCTATATTCATTAGTATATATGTGTGTATAGGTTTTTGGTTTTACGAAACAATGTTGATACCTACATATATGCGGAATAACAACAGCGCAAACTCTTAGCACCAAAATAGTTATCTAATAATGGTTTAAATTGAAGATAATTCCAGAAATGCTTTAGGCTTTATTTCAATTACCATTCTGACTAAAATTAAAGAAACAGCAAAGCTAATATCACAAAGTAGGCTTAGAGGAACACTAATTTACTGGAACAAAAGGATATTGGCAATTGAATATGACAAAGAATTCGCTTTAGGAACTATGAAAAGCTTCAAGTCACTCCATCTAGATGATATCTCATTCGTTGACTAACAACGGATGTCGGTCATTCTTGATGCCCTTAAAATGAATCGTGTTATTCTACCATGGAAATTGGAAGCGTGGTGGTTTTCTGTGAGATCGACGATACTTCGATTAAGCCCGTTTTTAGTAATTTTTAAAATTATAAGATAAGTCAAATGTCATATTATTGACAATATTACTTTCATCCCAGCTATATTCATTAGTAAGCAGTTTGAGTATGTAAACAATTATTGATGGAAACGGACTGATTGATTACAAGCGAAAAATTTAAGCAACATCTGAATAATAACACAATAAAGCCTAAAAGGCGAAAGGTGTATTTGATTGATTGACTGATGCGAAGTTAAGCGATTGGCTGCGCTTTAAAGAAAGTGAACTCGTTTTGGGTCATCCTTTTTTGCACTCATAAGATCAAGCGCTTAAAAAAATGTGTATAAATAAAAGCAAACACAGCGGAACGTTAAACCCGAATACTTGAGCTAATTTATTATGACACGTACAAAAGCCGCCTATACAGAGTGAGTTGTTAAAAAAAGTTCCAAATTAAAAAAAAAATTACAAAAAAAAAAAAAAAAACATATAAGAAAATGTTTGACGTTGACAGTGGACGTATCTTTTTTTTAAGAACGCCAAATAGTTGGTATGATACAAAGGAAATGCCATAAAAAAAAAAGTATTTAAGATACAAGCTTAGAGATATAATTTTGCGCTCAATTTAAAGCAGAAACTCAGCTGCATGCGCAGTTACAAGGTAAGAGAATCAGTGATCGGACAGTGCTCAAAGGCTCCAAGAATAACATAAGGCTTTTTATTTTGTTCGGCCTCTCTCAGTGATTGACTTTTATTTTTACGATTAATCGATAACTTTTCAATAGCAAATTAATATTCTTTCGATAACACATCGATATTATTTTGATAAAAAATCGATATTTTTCCGATATTAAATCAAAAATAAATATTCAAAATAGTGGTTATTTTTTCGACAACAAATGGATAATTTTTTGCTTTAAAACCGTATAGGGAAGAGAATCAGTGACCGGAAGATGCTTAAGGCTTTCTCAGTGAGATATGTTTATTTTTTTTTTTGCCTCTCTCAGTGTTTAACTTTTATTTTTATGATAACAAATCGATAACTTTTCTATAGCAAATTTATATTTTTTCGATTACACATCGATAGTTTCTATACTCAGTTGAGCAGAGCTCACAGAGTATATTAAGTTTGATTGGATAACGGTTGGTTGTACATATATAAAGGAATCGAGATAGATATAGACTTCCATATATCAAAATAATCAGGATCGAAAAAAAATTTGATTGAGCCATGTCCGTCCGTCGGTCCGTCCGTCCGTCCGTCCGTCCGTCCGTTAACACGATAACTTGAGTAAATTTTGAGGTATCTTGATGAAATTTGGTATGAGCACTCATCTCAGATCGCTATTTAAAATGAACGATATCGGACTATAACCACGCCCACTTTTTCGATATCGAAAATTTCGAAAAACCGAAAAAGTGCGATAATTCATTACAAAAGAGCGATAAAGCGACGAAACTTGGTAGATGAGTTGAACTTATGACGCAAAATAGAAAATTAGTAAAATTTTGGACAATGGGAGTGGCACCGCCCACTTTTAAAAGAAGGTAATTTAAAATTTTGCAAGCTGTAATTTGGCATTCGTTGAAGCTATCATGATGAAATTTGGCAGGAACGTTACTCTTATTACTATATGTACGCTTAATAAAAATTAGCAAAATCGGAGAAGGACCACGCCCACTTTTAAAAAAATTTTTTTTTAAAGTAAAATTTTAACAAAAAATTTAATATCTTTACAGTATATAAGTAAATTATGTCAAAATTCAACTCCAGTAATGATATGGTGCAACAAAATACAAAAATAAAAGAGAATTTAAAAATGGGCATGGCTCCGCCCTTTTTCATTTAATTTGTCTAGGATACTTTTAACGCCATAAGTCGAACAAAAATTAACCACTCCTTTTGAAATTTGGTAGGGGCATAGATTTTATGGCGTTAACTGTTTTCTGTGAAAATGGGCGAAATCGGTTGATGTCACGCCCAGTTTTTATACACAGTCGTCCGTCTATCCTTCCGCATGGCCGTTAACACGATAACTTGAGCAAATATCGATATATCTTTACTAAACTCAGTTCACGTACTTATCTGAACTTACTTTATCTTGGTATGAAAAATGAACGAAATCCGACTATGACCACGCCCACTTTTAAAAAAAAATTTTTTTAAAGTAAAATTTTAACAAAAAATTTAATATCTTTACAGTATATAAGTAAATTATGACAAAATTCAACTCCAGTAATGATATGGTGCAACAAAATACAAAAATAAAAGAAAATTTGAAAATGGGCGTGGCTCCGCCCTTTTTCATTTAATTTGTCTAGGATACTTTTAACGCCATAAGTCGAACAAAAATTAACCACTCCTTTTGAAATTTGGTAGGGGCATAGATTTTATGGCGTTAACTGTTTTCTGTGAAAATGGGCGAAATCGGTTGATGTCACGCCCAGTTTTTATACACAGTCGTCCGTCTGTCCTTCCGCATGGCCGTTAACACGATAACTTGAGCAAAAATCGACATATCTTTAATGAACTTAGTTCACGTGCTTACTTGAACTCACTTTATCTTGGTATGAAAAATGAACGAAATCCGACTATGACCACGCCCACTTTTTCGATATCGAAAATTACGAAAAATGAAAAAAATGGCATAATTCTATACCAAATACGAAAAAAGGGATGAAATATGGTAAGGTAATTGGATTGTTTTATTGACGCGAAATATAACTTTAGAAAAAACTTTATAAAATGGTTGTGACACCTACCATATTAAGTAGAAGAAAATGAAAAAGTTCTGCAGGGCGAAATAAAAAACCCTTAAGATCTTGGCAGGTATTACATATATAAATAAATTAGCGGTATCCAACAGATGATGTTCTGGGTCACCCTGGTCCAAATTTTGGTCGATATCTGGAAAACGCCTTCACATATACAACTACCACCACTCCCTTTTAAAACTCTCATTAATACCTTTAATTTGATACCCATATCGTACAAACTCATTCTAGAGTCACCCCTGGCCCACTTTTATGGCGATATCTCGAAACAGCGTCCACCTATGGAACTAAGGCCCACTCCCTCTTAAAATACTCATTAACTCCTTTCGTTTGATACCCATATTGCACAAACGAATTCTAGAGTCACCCCTGGTCCACCTTTATGGCGATACCTCGAAAATGCGTGCACCTATAGAACTAAGGCCCACTCCCTCTTAAAATACTCATTAACTCCTTTTGTTTGATACCCATATTGCACAAACGAATTCTAGAGTCACCCCTGGCCCACCTTTATGGCGATATCTCGAAACGGCGTCCACCTATAGAACTAAGGCCCACTCCTTTTTAAAATACTCATTAACACCTTTCGTTTGATTCCCATATTGTGCAAACAAATTCTAGGGTCACCCCTGGTCCACCTTTATGGCGATATCTCGAAACGGCGTCCACCTATGGAACTAAGGATTACTCCCTTTTAAAATACTAAGGCCCACTCCCTCTTAAAATACTCATTAACTCCTTTCGTTTGATACCCATATTGCACAAACGAATTCTAGAGTCACCCCTGGCCCATCTTTACGGCGATATCTCGAAAAGGCGTCCATCTATAGAACTTAGGTCCACGCCCTTTTAAAATACTCATTAATACCTTTCATTTGATACCCATATCGTACAAACGCATTCTAGAGTCAACCCTGATCCACTTTTATGGCTATATCCCTAAATGGCGTCCACCTATAGAACTAAGGCCCACTCCCTTTTAAAATACTCATTAACACCTTTCATTTGATACCCATATCGTACAAACGCATTCTAGAGTCACCCCTGGTCCATCTTTACGGCGATATCTCGAAAAGGCGTCCATCTATAGAACTTAGGTCCACGCCCTTTTAAAATACTCATTAATACCTTTCATTTGATACCCATATCGTACAAACGCATTCTAGAGTCAACCCTGATCCACTTTTATGGCTATATCCCTAAATGGCGTCCACCTATAGAACTATGGCCCACTCCCTCATAAAATACTATTTAATGCCTTTCATTTGATACACATGTCATACAAACACATTCCAGGGTTTCCCTCGGTTCATTTTCCTACATGGTTATTTTCCCTTATGTTGTCACCATAGCTCTCAACTGAGTATGTAATGTTCGGTTACACCCGAACTTAACCTTCCTTACTTGTTTGATATAAAATCGATATTTTTTCGAAAATTGTTCGATATTAAATCGACAGTAAATATTCAAAATAATTGTTATTTTTTCGATAAAACATCGATAATTTTTTGCTTTCAAACCGTTTACTCATAGATAACAGTTTAACAATTCTTCGATAACAAATCGCTTACTCGTCTACACCTCGCCGATAACAATAAATGTATAGCAAACCCATATGCGTACTACGTAGTTATGAGGCAAATAAATAATTTACAGTTATTATTATTCGTTTATAGCAGCTCTGTAAGCAAACACAAATACGTAGATATGTGCGTTATCATAATGCTTAGAAGGGAAATAGAAGTAAAAACGTGACGAGGAACGTGGTGAATACGAGGATCTTTAGATGCTGCTGGCTTATAGAAATGATTCCCGAAAACTCAACCAAACCATTTGGCGGATGACGGAAGGTTTAAGAACAAGACAGGAACTTGTACGGGTGATAATGAAGGGCCTGTAATGGATGTCTTGCGTATTATCTTATTACTTAAAAGCGAGAAAGGACGAACGTGATTCCCAATTGCTGGTAAATACATATTCTGCCATGCGATTATGACGAAGTAAGAATTTCAATGTTCGCTAGACGAAGAGTTGGTGAAAAGCATGCATCATATCCTGTGCAGAATATGATGGCTCTGCCCAATCCAAAAGAGAGGCGATCCCGCAAACTGCGCCATATACCGCGAAATCAGCCCATTAAATATGGCGTATAAGGTTCTATCAACGAACTGATTTTACCTAATCAGTGCGGCTTCAGACTTGGTAAATCTACCATCGACCAGATTTTCACGATTTTTCAGATGCAGGAGAAAACTTGCGATAAGAGGTTCGATACTCACCATATTTTTGTGGACTTCAAAGCAGCGCAAAAAGGAGTTGCGTGTATACTTTGCTATGCATGAGCTTAAGTTCGTCGCAAAGTTAACAAGGCCTTGCTAGATCTGGTAATATTAATTTAAATTTAAATATATATATTAACCCACCGGTCACTGCGCTATTTACCCTACATAAAGTTATTTAGTTATATGGATGTGTGTATATATGTATATTAAAATGTGTATGTGTGTGATTTGAATCTTTCTTTCATACTTCATTGCTTCTATGTGTATAAGTATACATATAATAAACGTGTACAAAGAAGACAACAACATTAAGAACAACAATCGGCAGAGTCATTGCTAGTCGATCATCACTGATATTGTTCGAAGGTGTGAAGACCTTCAATCGATCATCGCTTTGATGAACGTCTCATTGTTAAATATTGCCTGTTTTTCATTTTTGTTTTTATCATTGTAAATTGTTCATTGATCTGTGATCACAGCAAATCGCTCGAAGATCGATGATCAATGGTGATCACTCATCAGTGCATTTATTTGATTGCTGATTCCGTTTTATATAAAATTTTTTCAAACGGCTTTCATAACTTAGAGTGCAATGAATCAATTTTTTTTTAACAAGTTTGCATTAAATGCTCTTTTTTGGTTTATATGGGAACAAAGCTGACCATTTTTCAACCTCTCTTATCGTGCTCGTTGTGGTTATTGAAACAACGTATTATTTTTTAACAAAACATTAAATTATATTTTTTAAAACGCCTAAAAGTATACGTCAATATTTTTTTTTATTTTTCAAAACAATAATGAAAATTCAAGGTTCGAATCGAGCTCAAGGCCAGAACAATAATTTTTTTCAAATGATAATTATTGTTATTTTTTAATTTTTCTAAATTTGAAAAATTGAATTTTGTTTTTGGAATAGTAAGTAGAAAATTTTTCAGACAACCTGCCATAGCTGCGCAGATAGATCCATTTCGAAGGGTGCTAAGCCTTCATCATCAGTACGCTTTAGGCATGCTGCGCTAACCATTTAGCTATACAGCGGTGGTTTGTTTGACTGGCAAATTTGCTACTTCTATTCCTTTTTACCAACTATATTTATTCAGTGTTGCGCCATCTGGTGCAAAGCACTGATAATGCTGGATTTTTGTTTATTGTCAATTACTTTGTTTGACATTCCCAAGTGCTCATGGTTTATTAACAATTGTTTTTGTTTTTATCGGCCTATTGATAAATCATTCAAGGTTCGAATCGAGCTCAAGGCCAGAACAATAATTTTTTTCAAATGATAATTATTGTTATTTTTTAATTTTTCTAAATTTGAAAAATTGAATTTTGTTTTTGGAATAGTAAGTAGAAAATTTTTCAGACAACCTGCCATAGCTGCGCAGATAGATCCATTTCGAAGGGTGCTAAGCCTTCATCATCAGTACGCTTTAGGCATGCTGCGCTAACCATTTAGCTATACAGCGGTGGTTTGTTTGACTGGCAAATTTGCTACTTCTATTCCTTTTTACCAACTATATTTATTCAGTGTTGCGCCATCTGGTGCAAAGCACTGATAATGCTGGATTTTTGTTTATTGTCAATTACTTTGTTTGACATTCCCAAGTGCTCATGGTTTATTAACAATTGTTTTTGTTTTTATCGGCCTATTGATAAATCATTCAAGGTTCGAATCGAGCTCAAGGCCAGAACAATAATTTTTTTCAAATGATAATTATTGTTATTTTTTAATTTTTCTAAATTTGAAAAATTGAATTTTGTTTTTGGAATAGTAAGTAGAAAATTTTTCAGACAACCTGCCATAGCTGCGCAGATAGATCCATTTCGAAGGGTGCTAAGCCTTCATCATCAGTACGCTTTAGGCATGCTGCGCTAACCATTTAGCTATACAGCGGTGGTTTGTTTGACTGGCAAATTTGCTACTTCTATTCCTTTTTACCAACTATATTTATATTACAAAAACAATTGTTAATAAACCATGAGCACTTGGGAATGTCAAACAAAGTAATTGACAATAAACAAAAATCCAGCATTATCAGTGCTTTGCACCAGATGGCGCAACACTGAATAAATATAGTTGGTAAAAAGGAATAGAAGTAGCAAATTTGCCAGTCAAACAAACCACCGCTGTATAGCTAAATGGTTAGCGCAGCATGCCTAAAGCGTACTGATGATGAAGGCTTAGCACCCTTCGAAATGGATCTATCTGCGCAGCTATGGCAGGTTGTCTGAAAAATTTTCTACTTACTATTCCAAAAACAAAATTCAATTTTTCAAATTTAGAAAAATTAAAAAATAACAATAATTATCATTTGAAAAAAATTATTGTTCTGGCCTTGAGCTCGATTCGAACCTTGAATGATTTATCAATAGGCCGATAAAAACAAAAACAATTGTTAATAAACCATGAGCACTTGGGAATGTCAAACAAAGTAATTGACAATAAACAAAAATCCAGCATTATCAGTGCTTTGCACCAGATGGCGCAACACTGAATAAATATAGTTGGTAAAAAGGAATAGAAGTAGCAAATTTGCCAGTCAAACAAACCACCGCTGTATAGCTAAATGGTTAGCGCAGCATGCCTAAAGCGTACTGATGATGAAGGCTTAGCACCCTTCGAAATGGATCTATCTGCGCAGCTATGGCAGATTGTCTGAAAAATTTTCTACTTACTATTCCAAAAACAAAATTCAATTTTTCAAATTTAGAAAAATTAAAAAATAACAATAATTATCATTTGAAAAAAATTATTGTTCTGGCCTTGAGCTCGATTCGAACCTTGAATGATTTATCAATAGGCCGATAAAAACAAAAACAATTGTTAATAAACCATGAGCACTTGGGAATGTCAAACAAAGTAATTGACAATAAACAAAAATCCAGCATTATCAGTGCTTTGCACCAGATGGCGCAACACTGAATAAATATAGTTGGTAAAAAGGAATAGAAGTAGCAAATTTGCCAGTCAAACAAACCACCGCTGTATAGCTAAATGGTTAGCGCAGCATGCCTAAAGCGTACTGATGATGAAGGCTTAGCACCCTTCGAAATGGATCTATCTGCGCAGCTATGGCAGGTTGTCTGAAAAATTTTCTACTTACTATTCCAAAAACAAAATTCAATTTTTCAAATTTAGAAAAATTAAAAAATAACAATAATTATCATTTGAAAAAAATTATTGTTCTGGCCTTGAGCTCGATTCGAACCTTGAATGATTTATCAATAGGCCGATAAAAACAAAAACAATTGTTAATAAACCATGAGCACTTGGGAATGTCAAACAAAGTAATTGACAATAAACAAAAATCCAGCATTATCAGTGCTTTGCACCAGATGGCGCAACACTGAATAAATATAGTTGGTAAAAAGGAATAGAAGTAGCAAATTTGCCAGTCAAACAAACCACCGCTGTATAGCTAAATGGTTAGCGCAGCATGCCTAAAGCGTACTGATGATGAAGGCTTAGCACCCTTCGAAATGGATCTATCTGCGCAGCTATGGCAGGTTGTCTGAAAAATTTTCTACTTACTATTCCAAAAACAAAATTCAATTTTTCAAATTTAGAAAAATTAAAAAATAACAATAATTATCATTTGAAAAAAATTATTGTTCTGGCCTTGAGCTCGATTCGAACCTTGAATGATTTATCAATAGGCCGATAAAAACAAAAACAATTGTTAATAAACCATGAGCACTTGGGAATGTCAAACAAAGTAATTGACAATAAACAAAAATCCAGCATTATCAGTGCTTTGCACCAGATGGCGCAACACTGAATAAATATAGTTGGTAAAAAGGAATAGAAGTAGCAAATTTGCCAGTCAAACAAACCACCGCTGTATAGCTAAATGGTTAGCGCAGCATGCCTAAAGCGTACTGATGATGAAGGCTTAGCACCCTTCGAAATGGATCTATCTGCGCAGCTATGGCAGGTTGTCTGAAAAATTTTCTACTTACTATTCCAAAAACAAAATTCAATTTTTCAAATTTAGAAAAATTAAAAAATAACAATAATTATCATTTGAAAAAAATTATTGTTCTGGCCTTGAGCTCGATTCGAACCTTGAATGATTTATCAATAGGCCGATAAAAACAAAAACAATTGTTAATAAACCATGAGCACTTGGGAATGTCAAACAAAGTAATTGACAATAAACAAAAATCCAGCATTATCAGTGCTTTGCACCAGATGGCGCAACACTGAATAAATATAGTTGGTAAAAAGGAATAGAAGTAGCAAATTTGCCAGTCAAACAAACCACCGCTGTATAGCTAAATGGTTAGCGCAGCATGCCTAAAGCGTACTGATGATGAAGGCTTAGCACCCTTCGAAATGGATCTATCTGCGCAGCTATGGCAGGTTGTCTGAAAAATTTTCTACTTACTATTCCAAAAACAAAATTCAATTTTTCAAATTTAGAAAAATTAAAAAATAACAATAATTATCATTTGAAAAAAATTATTGTTCTGGCCTTGAGCTCGATTCGAACCTTGAATGATTTATCAATAGGCCGATAAAAACAAAAACAATTGTTAATAAACCATGAGCACTTGGGAATGTCAAACAAAGTAATTGACGATAAACAAAAATCCAGCATTATCAGTGCTTTGCACCAGATGGCGCAACACTGAATAAATATAGTTGGTAAAAAGGAATAGAAGTAGCAAATTTGCCAGTCAAACAAACCACCGCTGTATAGCTAAATGGTTAGCGCAGCATGCCTAAAGCGTACTGATGATGAAGGCTTAGCACCCTTCGAAATGGATCTATCTGCGCAGCTATGGCAGGTTGTCTGAAAAATTTTCTACTTACTATTCCAAAAACAAAATTCAATTTTTCAAATTTAGAAAAATTAAAAAATAACAATAATTATCATTTGAAAAAAATTATTGTTCTGGCCTTGAGCTCGATTCGAACCTTGAATGATTTATCAATAGGCCGATAAAAACAAAAACAATTGTTAATAAACCATGAGCACTTGGGAATGTCAAACAAAGTAATTGACAATAAACAAAAATCCAGCATTATCAGTGCTTTGCACCAGATGGCGCAACACTGAATAAATATAGTTGGTAAAAAGGAATAGAAGTAGCAAATTTGCCAGTCAAACAAACCACCGCTGTATAGCTAAATGGTTAGCGCAGCATGCCTAAAGCGTACTGATGATGAAGGCTTAGCACCCTTCGAAATGGATCTATCTGCGCAGCTATGGCAGGTTGTCTGAAAAATTTTCTACTTACTATTCCAAAAACAAAATTCAATTTTTCAAATTTAGAAAAATTAAAAAATAACAATAATTATCATTTGGAAAAAAATTATTGTTCTGGCCTTGAGCTCGATTCGAACCTTGAATGATTTATCAATAGGCCGATAAAAACAAAAATAATGAAAATTTTTGAAAATTGAAAAATTAATATTGAAACTTAAAATATTGATAATACATTTAAAAATTACAAAGTTCAAAGTAACTAAAATACAAAGTTAAATAAAAATAATAAGAACCCTACATTACTCCCCCTTCAAGAAAATTTATCAATAAACAAATTGAATGTAAATCTCTTTTTATGTAAATTCTTGGTGTTGTTTGTGTCTGTTGTTTCAATTATTGCAGGTTTTAATCTATCAATAGGAATAGTTTTAATATTATTATCTATTTCAAGTTTAAAACATTTTTGGTCTTTTTCCAAAATTTTGTAAGGTCCTTCATATGGTTGTTGTAATGAATGTTTATTAACGACTCGAACGAATGCAAATTTACAAGTTTGAAGATCTTTTGGAACATAAATTCCAGTACCAGCATCTTTATGATGACTTAAATTTGATCTAACATTTCGAAAATGTTCACGTAAATTACTCAAAACTTCTGTTGATGAGAAATTTTTGACTGATGGCACAACAAGTTCCCCTGGCAAACGTAAATTCTGACCGAAAACCATTTCCGCTGGTGTAGCCGAAATATCTTCTTTGGAAATAGATCGCAAACCAAGTAATATGACAGGTAACTCGTCATACCAATTATTTGTGTCCTCTCTAGCTATTATAAGAGTCTTTAGTTGTCTATGAAACCTTTCAACCATACCATTTCCTTGAGGGTGATATGCGGATGTTGTAATTTCGTGACTACCAAGTAATTTAGTTAACTCTGAAAACAATTTCGATGTAAATTGGCTACCTTGACCAGTTGTTATCTTTAACGGAACTCTAAACCGAGAAATATATTCTCTAAAAAACTTATTTGCAATTGTAGATGCTGAAATATCTTTTAATGCATATGCCTCAGGCAAACGGGTAAATCTTTCAATAATCGTTAAAATATAGCGATGTCCTTTTGAAATAGGTAATGGTCCAACTATATCTAAATGAATGTGTTCAAATCTATTCTTGAGAATTTAAGTTGTGACAATAGGAGATTTTTATGACGATAAACTTTAGACTTTTGACAATTAAGACACTCTTTTGACCAAATATTAATATCCTTATTCATATTAGGCCAATAATATTTTTTTACTATGAGCCGTCGTGTAGCTCTTGTACCCGGATGCGCTAAAATATCAAATATTGTCTTTCGCAAATTACTCGGTACAAATGGCCTAGGAGTTTCTCCTGAAATTTCACACCAAATATTAAAATTTAAAATGGGAATATTAATTAACTTTAAATTTAGATATTGAGAATCAGATACAAGTTGATTTAAGTCATCATCTTTTTGTTGTTCAGTTTGTAAAATTTTAAAATTCAGTTCTGTATTATATATTGCATTAACCTCAAAAGCTCTAGATAGCGTATCTGCTACAACATTGGATTCTCCTTTAATGTATTGTATGTCATCAGTAAATTGAGCTATAAATTCCAAGTGTCTCGTTTGTCTAGGACTTCGTTCTGTTTTTGAATTTAAAGCAGTAGTCAAAGGTTTATGGTCCGTATAAACTGTTAATTGTCGTCCTTCCAAAAGATATCTAAAATGTTTTATATTTAAATAAATCGCCAATAATTCCCTATCAAAAGCACTATATTTAATTTCAGTTGGAGAAAGTTTTTTAGAAAAGAATGCAATGGGCTCAATTTTATTATTGTAATTTTGTTGTATAACGCCCCCAATCGCTGTGTTAGATGCATCTACTGTTAAAGACAATTTAGCATCTTTGTTAAAATGATTTAACAATATCGTAGATGCAAATTTATCTTTACTGCATTCAAAAGTTTCATTCGAATTCTCATCCCATACCAAATTTTTGTCACGTTTCTTATTTACTTTGTTAATTAGATCATAAATTTTGTTTGTAAATTCTGCTAGTTTTGGAATGTATCTATGATAATAATTTACCATGCCAATAAATTTCTGTGCCTGCTTAACTGATTTTGGAAATTGCGATTAGCTGATACCTTTTCATCGGAAGGGCGAATACCTGTTCCAGAAATGTTATGTCCTAAAAAATCTATATTTGTTACACCAAAAGTACATTTACTTGGTTTAATGTTTAAACCGTACTCTGTAAGGCGTTGAAAAAGGATACGTAAATCTTTTAAATGTTGTTCTTCGTCTGTACTTGCAATAAGTAAGTCGTCGATGTAAGCATATACAAAATCTAAGTCACCTACTACCTCATTTATGAATCGTTGAAAGGTTTGTGCAGAATTTCTAAGTCCGAAAGGCATTCTCATGAATTCAAACATACCGAAAGGAGTTGTAATAGCAGTTTTATAAATATCTTCTTCAGCAATAGTAATTTGGTGATATGCCCTAACTAAATCTAATTTTGAAAATATATTTTTATTATGAAGGTTCATATTAAAATCTTGAATTTGAGGTAAGGGATAACGATCGGGAACAGTTACAATATTCAATCTTCTAAAATCACCACATGGACGCCAATCATTCAACTCTTTTTTAGGTACAAGTTGAAGTGGTGATGCTACTGAAGAATTTGAAGCCCAACAAATGCCTGTTTTAACTAAGAAATCAAACTCCGTTTTCGCGACTTTGTATTTAACCGGTTCTAAGCGCCTGGGCTTAGAAAATGGAAGACTACCTTCTGTTACAAGTCGATGTACTGTTGTATGTTTAACAGGTTTAGTATAATCTGGCTCTGAAATAAGTGACGGAAACTCTTTTAATAATTTTGTAAATTTATTGTCAACCACAAATAATTTAGGTAATGGAATTTCACAAAAGTAGGATACTGTATTAACTGAGAGATTGGTTAATGGATCTACTAAACGTCTTTGTTTAATGTCTATAAGAAGACCATATTTACAAAGAAAATCAGCGCCTATATCCGCAATCAAAAATGTAAAGGGAAATTCACGTCTTAAACCTAAATTTACGTTTAAAAGCCTTTTCCAGTAAGTGGCAATTGTTGAGCCATTAGCTGCAGTGAGAATTATGTCTGAACGTTTCGTATGAGTAAATTTAGACGCGGGTAATACCGATATTTCTGCTCCACTATCAATTAAAAATTTTTGTTTGTTTTCTCTATCAAAAATAAATAAGCGACGCGTCGAAAATTCTAAATTTCCGTTGTTCGTCGCTGAGACAACGGAAGAATTTAGTTTGTTGAATCTTTGATTTTGTTATAAGAACAATGTTGTTCACAACTTCTGGTATTATTTAGTTAGAACGATGCCTAAAAGAATTTCTAAAATTATTCCTAGAATTAGAACGCGACCTAAATTTTTTCCTACACACTTCTGTTTTAATTTCTGCTAACTCCAAAGAAAGTTTCTGAAAACTTTCACACATTAAAGAAGTGGTTTTAACTAGATTTTCAATAACTGAATTTTGAACTTTTGTATCTGATATTGTATTTACTGAGAAAACTTCTTTTTTATTCATAACTTCAAAAATGTTATCCGCTAATTTTACTAATTCATTAATATTATTAGAACTTGAACTAGCTAAAATCATACTCAAATTTTTAGGAAGTTTACGCATCCAAATTTTCTTTAAAATATTTTCACAAAAATTTGATTCGGCTAATATAATTAATGAACGATAAAATTCTGATGGTTTACGATCATCCAACTCAGAATCATTTAAAATTTTATCAAGTTTCGAATTTTCGCTAAGTGAGTGTCTTTCTATCAACACTTTTTTAAGTTCAGTAAATTTGTTATTAATGGGGGGATTTTGGATAAAATCCAAAATAGTTATTATCACTTCCTGCGGAAGTGCTGTAATGATGTGTTCGTATTTAGCGTTTTCTTGTGTAATGTTTTTAGTACTAAATTGTGTTTCGGCATGAATAAACAATGCTTCCGGACAATTAGTCCAAAATTGTGATAGTTTTACTGAAACTGCCAAAATTTCATTTTGAGTAACATTTGTATATGGATTTGTAATTTGTTGTTGAGAAGTATCATTTGATAAATCTATCAAACAGTTATTTAAATCATTAGTAAGTGTAAATGTTTGTGTATTATGTTGTGGTGAACGAAACATTTTGAATCAAATAAAAAAAAGAGTTCACTAACAAAACAGTAAAATAAACCAGTAATTCTATAAAAAAGGAGTTTACAATAATAATAATAATATTTATATTTTAATATACATACATAAAAAAATATTATTATTCAAATACTTGCGAATATTTATTTATTTATGCAATGGCTTTTAATGATGTCTTCAAATTAATGGCTTTATAAGATTTAGAAAGTTTGAAATGGCTTTGAAAGATTTGCAATTGCCTTGTAAGAGTTTTCGCTCAGTTGTTGCATAATCCAGTTTTTAACTGTTGCAGACGTAGAATGTTTAGTACATGTGGGAAAGGGCAAAGTAATTTCAATCACAGTGAACGTGTTCGTATAAGCAAAAAGAAAAAAAATGTGCCTTGATATTTGAACGTTGGCCCAATTAGAAATTGGCTAATGTAGCGCTTATTGATTTGCTATATGTAATGAAGTTAGAAGAAATGGGCGGGGTTACATAAACAGCACTTTGCGCACTTAGCGCATTCAATCAAATAAATGGAGAAATAATGTTTTTCTAAATCACGCCTCAAAACGTAGCTTACAATTGTCTTGCAATCCTGGGACCAGGAAACAATATGTTTCAGCAGTATTTGACCAAAAGCGAAAAACATGTCAACAAGATGATTTTTAAGATAATACGTCGATACACAAAAGTTGGTTATAGTTATTGCAATCACTGTAACAGGAATCAGTTGATGCAAATCAGCATTAAACTTTGGCTAAAATACAAATTTCACACTAATGCCGCATATGTTGTCGATTTATTCACAAATTCTTTTTCCTCATTCATCACTGATGTTTTTGGAACTATGTTTCTTAGGCAATGTTCAAATGTTGTGGACCAAACCGAATCGAAGCAATTATTAATAAATTGCTGCTTGTGTTGTTGGTAATATTGTGTTGGCTCTTGCGGGCTTTTTGTAACTCATTAACAGTTTTATCAATTCGGTATATAGATTTAAGGCAGAATCGCCAATTGTAGTTATTGAAACCACGTTTTTATTTTATAGCAAAACTTTAAATTATATTTTTTAAAACGCCTAAAAGTATACGTCAATATTTTTTTTTTATTTTTCACAACAATAATGAAAATTTTTGAAAATTGAAAAATCAATATTGAAACTTAAAATATTGGTAATACATTTAAAAATTATAAAGTTCAAAGTAACTAAAATACAAAGTTAAATAAAAATAATAAGAATCCTACACTCGTCTTACAAATGACATGTGCATCATAAGTATATTATATAGCATAAATGTAATTTTAGAATGAAAATCGGGTGGCCAGGGTTCACGCAATGGCGTGGGTGTTCAGGCCGATGATGTCATATCGTCAGCCTAGCCAGATATTACACGCTCTAAAAAATATTGTTCCAGAGCAGGTAATTTCAGCAGCTAGCTAGTATAATTTGCTTCAACATCTAATTCATGAGATCTCTCGATAGGGTGTCACCCTGTATGAAACTTCGTTTAGTTCCAAACGGCTCGGAATGTCCTTTCCAATTCTGACCACCATCACTCAGATGGTGTTGCTCAATGTCATTGCTGATGGTGTTGCTCAATGTCATTTTTCGTGCTCCGCCTACCACACCGAAGAACCTGCCAATTTATAGGAATAATTAAAATTGGAAGCGAAGCTTGGCCTAAAATCCCTCCGGAGGTTATTGCGTCTTGTATTTATTTATTACATAGCAGCTTAAGCTCTTCACACTCACGCCCTTCTATCTCAACATTTTCATGCTGCAAAGTTGTCTCACGTTCGCTTCGAATGTAGCCCTCTAGACAGAGTCCGTTTTTTTCCTTCGCAACGGGATATTTTTCGTCGTGCCAGTGGTTTTTCATCGGTAACAAATTTTTTCCTCGGCAGCAATACAACATTCTTTAGAGATATGCTCTAGCATTCCGTCGGGTTGACTTGTGCTCTCAGAGAGCAGGTGTACGAGTCATTGCTTACTTTAAGTCACGCAAAAGCGGGCGCATATTTTGGCTGAACCAAAATAGTAATCTGAGACAATGTTAAACCGTGTGCTCAAACTTAGTGCTAGGCGTGACCATGTTTCGATCACCTTCAGTCCATTAGGGAAGTTTTCAGTGTGGAGACTTGACTTTCCGAACGTGGGGCCAAAAATATTTTTTGCCCACCCGCAGCGGAGACAGCACTCATATGTTCGTTCCATTCACTCGTAAAGTGCATCCTTTACCTCATCGTCTCTCTGCGTCGTCGGTACATGGGCGCAGATGAATGAAATATTAAAAAAAGTTGATTTTATGCGGATAATGGCGAGACGTTCATCCACATGCGTGACAGATAGTAACAGGCAACGAAGTGTATGTCTCAATATGATTCCAAAGCGGAAACTACACTTATTTGTATGGCCATTCCAGCAAGTATCACAACATTTCACTTTCTTTGATGTCAGTTTTTGCCTTCAAGAGGATATCAACCAGCGGTGCACCTGCACCAATCCCATTAAGGGAACATACATTAAGTACATCATTGTCCATTTAATAATTTTTCTTTAAACTTTTGCATGGGTCGTCATCAGTTAAGGGTTGTCTTTTTATCCGAGGCTTGTATAATCTTTTCATGGGAGTATGATTTTAAATGACGGGTCCAAAGCCCAGCGCACAAGCCGCTCAGTGGAGATGCTATACTCGCACGTTTCTATAGCGGCCGCTTTGGAATGCGCCATAAATAATGAGCGAACAAAAAGTATTACTGCAAATAAAGCGTCGGTCGCACATGTATTTTGAGTTATGATACCACCGGGTACTTGCTCGGATACGACTCCTTTTTAGAATGGGTACCTCTAACGATCTGGATATCTATATAGAACGCTTCCTTTTTTGGATACAGATATTTTTCAGATCCGATAACTTGTTTAGAACCGACTACTTTTTAGTATCGGGTACATTTTTACAAGCGAGTAATTTTCGGATCCGTGTACTTCCTAGAACCGGGTACTTTTTGGAAACCTCGTATGAACGCACTTGAGTGAAGTGAAACTAATATAATCGCCTAAAAAATTTAGTAATAACAAAAATTTGGGTTGATTTTGACCCATAGCCCTACCGATTGGTTAGGCCACTGTTCTATCGACCTATGTACATATGTATGCTACGTCACAATTTTGGGTTGTAAAATCGCTCAGCCAAATGCCAAAATAGCGAAATCTTATGCGTCTGAAAGCAGAATGCAGTTTAGCCAATAATTTAACGAATCAGTCAGTCAATCACTCAACGAATCATTCATTCATTCACTGGTATCTTACAGTGAAATTTGAGTAGAAGACTGGCATATTGGCATGGACAAACAGTCAGTTCGGCATCAATTAGGTGCAAATATGATTGATTGTTTATGAAATTAGCAAAAACGATTTATATTTATTTGTTCTTTTTATACATTTTTTATAATTTTATGTTTCTGAAATTTTGTTATCTTTTTTTCCTCTTAGTTGCAATTTTCAGCATATTTGTTGATTTTTCTCAAATAATTTGCTTTATTGTAACCGCACGCCGTCGAGGCATTCCATCAGAAAAAAAAATTAGCGTGCGATATTTTGATTGGCATTCTCATTTGAGTGCAGATCGAGTGCACAAAGCGATTTGAAGAGATTTGTGCATGTCGTACTAAAGTAATAGTTTTAATTGGCAATCCGTCATATTTAACATTCATTATATTTAAAGGTAGCGGCGAGGTTTGGATGAAAATACTTCAAACGTGGTGTTTCTAGCTCCAAACGTATTTTTGTCTCCCCATACGACGAGTGGCACTTAAGTTGCGGAAATTTAGCTATAATTTAAAAACTGGCAACACTTTTTCATTCGTCATTATCTGTCTATTAGCTGGCATCTTCCTTTTAGTTAAAGTTCAAAGTTGAAGCATGTTTGGTGTTTTGGGCGTATTTTTTAATGGAGTAGTGAAAATATGTGACGATCTTTACAAGCAACACGTTTTGAAACAATTTTAAAAGAAATCTGCTGACATTAGTCACTGAAGATAAGACTTGGATGTTTGAGTATGAGCTCGAGACCCGTAAAAAAAGTCAACATTGGTTGTGGAGCGACCAACGAAAGCGAGGATATCAAAGTCATATCTAAAAGCAATGTCGATTGTTTGTTTTTTCGATATCCACGGTATCATTCATCCTGAATACGGCGCCACTGGCCAGACAATAGCTGGAAAAACGTGTGTTGGCGTTTTGAAGAGGCCACGGGCATGTGCTATTCATGTGCGACCCGAACTCGCTAACTATGGCTCGATCTTGCATCAGGACAATGCACTTTCCCTTTCTTCGTTCACTGTATAAGAGTTTTTAACAAAAATTATATCCAAACATTACCTCATCCAGCCTTTGGCCCCTATATTGCTCCATGCGAGTTTTTTCTGAAGTCGCACCTCACAGCAACTCGGGAGGACAAAAAAGATGTTAACCTGGTGCCAAACCGGCTAATTTCGAAGGAATGATAAGGGTGCTTCCAGTTATGGGAGACCTTTTTTTTTCATATACCTTCATTGTTTTTTATTAATAAATTCCCGGAAGTTAGTTGCCACACCTCGTGGTACCGACTATTGTATACCCAGTTGTAGATTTTCAGCAAACAAAAACAAAAGGAGAGATTCGTAAAGTATTACTTACTTACTTAATTGGCCCTTAACCGTCTAAACGGTTATGACCGTCCAACAAGGCGCGCCAGTCGCTCCTTCGCTCCGCCAATCGGCACCAATTGGTCACACCAAGGGAGTTTAAATCGTTTTCCACCTGGTCCTTCCAACGGAGTGGGGGTCGCCCTCCACCTCTGCTTCCATAGGCGGGTTCCGATAGAAACACTTTCTTGGTCGGAGCATCATCATTCATTCGCATAACATGGCCTCGCCAACGCGTAGAGGCCCATAAATCTTTCGAATAACTTTTCTCTCGAACACTCCCAAAGCCGCTTCATCTGCTGTTGTCATGGTCCATGCTTCTGCCCCATAGAGCAGGGCGGGTACGATAAGTGACTTGTAGAGTATGATTTTCGTTCGCCGAGAAAGGACTTTACTTTTCAATTGCCTACCTAGTCCAAAGTAGCATTTATTGGCAAGATTGATTCTTCGCTGGATTTCGTCTTTTACTATTTCGAAATTATTGCTGCCAACAGTAGCGTGGTTACCAAGGAGCGTATGCGCTGACTCTTTGCTGGATGACAGCAGGTACTTCGTTTTGTCCTCACCCACCATCCCATCCCATCTTTACCGCTTCGTTTTCCAGTTTGGAGCAAGCAGAAAGTAAAGTATTACGTCTTTAAAAAACAAATAAAATAGCAAATATCAACAGTTTTTCCAACTGTAGTAGAAGGGTTTCAAATTTTTTTTGACAAAACGGCCTTTCATAGAAATCATAAATACGTCGGTTTCAGCATACAAGTCACCGTTTATTAGCCATTTCTTTAACATAAGTTTATCAAAATTGGCGGTATTGATGTTCTTGTAGTACTGATCGTGTACGAGTTTGATTGCCCAGTTTCGACCTCTCATTACTTTGTCTTCGGCATGTCACTCAAAATGCATTTCCATGTTTAAAGTGTTGATTTTCAGTCCGCCTTTAATGTTACTCTCATGGGACCCGATATTTCGGCTTTAACAGCAAAATATTTGGTTATCATGCAATATTTGAAGATTTACTAAGCCTCTGCCGCCTTTCTTCGAGATGTGTCCATTTTCTCCCAACATGATTTAGGATGGTGAAACTTATAACTTTTTAGAATTGCCTTCTACTTTCTCGGCCGTAAAGCTCCATAAAAGCAAACATAAAGAATATATTTGGCACAACAAGAAAACATTGCTGTTGTTGTTGTAGCGATAAGGACACTCCCCGAAGGCCTTGGGGAGTGTTATGGATGTTGTCCTTTGCCGGACGCAGATCCGGTAACAAGCACTTTCAAGGCCATCCCACCACCCAGATCCATGAGGACATTGGGGTAGCCAGAGTCTCGGCTGTTAAAGTAACACGATTCCCCACAGGTAGTTGAGGTTGAAAATTGGGTTGGAGGAACTATATTTTACGCTGGCAACACCTTTAAATGGTTGCGCTATACAACCCCTTGAATCAATGTGGTATTTTAGTCGCCTCTTACGACATACATACCTGCCGCGGGTATATTCTATTCCCTCTAACCCGCTGGGGGTACAAGTATTGCTCTGATATGTTGCTTCGTTCTATTGGTGTCCATTTGATAAGCCCGGAGCTGTACGTTAATCTTGGGATTGCAAACATATTTTCGGCTTTAATTAGGTGTTTTTCACAAGGTTCGCTTTTGCTATTTTGTGAACATGAGATTCGAACTTATTGATCAAGGTGATTTTATCCACTTTTTTAATTACGAATGTTTTGCACAACTCCAGAGTATTCCTAAACCACTTGCTCCCCATATAATTTAATGTAGGATGAATGTGTTTCATGGTCTTGTTTCCCCATTGCTATTTTGTATCCTTATACCCAAGGATCATGACGCACTTCTTTACAACGCTTTTTCCAGCAACTTAGTTCACTTTATGGGGGCACCTATAGCCTTTTTTGATCTTTTGTACATTTTTGCCTGATCCAGAGTGGCGAATATATTGTGCACGCTCATAGTTAGCCCTCGCATTCTGAGGCATTCAGTACATAGCTTTGTAATTTCATTTCCCCGCCTATACACTTTTGCGATAAAATCTACAGCGACGACCAGGTTACCAGTTTGATAACGCAGTCTTCAAAAAGTTCAAATTTATCTTAATAAAATTAATAGGATTTTTCGGGAACTTGATATAACTTTCTTCGCACATGAATTCAAAACTTTAAGTTAAAGGTGGGAGTATCTAGAATTTACGACTAACATTCAAACAGCATTGATTGTTTTCATAACAGCTATTTTACACATACCTTATATTGGCCCAAAAGTTGTTAAATACACACATCTCCAATAATTCAGAAAAACTGTGTTAGCAAATTATCCCAAAGCTTACTCATCGCATGACAATTACGATATATATACATACATACATATGTGCATATGCATATTCTTTTAGTATTTTGGTACTTATTCAAATGAAGCTTGAATATCGTCAGAATTCACACTTCAAGCGTTATTGGACAAGAGTTTCGTGATCTTATCATTATCTGTTTTGATTTCAACTGCAGTGGTTTATTTGTTTACAGAATCCAATCAAAGAATTTATGTACAAAGAAGGGAGATATATCTACATATAAATACACCCAAACAAGCTCATAAACAAGAGCCAAATTACACTTTCCAAGTGCTATTTGGATCACAGAATAACAGGCATATTGTCGGTTTAGAGCAAAAACCTGTTAAGTCAAATAAAATACAAATAGTAGGCAAAAACTATTTGAATTTTGCGTTGAAATTACAGAAAGTAAATTAAACAATATTTTCTTAGTAGCACACATTAGGAGGTGGAGCTGTGTCTTAAAGCCCAGGTTTTCTAACTTACACAGCTTCTAATCGCCATTGACCGGGGAAATGCTTGGGTGATTCTTTTGCATGTGGGTCAAGCAGCTCACAACATCCGTTCGCTTACGTCTTAGTATCGTCTGGGTAGCCACTTAACATACGTTTGGTGTTGAGCTAATGTTCGAATATGACAGCCTAGCTAAGCTACTCCATAATAGGTTTAAGGGCTAGCTGAGGGACTTCATCAGCAGCACCTCATCACCTTAAGGTGCGGCTCCATACGGGCGTCTGTCTTGGACGCCCTATCTATATACGTGTATCATAATATGCCGCATCCCCGCTGAGCGGCTTCAGGAGGGCCACGTAAAATCCAACTCCAATGAAAATACCAATAAAACCTAGGATGAAGAGAAAAAAAATTTTTGGTGCAGACCTTGTCAGTCATTTAAAGGCTTACGATTTAAGTGCATGCATATGGAACGGACGTTCCCTTAATGCGGTTGGTGCCGATGCTGGTTGGAGGTCAAGAAATGTGGTGGACAAAATATTAAAAAAAAGTATCAAAAAATGTGACACCCACTGGAGTGGTCACGAACAGTTTTGGTTTCAAATTTGTAGTGGGAGAGAGAATTTGTCGCCAAGTACTGACGTTCACAGCTGTGAACGGACGTTTTCCCGCTATTTGAATAAAATCGTGATTTTTCCATGTACCCAGGGAGAAGAACGACGACTTGAACACCAGGATGGGCGACGGTTTTTTGAGCTCACAACGAAACTTCCCATAATGGGCTGACGCTGATCGACTTCACCGGTACTTGAAACATGGTCTTAGCCAGAACCAATTTTAAGCACAAAGAAACAGAGCGGCTTCGCTGGCTAGGATATATTATCCAATCGTCAATTAAGCAAGTAAGTTGTACATACTAAAAAGTTGCATAAACCATTCCCTTTATATTAAATAAAGCTTTTCAAATTTATTAAAAATACTTTTTTTTACAAAAATGAGACATAGCACGTTTACACTCTAAACAGATGATATATACCTATGTACTCTGATTGAACAAATGGCGCTATTGGTAACCTGAAAAGTTTCTATTGCTCCGTAGATGACCTTTACCTATTTTGATGTTTTCATTTCACTTGTGCCCATGATTTTGTCGATCATGCTTAGTTTTTTATTTTTCGTTTGTTGTTATATGCAGTGTTTAGTAAATTATATATGTTGGTTTGTTTTTTGTTGTTTTTATTTTTTTATTTTATTGATGCACACAATGATAAATCTTTAATTGATTACTTTTCAATATGTCTTTATTGATGGAGCAGCCAACTCAACCAGTTAACATTTGTATTGATCTGCATATAGGGATTATTTATACAAAGACACACGTTCATATATATATTTTCATAATCATCACTAACCCATCACAGTGGGTAATATGTTTTCGGATATCGATACCTATCTTTGTCGATGAATTGAAGAAATTTTTTAAAATTTCCCACGCCAAAGTTGATTTAAGAGTGTTGTAAAAAGTTATGAGCGCATATGAGATCTTAATGATGAATACAAAGGGGAAACGAAGAGATTAAGATGTAATTATATGAAAAATATGAATTAAATTTTATATAAAAATATAAGAATATATTGCTATGAGACTGGCTGGAAAACTAATTTAATTTATTTGTGATGGTTTTTAGGTTCTTTTAAATCAATCCAGATTTTTGATATGCCTTTCATGAACGTTAGATAATAACGCTGCATAAATCGTGATTTACTACAGTCACATATTACTTTTCAACTGATCCCGGAATAATCGTATTTTTTGCAGAGATACCAAAACATTGTTCCGATGTTTTTAAGTACTAGAAAAAGAAGAGCCAAATTCTCCAACAAGTCTACCAAAACCTTAAGGATAACGACTTGATTTGATTTAGCTATGTTCGTCTGTCTGTTTGTTAGTCGCTTCAAGAAGAAATCCGAATTTTTCGGTCGCCACTATTGACTTGATCGGTGGTAGAGCCTGTGAGTTC
The DNA here is from genome assembly GCF_040869045.1 of Eurosta solidaginis. Classification (NCBI taxonomy): domain Eukaryota; kingdom Metazoa; phylum Arthropoda; class Insecta; order Diptera; family Tephritidae; genus Eurosta; species Eurosta solidaginis. Next base: position 54,938,349 of record NC_090323.1, read on the forward strand.
TTTGTGTGATATCCTAGTTAAGTCAACCGAAAAAATCGGTAGCCTCAACCGAAAAAAAAGATGTCTGTTTGTTCGAGGGGTCATCACCACATATTTTTATACTCAGCTGAGCAGAGCTCACAGTGTATATTAATTTTATTCGCATAACGGTACCCCGTAACGGCATAAACTAATCGAGAGAGATATAGACTTCTATATATCAAAAAGATCTGGGCGAAAAAAGAAATTAATTGAGCCATGTCTGTCCGTCCGTCCGTAAACACAATAACTTGAGTAACTTTTGAGGTATCTTAATGAAATTTGGTATGCAAGTTCTTGGGAACTCATCTCAGATCGCTATTCAAAATGAACGAAATCGGACTATGACCACGCCCACTTTTTCGATATCAAAAATTTCGAAAAACCGAAAAAATGCGATAATTCATTACCAGAGGCGAATAAAACGATGAAACTTGGTAGGTGGGTTGACCTTGTGACGCACAATAGAAAATTGGTAAAATTTTGGACAATGACGTAGCACCGCCCACTTTTAAAAGAAGGTAATTTAAAAGTTTTGCAAGCTGTAATTTGGCAGTCGTTGAAGATATCATGAGGAGCGTTACTCTTACTAATGTATGTATTCTAAATAAAAATTAGCAAAATCTAATGACGAATACGCCCACTTTAAAAAAATTTTAAAAGTCAAATTTTTACAAAAAATTTAATATCTTTACAGTATATAAGTAAATTATGTCAACATTCAACTCCAGTAATGATATGGTGCAACAAAATACAAAAATCGATATGATATGGAATTAAAAACCATTTATAAACCATCTACAAAACCCTACGAAACCAACGCAACTAAGCTCTCAGCTGAGTATGTAATGTTCGGTTACACCCGAACTTAGCCTTCCTAACTTGTTTGCAATATCTTTCTTTTTAAGAAATGTATGGTAGTGAAATTCAATATATGTAATATTTCTTGTGACCGCACTAAAAGCTATGACTAAAAGGGGGCGTAACGGACATGTTATCACGCCCAATTTTTATTATTTTTGTTGGGAGAATCCTAAAAAATCCAGATCAGTAGCATCTACCACTTCTTCGCATGTAGGTATACATATATCTGGCGCTGAAAAATTTTATATTATTCATAAAATTTTTAATTAATATTGAAGAAAACTGGCATGCATATTTAGATATGTTTTTCGTTTGTTTTTAGAAAAATTGTGTTGTTTTGCGGAAGAAATTCCTATGGCGAAAATTCATTGAGATCTGTAACACAATTTTAACCCGTATGTGTATGCATAGGTCTAAAGTGTATATCTTAAAGATAAAATAAATTTAGTTTTCTGCCTTAAATGTCTACTGAGAAAAATTATCAAAATGGACACTAAACCAAAAATTAAAACTTAAATGAAGTATCTAAACAAGCTTCAATTTTTTGTTTTACCCTATGAGATAAAACCACCCTAGTGGTCTAGTGAATTATATGAGTTCTATGAAAAAAATTACACCCAGTTAATTCGAAAATGCAAATCTATTGTTAAATTTATATTATTTATTGTATGCAATAAAAAACCGTTAATGTAAGTGGAAGTTCCAGTTTTTCTATGAATATACTCGGCATTCACTTTTCACGAAATAATGTTTTTTATATACAAAAACACTTATGAGTCACATTTACATATAATAATAGTTTGTTTTACCTTAGTTAAATATCTTTTAATACAAATATATTGATATCATCAAAAGTACAAAATATTATACAAATAATTTGTAATGAAGGCCTATAAATCCTATTGAATAAAATCATACATCCATTTTTAAAGAGAATACATCAAATGATTGTGAGGCATTAGGGCAAACATTTATTTTTACTTAGAGTTATATACTCACATAACAGTATATATATTAAGTAGAAAGAAGTCGTGCATCATTTATTCAATAATTGACGTTTAACTGCCTAGGTGATTTTGGCCATTGTATAGTTAATCACACCAATTAATCCTACTTCTGTGAGTCAAGTTTCCTCCAGCTGTCACTTACAACTTGGCTTAGTTCTCTTAATTTCTCTGCAAACGAATGCGTGTGTCGAGACTTTATGTGCCAGAGCTTTTTTTTCATTGTAATAACATGACACAGCCAGCAAAGACGGAACTTTATTCCCTGCAGGTTTCATGTATGCAGTTCATAGTGAATCCTCCTACTATGCATACCGTTGGCATTGTGAAAACGACCAAAAATCTGCCGACATTTACAGAACAATAAATCTCCCCGCTCTTAAATAAAAATTTTAAGGTTTTGCTTAAGATCAATTCAAGGTGAATTCAGTACCAGGTGTTTTTATCCCAACAGCTGATTGCCTCTTCTTGATTATTTTCCATACAACGCCTGGTACAGCAATATATCAGTTATACGAAATCAATGAAATTTTTCTTTTGACTTGACATCCTTCTGCACGGCGGATTGGTTGAGTTCGCTTTGCCACCACCTGGCATGAATTCTTGTTTGAAGTCAACACAGTGATTGTGCGTTTAGACATTCTTATCGTGGCTCCTCCAGAGAATTAAGCATATCATGAAAATGTGGTCGGTGATATATTTACCAAGTCTGACAGCGTACTGTTAAGATATAGACATGTGATCACTTTGGCCTTCAGTTTTTCATTTAGAACGCTAATAGAACCTTGTATGCTAAATACAGTAAGCGGATTCCATTATAATTAGCTCGATTTCGCTGCATCACCTTTCTTGTGCATTGTTCGGAGCAATATTAGATCCAGCAATGAGCAGATTTCTCCGTGCGTAATTGCAATATCCTCTGTATGTCGGTAGCTGAGCATAGATCCTTTAACAGTAGGTTTTAAAATGTACATACAATTCATATACTTTGTATGAAAATATTGGCCAGGTTCAACGTAGTCTTAATAAATCGTTCCCGAGATAGTCGTACTTTGGTTGGGCTTGTTATTGGAACATACCGGATCTATATCTGGGAGTGACTTAGTCGCTACAACAAAAACAACAAAATAACTTCATATAAATTATTGCCATTTTTGCAGAAACATATGCCATCTGCAAATGATGTCTGCTGAAATAATTCCCTAAACTTTCCGCTTACTGCAAATCACTCTTAACATTAAAAAATATTTTATATTCACAAATAAAAAAAACCTTTTCAAAATATTCAACCATAAAATTCATATTTTTAAACCTTTTTAATCCATGGCACGTTCGAAACACACTTCATCAATTAGCCACAAAAAAAAAAAAAATATGCCACAAATCTCAATCATTATACGCACAAGTCAATAGCTGTGAAATTTTTCTACAAAAGTTCATATACAAATAGATGGTGTGTACAAAAGTTGTATCAATATGAGAATAACAATTATTATTATTATTTTTATATATAAACACAAATGCTCGTCTTTTAGCCAGCTAAGCTGCATTAAAACTAAATTTGTGCGGCATTAGTGAAAATGAATTTTTTGTATGAACGTGCGCAAAGTACCTTTCTATGGTTCAAAACAAATAGTACAAAAACAAAAAGGATTTTCTAAAAAAAATTGTTAACATAACAATCATAGAACTTACAACAACAAAATCAGTAATATGACATGTATTAATACATGAACGAGCTGCAAATGTCAAAGTGTAATCCTTTGCAAATACGTTACTTGTGCACGCCACACACATTCCGAATACCTTCCAGACTAAGCCAGAGGTAAATACATATTAACAACTCCTTTGTGAATTTTTCAGGCACCATTGACGTTATACAAAAGTTAGACAAATAGGCAAATATTTACGCATGTGCTTGTTTGCATACATACATATTTTCTAACATTTTTGTTTACTCAGAACACCCCTGCTGGAAAAATGGAACAAGTTTACGATGTAAACTGTCTGTCTCGATCAGGATTTCGCGAATGACATGAAAGGACTTATATGTTCTTAATATTAATACATTGTATATGTTCTCGTTGCATTTCAAAATGAGATTCACTTATGCGATCAACACTCGCTTTTAACACTTCATTACTAAAAGAAACCCCGCAGTAATATAATAGCTAAACGACATATCATAAGCTTAATGCTGTACCTTCTTTACTTACTTAATTGGTGCTTACCCGTTTAAAGCGTTATCGCCGTCCAACAAGGTGCGGCAGTCGCTTATTAGAATTGTGTAAAACTGCACTGAAGCCGCACTGATAAGGGTGAATCAGCCTCTTCACGGTGTGCTGCTAACTTTCGCACAATACGGCCGACAGGAATTTATATGCAATGATAGGAAGGCTGATTCGGCCATAGTTGGCGCAGTCTTGTAGGATCGCCTTTCTTGCTGGCTGGGCCAAAAACACTGAGACTCCAATCGTCGGTCATGCACTCGTCCGACCATGTTTTGCAAAGAAGTTTCGTATGCGACCTACCAGCTCCTCGTCGCCGTATAGCTCCACATGCAATCCATCAGCGCCTTGTTTTTTTAATATAGTCATTGATATTCTGACTTCGTAATTGGGTGGGGAGACATTAATTCCATCATCATCGATTGCGAAATCGGGTTCATCATCCCTGGATGGTAAATGGCTGTCTCTATTAAGGTGGGCAGAGAGAGTCGATCAGCCTCAGTCTTTTAAGCGTGCTTTCATTTTGGATTATTAACTTTCCGACTGTGGCGCCAAAAACACCTTCTTTGCAACACCTATCGTCGAGGTCGCCAAACACGTATATATCATAGAATAAGTACCTCACATATGACATATTAAAAAATTTCGCTTTTATTCGGATAGCGGCGAAACGTTCGTTCACAGGCGTGAACGTTAGTGCTTATAGACAGAATCTCTCTCCCGCCACGAATCCGACATCGAAACTGCGCTTGTTTTCATTTCCACTTCAGTAAATATCACATATGGTGATGTTTTTCTTACCGCATTTTGGCCATCGCATTTCCTTGATGGCGGTGATGTCAGCTTTTTCCTTAATGATGACATCAAATAGCGGGACATCTGCATCAACCTCGTTAAGGGAACAGAAGTTTCAGATGAATGCCCAAAAATCGTAGTCCTTTAAACTGGTGCAGTGGTCGTCATCAGTAAAGGGTTGTCTTTTTATTCGAAGATTTTTGTTGGTTTTCATTTAAGCTCAGTGAGGATGGAAGTATAACTTGCACGTTTATATAGCGTGCAACTAGACTCTCTAAATTTGGTTTTGTTTTCCAATTGAAACTTTTTTCTTAGCAAGCAGAAAAAATCTTGAAGTTTTAGAAAAAAACCCTCATATTTTCACATGGCTCAATTATATTGTTGGCTCAGCTCATCAGTTGATTTAATTTTTTTAATTTCACTGGCATAGCGATTGTCAGTAGGAGATGCAATCGCAAAATGTAACCAACACATTGACAATTATTTACTGCCGTTGTGGTAAATTTTTTATTAAAATATAGTTTCACTTCACTTTTAGTTATTATTTTTTAGTAAATCCATCTAATTTAGCACATTATTTTCCCACAACACAAGAATTGCAAAGCTTTATATTTTCTCTCCATTTCAATCGCCCACCACCAGCAAGCAGATTTTGACAATCTGAACAAAGGTATGTTGTTGCTGTAACGATGAGCCAACCGTATAGCTGAGCCATGTAGTTTCATTTGCAAAATTCAATAAAGTTAACTTTTAAATAATCGAAAATTAGAGAATTTAATTGACAACATTTTCATTGTTATTTTCATGTTCGCTGCTATATGTAAGTATTATTTAGATTTAATATGTTTGTAGAAATGTCTCGTGAAAATTTCCCCACTAAAGTCCTAACATATGGCGCACAATTGTTTGGAATATCAAGGGTCGTGACTAAATGATGCGGTCAAAGGCAAATAATCATCAGTCGCCAGCAGCAATAAACGTTACTGATATAAACGCTTAACCAAGTGCATGTATAGGGAACATTGGATCATAAAAATTAAATACCTGTGCGCACCACATCGGTACATATTGTGTAACAAATGTGTAGGAACAAATAAAGACATATTGTATGTAAGAAATTGCATGCTTAATTTGTAAACTAAAATATTTTTAAACAGTAAAATATAGAAAGAATTTTATTTCATAGCACTATCTGCACACGCAAAGTTGTGATTAATAGCTTTACGAATAGTGCGTATCATTGGCTGAAAAACTGCTAAAGTTAAATGACTGTCCACCCTGCCAGAAGAAGACAGCAAAAAAGTAAACATATTATTTATTAAGTAAAACATCAAAAAATAGTAAAAATGCGGTCGCCCTTAAAAGTCAGTCTTTGCAGAAGGTACACATTTTCAGAAAACTAAACGAGTCCTTTCACATAGTTATGGGTAAAAACAATGTTGATTGACTTGTTCACAAGCTCCTGCTGTTATGCTTTAAATGTTTTTTTTTTGCTCACTTAGAAAAGACTTCGAATGAACGAGCATATGCAATGTTGCCTTATTATTATTTTTTTTTGTATCCTTCTTTCCTCTCGTATCTTACTGCTACCTGTTTTTATTTTCTCTCGGCTATTAAGCGGCTATAATTAACCTTTCATCAATTAGTTGCCAAATAAATTTATTATATCCAGCGTAGCGTCATTTGGCATTTCTATTTAGGTGTAGGCGTTGCACGCTTGCTGACCGTCAGATCAAACCAAACTTCGATGTAGGTCTTTTGCTCAAAATAACATCTGGCTTAGGTATTATATCCTTTTCAATAGATTCATTATATAATTCGTACAGATAAATCTTATTATGTGTTGTATTTGCAAGCTAAGAGTAGCTGTATTTTAAGAGGCTCATTTGTCTAACCATCCGTAAGTCTGTGTTTGTAACATACTTGCAGCCATTAACAGCTACAAGGAAACTTTATTTTGCAGCGATCGTTCGCATCAATGGTCTGTTACCTTCCGTATATTTTTGGCATTTAAAGTTTCTTTACAAAACTAAATCTGCCCTCTCAGTTGCCATTCGGTGCTGAATAAAAGTTTACGTCCATTTATACAAAAGGTGAAGTTATTAAAAATTTGTTTGTCCTGTTCTAACAAAGTTCGTGTCTGAAGTCTTTTTTACATCTGCCATTTACTCAATATAATAAGGATAAAATAAGGTATTATATAAAATAACATAAGGTAGTGTATGTACGTGGGGCGTAAGTGCATTGGACAGGCACGTTGCCAACTGTTATGTTATTTTATATAATAGCTTATTTTATCCGTATAGAATAATTTGGTATGTGGCGGCCGCCGTGGTGTGATGGTAGCGTGCTCTGTCTACCACACCGATGATAATGGGTTAACACCCCGGGCAAAGCAACATCAAAGTTTTAGAAACAAGTTTTGTTATTCTAAAATTTGTGCCAAGAAGGTATTTCCTCAGCATTCATCTGAAGAGAGCCCTACTTGAGGATTAATTCAATACGGTTTGAAGTAAGGTAGGGCGGTACTGCAAAAACTTTGAGATAGAGCGTTCTTCAACCGAGTACTAGAATAGAGCGTTATTGAAACATATTTTGAGATAGATTGTTTTTAAAAAATATTCTAAGGCAGGTTGGTATTCCAATCAGCCGTCCATATGTTCTGCTGTCTGGGATATCACCTTCCCTCTGTTAGAAAGTTCGGAAACGTCTAAACCCAGCACACTTTTCAAAACATCCTTTTTAGAGGCTGGTTTGAGGCACGTATATCTTAGAATTTTTTTGAAAAATGCTTACCTAACTCAACTGAATAACACCTCGTTTCAGAGCAAGGTTGAGTAACGTGCTGACTCCGAGTTACTTTCAAAATTTCCATATCTCAATATTTTAAACTGAAGAGAATTCATAAATATTTAGTTTTTCAACCAAATTCTTAACTAAATTATTCTTGGCATAAATGCACTAAAAGGGCGGATTGGAATACGATTCTGAGACAGGTCGTTTTGGAAAAGAAATACGAATACTACCGTTTTGAATTGGTAATTGAAATAGTATTATATTAAAATTAAGAAATTATATGTGCTTAATCTGCTTCATACATTTTAAACTAAAAATGTGATCTGAAGTAATGCAAAATTCAAAAATTAGCTACGCTATAAGCGATGGGAAAATCATCAAACTATGGAATAGAATCTACACATAAAGCACGAAAAACTTCCGAATATCTTTTTAAAGATAAATATTTGATTTAGTTATAAAATCTTATTAGCAACATACAATATGAATGCCATCTATTAAAACAAATAGTTCAGATTGTTAAAATATAGCAAATGCTTCCCACACTTGAACAAAAGACTCAAGCAACAAACCCTACTCCACTAATCTATATTTAATGAGTTGAATTATTGTATAGCTTTATTTACTATTGCTCACTGCTTTACGTTGTTAAATATATTTCTTGTTTATTTTAGTGTTGTTAGTGCTATGTACGTAAGTACTTAGCTTTGCCATTGTTTGCAAAGAAGAGTGCTAACAAATTTGTGTGAGACTAAGAAGTGGAACAAAAGCTCAGATTCAAAGAGTGAACGGATTAAAAAACTAATAGGTTGAGCACTGTTTTTATTTAAGAAAGAAATATTTTGAAACGATTTAACTACGTGTAGATTAAAGTCAAGCTGGTCCTCCAATTTGTGGCGTGGTACACATGTTTTATACCGACTTCGAATGACATCTGGAATCAGACGACGTTTTGCCCAGCATAAATTCATAACAGATTATCTTTAGAGAGGAGATCGCAAAGAACAGTTTCCGAAACCGTTATCTTCAGCTAAGACAGTTATTCAACGAATAAAATTTTTTAAAAACTATTGAATGCCGGCACTGCTGGTTTCGGTTTCTCGCAGAGAAAGTTCATTTTGCCAGCAAAATAAAAGGAATAGTTAGTGAATGAGGGCGACCGATTATAGAAAAATATAAATCACGATCTGTGTAGACATATGTTAAGAAAATAACGATTCGTTATTGAAAAAATATTGATTTGTTATCGAAAATTTATCGAGAAAACATCGATTTTTACTGAAAAAATATCGATTTGTTATCGAGAATATATAAATAAATTGCGGAAAAGTTATCGAGTGGTAAACGAAAAAATATCGATCTTTTACCTAAAAGTTATCGATTTTTTATCGAAAAAGTATGGATTTTTTATCGAAAAAGTATATACTTATTTTGAAAAAAAAACCTTATGATAATCGAAATTACAAAAAGTATCGGTACCTAAAACAAATAATATATAAATAATATATAATACATATATATAATATATAATAAAATAAGTTCGAAACTTTTTGATAATAAGTAAATAGCTTTTCGATAACAAATTTTTAACCGATAACAAATTGATACTTTCTCATAAATAAACCGATATTTTTTCGACAAAAAATTATGTTTTTCGATAACAAATTTATAACGATATTAAACTGATAACTGGTCGATAATTCACCCAAAACTTACCGATAACTCTTAGATAGGAGTTGTTATAGATAACAAATCGACAATAAGATAATAATAGCAGCCCTATAACTTTTCGTATTTATATGAATATTTCCGAACACTGCTAAGTGATTTCAAAATAGTTCCGAAATGATCCAAAAGTAGTAGCTACATTAATCCCAAAATTAATATCTCATGACGATCCCAAAAATATTTTCGAAAAAATCCAGAAATATTTCCAAAGGCCAAAATAATTCCGAAATGATCCACAAGTAGTGCCGGAATGATCCCAACATTTCTACAAAGAAGTCACTTCTAGGAATAGTTGCAGGAAGAATAATCATTATTTTCAGGCAAGAAATAGATTTACTGAAACCTGTTTCCATCGGAATATAACCATATTAAAAAAACCTTAGGGAATTAATCGCACTAAATGGCCTTAGTGATAATGAAAAATTATTTTATGAACCAAAATAACCCCGAAAACTCAATTACAGAGTACATACATACATACATATACATAACTACGTGTTTACATAAATCTTTATGATGCTCCAAAAGTTGAACTGTCCTAATTTTACACCTTTCCCATATAGCTTTATTTATTTTTATTTACTAAATCATTTATCATATATCTAATGCGTCTTAAAAAAAGTATACTATTTGAATACAGTGCATCTATATTTAAGCCTTTCAAGTGGACTGTGAATTTAGCTCAAATCATATGAGAAGAATTTTTACGAAAGAAATGACACCTTACGACATTGAAACTAGAATAGTTATTCAGTTGTATGTTTAACCTGTGGGGAAATTTTCAATTTCAAAGCTGGTGCGCTTCTAGTGCATTCGCAACCACTACCAGCTCACTCTATATTTTTGTACTCAGCGTGCTTTGCACACAGAGTATATTAACATTTATTGGATAACGGTTGGTTTACAGGTATTAGGGAATCGAGACAGATATAGACTTCCATATATCAAAGTCAAAATCAGTCAAATCAATTTTCAGCACTCCAAGGCGGCTTCCGCAAATTTGGTGCTCTGCCTTGAAAAAAGCGGAGTACCGTGGCCGAGTAGTAACGGCAGTAAGATTTCTGGATTAAGGACTGGAAAATCCAATACCTTGGTGCATGGGGAGGCAGGTAGGCCTAGATCCTGTGTGCTTGTTAAAAAAGAGATTAAAGCTTTTATTCTCTCAAATTTCGGTAATGCTGACGTAACCACGGTCTGCCTCGCGCGAGACAGTAATGAATTGTGGGTGTTCTTATCGTACATGCCCCATGGGGACGTAGCGTGACAACCACCTGCGATACTGGGCGAAATCACCGCTGGAGCAAGGCGGAGAGTTGTTGGCGTGATCATCGGTGCCGATGCTAATGCCCATCATAACATCTGGGGAAGCTCGGATACCAAAACCACAGGTGAGTCTTTATTAACTTTTATTGTAGATGAGGGGCTTTGTATATGTAATATGGGGAATGATCCGACTTTTATTACTGCGGTAAGGGAGAAGTTCCTGGACCTCACCCTGGTTAGTAGAGTACTGGAAGGTCGGATACCTGGCTGGAGGGTTCTCAACGAGCACTCCTTCTCTGATCACCGATATAGTCAGTTCTCGGTGAACGAAGAACGTCCCGGTAACATATCTTTTGGGAACCCTAAAAGTGGGACTTGTATTATAGGAAGCTGGGAGAGCTATTGCCTGCAGCACCTACCGTTAGTTCGGACCTGTCCGAATCTGAGATAGACGTTCTGGTGGAAAACCTCAACTCGGCAAGCAATAGTGCCTTTGAACTGTCCTACTTTGAAAATTTACAGGGAAAGGGCAAGCCACCCTGGTGGTCGGATTCTTTTGACGAGCTAAGAGCGTCCAGTCGGCGGTTTTTCAACAGCCTCTTGGACTGGGAGCTCTATAAGGTGAGTCTAGGTTCTATAAATATTGTCACGGATATTAGCATCACTAAGCTATAACATCACTAAGGCGATGCTAAGGCCATGCTAAGCGGTATTTACGTCAATAATCAAATCATGTATACATATATATAAGGCAGCCGAGAGATGTCACACACAGATACATTTACTTATACGCCTATGTGTGTGCGAGAGACTGTAAACTACAAACTCACATACATCTGAGAGACGCTGAAAAGTAGACAATTGTAAACAAGTAGAAACTATATGAGAACTATAAACACACGAAATAGTTGGTAAGTTCTGGAAATAGAAGAGCCCAGATGTATGCAGCGTAAACTATAAAATCGGCGCAAGCGAGTAAGAAGTAATTCAGTTTGATTTGAGTTGTCAAGCAGTTTCGATTAAGACGATATCTAGCGAGCAATAGCAGTATTTTTTTGAATAGTAGAGTTTTATTGAGCTATCAATCAGTGTGGTTATTAAGCAAGCTATTCGTTGCACAGTTTGAGTGTTATTGTGAAGTACTTTAATAAAGGCCATTTTGCGTTATTACAAATTGGAGTTATTTATTCAACAGTTTAGCGATACGAACTTAGCAGATGGGCAAATAAGAGGAAAATTCAGTAAAATCGTTACAATTGGTGTCAGAAGAGGAATTGTTGAATAAATTCCAGAGGACAACAAGGACATGGCAAAGTTAAGTGAATTGAAGATCCCGCAACTGAAGAAGGAGTTGGAGAACCGTGGATTGAATACAACTGGCATTAAACTCGAACTTCAGGCGCGACTACGAGAGGCAATGGAATTAGAAGGAATTGATGTGGAAAAGTATGTCTTTCATCTTGAGGGCGAGGAGACAACAAAAATTGAAGAGAAAAACGAAACATCGCAGACGATTACCAGCACAGACTTGAACATGATATTGGCTGCAATAACTGCTCAAACATCGATAGTGTCACCTCAACTGGCAGAACAGAAGACATATATGGCATCGCAACTGGAATCACAGGAGCCACGTATAACATCCAAGATGGAGGCACAGGAGGCACGCATTTCAGAAATGTCATCACAAATGTCATTTCAACTGGCTTCGCAAGAGACACGCATAACATCCAAGATGGAAGAACAACTAGAATCGCAGGAGAAGCGTACAACAGCGAAGATTGAATCACAGGAGTCACGTATCTCAGAATTGTCGTCAGAAATAACATCTAAAATTGAAGCACAAGAGGCATGTATATCAGAAATTTCGACACAAATTTCAGCACAGGTATCATCGCAGATCTCGGCACAACTAGAATCGCGTATGGAAGAGAAACTAACGCAATTTCAGGAAGGGTTCAGTGGTCGACAAGATAAAATGGAGGCCGAGATAGATGCTTTGAAAAATCGGATTCAGGAGTTACAATTGAACCGCCCAATCACTTCAACGTCTACTCTGAAGGTAAAATCCCCAACATTTGATGGTTCTGTTCCATTCCAGGTATTTAAGCTCCAATTTGAGAAGACGTCGGCAGCGAACAACTGGAATGCTGAAGATAAAGTTGCAGCTCTGTTGAAATGGCCAGCAGCCGAAATCCTACAGACGACTCCCGAAGGAGAGCGGAACAACTATGAAGCATTGATGGCCGCTGTCGAAAGACGTTATGGAAGCGACCATAGGAAACAGATATTCCAAATTGAGTTGCAAAACCGCCACCAAAGAGCGAATGTGACTTTGCAGGAGTTTTCCTCGGATGTTGAAAGGTTGGCCCATCTCGCAATTGCGGACGCACCCGTGGAATACACCGAGAGGGTAAAAATCCAGAGTTTTATAAATGGCATACGGGACGTCGAAACAAAGCGAGCTACATACGCAAACCCAAAGCCAACATTCGCAGAAACGGTGTCACAAGCTCTGATTCAGGAAACGGCGTCGCTTCTGTGTAAGCCAGTTTTCAAAGCACGCCGTGTGGAAGTAGAAAGGCCAGAGTGGGTAGACGCAATATTGGAGGCGCTGAAAGGATCGCAAAAGCGGAGTGAAAAAGTTTCCAAATGCTTCAAATGCGGGAAGTCCGGTTACATTGCACGCCATTGCGATCTTGGTCCTAATATTTCCAACAATAGGGGTGGCCGTAAACGCAAAGCTGGAGGAAATGAGCAAGACCGTGTCGGATGTAAAGAACAAAACCTTGCCCCGGTTATTGAATGTCCTGTGATATCTGTGTCGCAAATTGGAAGGAAATCAAGCAGTCTTACCGTCAGAGTGATTTTGGATGGCAAGGAGCGTGTACTGACTGTAGATACGGGCGCATCTCATTCCTTGATACGATCTTACTTGGTCAACAGGAGAGTAAAACCGTTACCTGGAGCGAGGTGGCGTACGGTCACTGGCGAGTATAACCAAGTCCGGGGAGAAGTGATCTGTGAAGTCTTAATTGGGAAGGTCATGGTTTTATACAAATTCGTTGTGGCGGAGATCGTTGATGAAATCATATTGGGAGTGGATTCCTTGGTTGACCATGACATCAAGATCGATATGCAGAGAAGGGTGATGCATTATGAGAACCAAGATGTGCCGCTTAACTTCAGTTTGGAAAAAGGGTTCAGCAGTAAACGAGTGCTTGTGGAGGAGATTTGACAGAGACCACGCAAGGAAAATAGATCGAGCAAAGGTTGATGGATCGTATGGGCCAAATAAAGCGAAATCAAAAGTACCTGCGAGAAAAACACTGGCATTGGCAAACCCTAATGGACGCACTAAAACGACTGAAAGAATTTTGCAGAAAGAATTCAAGGGTGGTTTCAAGCCAGCGCTTACTACTGTTGTGAAACGTCAAGACGATACTGATGATGCAAAGTCAATCCGTCAAGATCAAGCTCTGCGAAGTAGTTCTTCATTGGCCAAGAAACAGAGTGCGAGGGAACGATCCAGGATAATGAGTAGTAAGATGAAATACAGGTACGACAACAAGAATAATTCGGAGGGTTTCTTGGAGGGAGATTTGGTACTGTTGTACAACCCTCGCCGGCGGAAAGGTGTTCCTTCCAAATTTTGCTGCAGTTGGGAAGGCCCGTACAAAGTTGCAAAAAGGAACATTGAAGCCATCTACCGCATACAAACAATTGGAAAACCACGAAATAGAAGGGTGGTTCATTTGGAGAGGCTAGTAGCGGTTAGATCCAGAGATTCGTCTGATCGGGACGATCAGACTTAGGTGGAGGGCAATGTCACGGATATTAGCATCGCTAAGCTATACCATCACTAAGGCGATTCTAAGGCCATGCTAAGCGGTATTTACGTAAATAATCAAATCTTGTATACACATATATAAGGCAGCCGAGAGATGTCACACACAGATGCATTTACTTATACGCCTATGTGTGTGCGAGAGACTGTAAACTACAAACTCACATACATCTGAGAGACGCTGAAAAGTAGACAATTGTAAACAAGTAGAAACTATATGAGAACTATAAACACACGAAATAGTTGGTAAGTTCTGGAAATAGAAGAGCCCAGATGTATGCAGCGTAAACTATAAAATCGGCGCAAGCGAGTAAGAAGTAATTCAGTTTGATTTGAGTTGTCAAGCAGTTTCGATTAAGACGATATCTAGCGAGCAATAGCAGTATTATTTTGAATAGCAGAGTGTCATTGAGCTAGCAATCAGTGTGGTTATTAAGCAAGCTATTCGTTGCACAGTTTGAGTGTTATTGTGAAATACTTTAATAAAGGCCATTTTGCATTATTACAAATTGGAGTTATTTATTCAACAGTTTAGCGATACGAACTTAGCAGAAAGGCAAATAAGAGGAATTTCAGTAAAATCGTTACAATATGAAATAAGGATAGCCAAGCGAGATGCATGGCGAAGCTTCTGCGAAAACGTAGAAGGCTGCAATGAATACGCGAGGTTTAGAAAAGTACTCTCTAGGAATCCTGCTCCTCTGGGGTATCTGAGAGATGATGGTGGGGACTGGTCGATGAGTAGCGAGGAGTCCCTAAAGCTTTACTGAACAAACATTTTCCCGATGTCCCAATTGCGCAGGGATCTTCGCCTGCATGGTCGGCGATCGTTGGATATGAAGAAGTGCCTGCCATTCCACTACGGGAAAATCAAATAACCTGGGTTATAGGGTCGTTCAAGTCCTAAAAGTCTCCGGGATCAGATGGAATCATTCTAGCGCAACTTCAAAAGTCTTTAGGGATTTCCTGCTGCTCATTGGCCATCATCTACACTAACTGCCTCAGGTTAATTATATCCCGAAATCTTGGTACACGGTTAGGGTTATCTTCATTCCGAAGACCGGCAGAAGCTCTCATGTATCAACTAAGGATTTCAGGCCAATCAGTTTCTCGTCGGTTCTTCTTAAGACGTCTGAGCGGTTGACTGACCTATATCTACGGGTAAGGATACCTCGAGGGTTACTGGCGGCTTCACAGCATGTGTACTGCAAGGGCAGATCGACGAAAACGGCTCTCCATTCGATTGAAAAGCAAATAGAAAGGTCCCTAGAACACAAAAAGTTTGCTCTGGCTGCCTTTCTAGACATCGAGGGGGCGTTTAACAATGTCTTACCGGGGGCAAACGAAAGAGCTCTGGTGGGTTTAGGAGTCGAGGCTGGTCTGGTTGAATTTATTAGCAAACTTCTATGTGGTAGAATTGTCGAAGCGGAGTGGGGAGTGTCCATAATTGCGAGGAAAGTGTGCAGGGGCATGCCACAGGGGGTATCCTATCTCCTCTGCTCTGGGTTGTGGTAGTCAACGTGATTCTTGTGGGGCTGGAAGCCAATGGTTGTCGAGTGGTTGCCTATGCAGATTACCTCGCTATCTTAGTCAGAGGGAAAATTTCTGGGCACCCTGCGCGATGTTCTGCAGGGCTACCTAGCTACTGTGGCTAGGTGGGCTTAATCATGTGGATTGGCAGTCAACCCGGGAAAAGCGGAATTTGTTCTTTTTACAAGGTCAGGCTTAGTGATATAGGCTATAGGCTTTCTGACTTCGGACACTCTAGCCTTCTTACCAGTTTCGACTTTATCCTGGACAGAACGGACTATTGTGTGCCGATAACTGCTCCCTATACAACCTTCACCCCAGTCATTCCGCTGAGAGAGGAGTGGAGAAGAGGAATCATCTGGGGCATGGGACCGGTTAACTTGTTCACGAATGGGTCGAAGTTGGACGGAAAGTTTGGTGGGGGGTCTTTGTCAAGACCTAATTTTAAGCTGCAAGTTTAAGTTAGCTGATTACTAAAGTTCATTCCAAGTGGAAGTTGCTGCGATTAAGGATGCGGTGGATAAAATGCTATCCAGTGCTACTACGGTTAGGGAATTTAACATATACTCTGATAGCCAAGCGGCTATCAGAGCCTTGAGCTCAACTACAGTGCGATCGAGGGTGGTCTGGGAGTGCCTGACCTCGCTTGCGATTGCATCGAATTATTTCACAATTATGATTATCTGGGTCCCGGGCCATAGTGATATCCCGGGTAACTGCCAAGCGGATATCTTAGCCCGCATCAGTACAACTGAACCGGATGAAGACGGCTGTACGGATTTCGGGATTCCGCTAGCCACCTGTGGATTGCTCCTCCATAGCTGGGCCTCGAGTCAGCTCAGAAAACATTGGGCGGACACCACGTCCTGCAGGGTAGCAAGATCTTTCTGGCCGAAAGTGGATGGCAGGAGGTCTGCTGAAATAATTGGGTTCCCTAAGGCTCACCTATAAATGGTCATTGGGGTTTTGACAGGGCACTGTCCCATGGGTATCCATACGGTTCGTTTCAATATAATGGAAACTCCATCCTGCTGGAGCTGTATGGAGGATGATGAGGTGGAATCATCAAATAACTTTATACTTGATTATCCAGATTTTGCAGAACTAGGCGAAAGTGTTTTGAGATCGGTATCATTCGGAGCTTTATCGTTTCTACCCAACGATTCTCTAAGTAGCTAGATCTAAGTCACCGTTATTTTTGGTGTATGTGGTATCACAACGGACTTTCGTGTTGTCCAATTGAGCTTTCCTTATCATGAATTACATTATAAAAATAAAACAAAATTTATGCAGCTCTTTGATACCATTTCCCCCACAACCAAGCTCACGATCCGCCACTGTATGCTGTATGTGTAGAAAATGGATTAAAAAACCCACACTGTCGTATTGGAACTAAATAATTTCTAGAAACTAACGAAATAGTACTCACACTAAGTCTAGTTCTTAACCAGAAATTCGTATTACTAGCTACTGACTTCCCTACAGGGTTAGCACAATTTTTTACAAATGTATTTATGATTACTCGAAATTACCCAGCAGGAAAAAGAGCTAACGACAAGCTTACTTTAAGTTGGTTACGAATAAACAAAGATGTACCATTATCTGTTAACTTTTTTTACTACTTCACTACTATTGTATGGCAATGTCTGAAAAAAAGTCAGTCGGAGTTATTATGAACTAATTATCAAGAAATATTCATTTATATTGGGTTCCTGGTCATATGGGAATAGATACAAAAGAAAAATCGCATGAGCTAGTTAAAGAGGACGCATTGCTCAAGCTTGTACGCTGGACGTTACAATAAGATCGGTGGAGATTAAAAGAAGACGGGTGCTGCACATTATCTACCAAGCAGGAAAAGCCTGGAACCAAGCACCTGGCTACAAAGTGTCGAAGATCATTTACAGGTCTTACAACCTTAGATAAGCAAATTAAGGGTTTTCTGACTGGGCACTGACTTCCAGCGTCACATGCTCTTTCATAAGACCTTGTCAGTAACAGCATATGCAGGAAGTGCGGGTTGGAGGAGGAAACGATCGGTAGAAAGCTTTTTATACTCAGTTGAGCAGAGCTCACAGAGTATATTAACTTTGATTGGATAACGGTAGGTTGTACAGGTATAAAGGAATCGAGATAGATATAGACTTCCATATATCAAAATCATCAGTATCGAAAAAAAATTTGATTGAGCCATTTCCGTACGTCCGTTCGTCCGCCCGTCTGTCCGTTAACACGATAACTTGAGTAACTTTTGAGGTATCTTGATGAAATTTGGTATGTAGGTTCCTGAGCACGATATCGGACTATAACCACGCCCACTTTTTCGATATCGAAAATTTCGAAAAACCGAAAAAATGCGATAATTCATTGCCAAAGGCGGATAAAGATATGAAAATTGGTAGGTGGGTTGACGTTATGACGCAGAATAGAAAATTAGTAAGATTTTGGACAATGTGCGTGGCACCGCCCACTTTTACAAGAAGGTAATTTAAAGTTTTGCAAGCTGTAATTTGGCAGTTGTTGAAGATATCATGATGAACTTTGGCAGGAACGTTACTATATTACTATATATGTGCTAAAAAAAATTAGCAAAATCGGATGAAGAACACGCCCACTTTTTAAAAAAAATTTTTTTAAAAGTCAAATTTTAACAAAAAATTTAATATCTTTACTGTTTATAAGTAAATTAAGTCAAAATTCAACTCGAGTATTGATATGATGCAACAAAATACAAAAATAAAAGAAAATTTCAAAATGGGCGTGGCTCCGCCCATTTTCATTTAGTTTGTCTAGAATACTTTTAATGCCATAAGTCGAACAAAAATTAAACAATCCTTCTTAAATTTGGTAGGAGCATAGATTCTATGACGGTAACTGTTTTCTGTGCAAATGGGCGAAATCGCTGGAAGCCACGCCCAGTTTTTATACACAGTCCACCGTCTGTCCTTCCGCTCGGCCGTTAATACGATAACTTGAGCAAAAACCGATATATCTTTACTAAACTTAGTCCACGTACTTAACTAAACTCACTTTATCTTGGTAAAAAAGTGGCCGAAATCCGACTATAACCACGCCCACTTTATCGATATCGAAAATTACGAAAAATGAAAAAAATGCAATAATTCTATACCAAATACGAAAAAAGGGATGAAACATGATAATTGGATTGGTTTATTGACGCAAAATATAACTTTGGAAAAAACTTTGTAAAATGGGTGTGACACCTACCATATTAAGTAGAAGAAAATGAAAAAGTTCTACAAGGCGAAATCAACAGCCCTTGGAATCTTGGCAGGAATACTATTCGTGGTATTTCATATATAAATAAATTAGCAGTACCCGACAGATGATTTTCTGGATCACCCACATTTTGGTCGATATCGCGAAAACGCCTTCACGTATACATCTAAGGGCCACTCGCTTTTAAAACCCTCATTAATACCTTTATTTTCATATCCATATCCTACAAACCCATTCTAGAGTCACCCCTGGCCCACCCTAATGGCGACATCTCGAAAAACCGTCCACCTATATACCTAATGCCCACTCCCTCTTAAAGTGCTTAGTAACACCTTTCGTTTGATACCCATATCGTACAAATATTCTAGAGTCACCCTTGGTCCACCTTTATGGCGATATCTAGAAAAGGCGTCCACCTATAGAACTAAGGCTTACTCCCTTTTAAAATACTCATTACCACCTTTCATTGGATACCCATATCGTACAAACACATTCTAGAGTCACCCCTGGCCCACCCTAATGGCGACATCTCGAAAAACCGTCCACCTACACTCAGAGAAAAATGCCGTTCTAAAATCCAGCACCACCGAACTCGATTCAAGCTTTTCATGTTCTTACTTTTTTTTATTGAAAAACGAACGACCTGTTCTCACAACAACAACCTTGTTCTTGAAATGATAACCATTTTCTTGAAAAGAGAACGGCTTGTCTTAAAATGTGAACAAATGTTCTATTAATGAGAACAATGTTCTTAAATTAAGAACAATGTTCTTAAATTAAGCACAAGAAAAAAGAAACGGTAAAATTCGTGTGTACTAATATGTTAAATACAACATTTGGCACAAGCTACCAAGCAGTTATAGTGGCCCAGCGGCTATGATGTTGCGGTTATGATCGTGTGACGTGAGTTCGATAGCCGTCAAACTCTGAAGTTTTTTAAAACCATTTTTTCTATTCTATTTTTTTTAACTTTTGTTTTTCGTTCAGCTCCATTCACATATGCACAGGTAATTCTCAAACTTGTTATGAAATGTTTTAAATATATATTCAGATTGCATTATCAAATAAGAATTTCTCGATAGGAGAAATATATGAAAAAATGCGTATTATGCGTTTTTTCAGAACTTTTTGGAACTTTAATAATAATTTGTTTTGATATTAATATTTTTTATTAATGACGAAAAAATTATTTATTAATAAAGAAAATAAATGAATGGGTGCCTACTTGAAAAAATTACCTTCCCCACTCCCTGCAAAGATCAAGCACAAAACGTTCATGAACTGACACCGAAAAAAGTTAAATCGACCACAAATTGTTCTCGAAGCGTGAGAACGCAAAATCTTAAATCAAGCCCAAGTAGTGCTTGAAATGAGCACAGAAGGTTCACACATCAATACCAAAGTGGTCACAAAATACGAACGGTGTGCTTGGAAACACTGTTCTTAAAACAAGCCCATCGGTCACGAGTTAAGAAAAAACGTACTTAACAGACTTTTGTCAACGAATTTTCTTAATTTTGAACGTGTTTCGTTCTTTTTAGAACGATTTTTTCTCTGAGTGTATAGACCTAATGCCCACTCCCTCTTAAAATGCTCAGTAACACCTTTCGTTTGATACCCATATCGTACAAACATTCTAGAGTCACCCCTGGCCCACCCTAATGGCGATATCTCGAAAAGGCGTTCACCTATAGAACTAAAGCCCATTCCCTTTTAAAATACTCATTACAACCTTTCATTTGATACCCATATCGTACAAACACATTCTAGAGTCACCCCTGGCCCACCTTAATGGCGATATCTCCAAAAGGCGTCCACCAATAGACCTAAGGCCCACTCCCTCTTAAAATGCTCAGTAACACCTTTCATTTGATAAACATATCGTACAAATTCTAGAGTCAGCCCTGGTCCACCTTTATGACGATATCCCTAAATGGCGTCCATCCATAGAACTATGACCTACTCTCTCTTAAAATACTCTTTAATACTTTCCATTTGATACACAAGTCATACAACCACATTCCAGGGTTACCCTAGGTTCATTTTCCTACATGGTGATTTTCCTTATTTTGTCTCCATAGCTCTTAACTGAGTATTTAATGTTCGGTTATACCCGAACTTAGCCTTCCTTACTTGTTGTATTTGCTAAGATAGGGGTTTTCAGTGTGGTCGCTCAGCAAACTTCTGTTAAGAGTGCATTTTACAATTTTAGCAATTGATAATTTTTTTCTGAAGGGTAATATTGGTATTGAAATATTTCAACTCTTCGCCTCCATGTTTGAACAGCTCCGCGAGTGGTTCTTCATTACCTGGCGCTTTGTGAGTTTCAAGCCGCGATATTGTTGTTCTCACTCCATCATAGCCGTGTGTCGGAATGTGGGTTCCATTATCATGGCGATTAGGGTATCATCTTTTCCTAACAATGAGGATAAATGTTGCATCCACAAGATAAGCCATTATCATTCTTACAGGGCATGATTCCTATCAAACAAGATCTATAAGAAATTGGGTTGAATTGTTTGCTTCTGTATATGAAAAATAACATAACCATCACATAAAAGCACGCACATTTTAAAATATAAATTTTTGTTTGGAAATCCTTACCGCGAAACTACGAAAGTTCAATGCATAGAAAATGTAATGGATTTCTTGTATTATAGCTTCTGAGAATAATCCTAAGTAAAAATAAAAAACTATTTTTGAAGATTTTAAAATTGCTGCTTGCTCTTCAACTTGTAATCTGGCTTACAAAATCTGGCGGACAACGTATTATTCAACCAAAAATCAATAATATATGCTTTCTTAAGATATTTTGTTTTATTTACTTTACCTTTATAAATTAAGCTTTTCACACGCCTTTGTCAATTTATTCATAATATAAAAATATGTGTTGCTTAAATAGATCTACATATTTTACGTGCTCGTCACGACATGGAAGTAGCGTTTTAGATTAATCTAGATTTTTAACTGAAGCAAGCTCCATATTTCAATAGTTTCCCATATTCCCATGTGCTTTCATTTGATTGACTAAAACGACCTCGAATAATATCACCTCGAACAATTCCAGCAAACCAGACAACTAAACTTTAAAAAGTGTAAAAGAATATCCAAACTTTAAGAAACTAGGCTATATAAAACAGTTTGAGCTTTATTTTGGATCATATAAATAATGTCAGTTCAAAGGCCTTATAAATAATTATTTTAACCAAGAAGTTCGATTTTTGACTGTGAAGCAGATATACTGCAATGCTCAGAAAAAAATGGCTGCTCTCTTCATGCATTAATGGAAATTAAATTTTAAGCAAAAAAATTTCTATGCGATTAACTAGATATGTATGAACTAATAAGTACGTAGAACGTACGTACGGGCTAGGAGCCTTAGAATATACCCGCGGCATTTGTGACTGTCGTAAGAGGCGACTATAATACACAAATAATTAAAGGGTAGGCATAGCACAACTTTCAAAGGGATGTCAGCACAATTTATAGCTCTTCAACCCAATTGTCAACCTCTGGCTACCTCAGTTCCTCATGAAACTAGATAGCGTGGCGGGATGGCCTAGAAGATATGTTAAGCTTATTCTTCACCCAGCCGACGGTATGTATGTATGTCTCAAAGGTATTTTATAATTTTATTCAAATAACTTTTTTTATACTCAGCTGAGCAGAGCTCTCAGAGTATACTAATTTTGTTCGAATAACGGTACCCCGTAACGGCATATACTAATAGAGATAGTTATAGACTTCTATATATCAAAATGATTTGGGCGAAAAAAGAAACTCATTTACCCAGGTCCGTCCGTCCGTCCGTCTGCCCGTAAACTCGATAACTTGAGTAAATTTTTAAGTATCTTAATGAAATTTAGTGTGTAAGTTCCTGGGTACTCATCTCAGATCGCTATTTAAAATGAACCAAATCGGACTATAACCTGGCCACTTTTTCGATATCTAAAATTTCGGAAAACCGGAAAAGTGCGCTAATTCATTACCAAAGACGGATAAAGCGATGAAACTTGGTAGGTTGGTTGACCTTATGACGCAGAATAGAAAATTAGTAAAATCTTGAACAATGGGCGTGGCACCGCCCACTTTTAAAAGAGGTAATTTAAAAGTTTTACAAGCTGTAATTTGACAACTGAGTATGAATTGTTCGGTTACACCCGAACTTAACCTTCCTTACGTAAATTCGCTATTAGTACGAAAATTTTAATTGCTATAAAAAATATTCAATAGCAGATAATTAAAAAAACCGAATAAGTCGTTTTCAGATGACATTAGTTAGATCAGTTTGAACCGCACTATAAGCATCTATCGGCTTATTTTAGTCAAATATTTTGATACCCAACGGGTAGTTGTACACAACGGTATTCTATCTTTGGTTGGATAAGGTTAGAACGTACTACTTTAAAGAAGCCGATATAGCTATAGACATCTTTATGTCAAAGTTTTCAATATCGAAAAAGATTTTCATTAAGCCACGTCCATCCATCCAAGATAAAGTGAGCTCAGATAAGTACGTGAACTAAGTTTTGTAAAGATATATCGATTTTTGCTCAACTTATCGTGTTAACGGCCGAACGGAAGGACAGACGGTCGACTGTGTATAAAAACTGGCCGTGGCTTCAACCGGTTTCGACCATTTTTACAGAAAGCAGTTATCGCCAAAGAATCTATGCCTTTACCAAATTTCACATGGAATGGTAAATTTTTGTTCGACTTATGGCATTAAAGGTATTCTAGACAAATTAAAATAAAAAGGGCGGAGCCACGCCCATTTTGCAATTTTCTTTTATTTTTGTATTTTGTTGCACCATATCATTATTGGACTTGAATGTTGACATAATTTACTTATATACTGTAAAGATATTAAATTTATGTTAAAATTTGACTTAAAAAAATTTTTTTTAAAGAGTGGGTATGTTCGATTTTGCTGATTCTTGTTTAGAACACATATAGTAATAGGAGTAACGTTCCTGCCAAATTTCATCACGATATCTTCAACGACTGCCAAATTACAGCTTGTAAAAATTTTAAATTGCCTTCTTTTAAAAGTGGGCCTTGCCACGCCCATTGTCAAAAATTTTGCTAATTTTCTATTCTGCGTCATAAGGTCAAGCCATCTACCAAGTTTCATCGCTTTATCCATCTTTGGTAATGAATTATCGCACTTTTTCAGTTTTTCGAAATTTTCGATATCGAAAAATTGGGCGTGGTTATAGTCCGATTTCGTTCATTTTATATAGCGATCTGTGATAAGTTCCCAGGAACTTACATACAAAACCTCATCAATATACCTCAAAATTTACTCAAGTTATCGTGTTTACGGACGGACGGAAGGACATGGCTAAATGAATTTCTTTTTTCGCCCAGATCGTTTTGATATATAGGCGTCTATATCTATATCGATTAGTTTATGCCGTTATAGGGTACCGTTTTGCGAACAAAATTAGTATACTCTGTGAGCTCTGCTCAGCTGAGTATAATAATAAAAATAATAATAACAATAATGCCAAATTACCCGAGCTTAGACTTCCTTATTTGTTAAAATTGATTTTAAGATTTTCGCTGGGTAAGTATAGTTATAACTATAAGATTGTATGTTCTCTATGCAAATGCAATTATAGTTGCATCATCACGATTTTGTATCACTTTCTACTTTTTTCATTAAAAAAAAAGAATTAATATAATATTATCCAAGTTAATAATTTTATAAGTAAATGATCTTCAATTCCACATTTTTGCAATTTCATAAGGCGCATGGTTATGCTTACGTATTTATTTATTATTATTTTCAACTTTGGCTAATAATGATTACTCATATAGACAACAAAATTTTATTACATTTTATTATAAATATGACAGTTGAGGTATTTCTGAGAACCGGCAAAACACCTGTTGCACTGAAAGCCATTAAAAGTATTTGTATATATATATATATATATGTATTGTTGCTTTTAAATAACGGCCATGATTAAGTTGATCACACGTTCAAAGGCGAAGTACAGTTCGTGGTGTAGTCAGGTGTGCAAAAAACTTATACGCTTGTAAATAATATAAAAATAGCAGACTTGTGCTACCATCATTACTTTTAGTATTATAGTAAATAATAAAAAAGAAAATCCGTTGTTACAAAACAAACAGTACTGCGCACTTTTTACGACCTCATGTATTACTAATTTGCGGATGCGAAAAGAGGATACATCTAAAAAGGCTGAAAAAGGGGATGCATCGCTTGGATGGTAGAAGGTTATGAGGGATGTATATTTTATATCCACCGTGGTATATAGATAACATGGTGTCGTAACTAACTAAATTCAAGTAAAGGGAAAACCGACATCAACATATTTCAGAATTTTTTTGTTTTCAACGTGCTCACTCCTCTGTAGTGGTTACGCAAGTTCTTAAGTAGCACTCCTCCGTAAAAACCTTTCAAGCAGATGCGTTCGGAGTTGGCATAAGTCACTGGAGAAACTAGTATTTTGGAAAAATTAGGAACAAATATACAAACTCTAAAACAACTTAATTTCCTATTGATGCGCAAACATCTTTGCTCACGAAATTGGAGAATCCAGACGATAAGCGTAAGCATAGTGTTAGCGTAAAGGGGAATACAACATGTAAGCGTAGTGTGTACTGTAGGCATAAATGTAAAGAAGAAGTGGAAGAAAAAGAACAGAATAATAATAATGTCGATAATGATGTGAATGATAATGATGCTTCCTATGGATATCAACACGTTGACAAAGCCAATGAACAGGAAGATAAGAAAAATAAAGGAAAAACGAGAAAACGAAAGGGAAGTAAAGGAAAGGAAAAATTATAAGGAATATTGAAGAAAGGATAGCTTAGAAGCCAAAGCCTAAGCGTAAACTGAAGCCGGTACCGAAACCGGATGGCGTCTTATCGATTTGATATTGAACTCTTACCGGTTTGTTACGGATGAGTTATCGGTTTGTTTTAGGTATGTTATCGAAGAAGTATAGACGAGTTATTGAGTTGTAATCAAAGTTTTATAAATACTTACCAATGCCTAAGGCTATCAATGAGTATTTGATTTTTTATCGACGAGTTTTCGATTTTTTTATAGAAAAGTCATCGATTAATTATCGAAACGTGAGAAAAATTAGGACTGTGCTATAAACTGTAAGATTTAATAATTTAGATGTAAATTTTTAATGTTAAAAATATATAATAATGTACAATATGGAATTTTTTTGTAGCAGACGAAGAACCTTAATTATCGTTAAAGGTTACAATGAACTTATAAAGTGTTATATTTCTTTACAGTCAATAAATTTTTTTCTTTTTAGTTAATTTTATTAACCAAAAATAAAAGCTTAATTTTACTTTTGTAACTAATAAGTATATTTGATATTGAAATTATTACAAAAAGTATTCTTCCAAATCACATTTCGTATGTCTAAATAATAAATTTTTACGGTCAGCTTGTGAAGTAATCCAAGTTTTTCTAGAATATAATATCACAGTTTTGACTGAAAACTCTACCATTTTTGTCTCTTTTGGTAACTTTTCAAGGTAAGTACTCACCGCTAGGGGAGGGGGTAATTTTTAACTTTTGCTTTCTTCCTATATTGTGCTTTGCTCAAGTAAACAATTTTGCTTTTTCATACTATTTTATTTCTTGGGCTTATCTAATCCTGCCAATAATCTTCTGCCATAAATAATGTCTTTAGGTCAAGTTTCTAACAATGCCATTGACCTGTTTACAGTGGTGCATAAGTTGCTTTCAAGTTTTCCTATTGCTGAGTGCTAATAATATTTTTCCGTTTTTTTGTAACTCATTGTTCATTTGCTAGCAGCATACCACATCAAATTCTCCCAAGCTTAAAATACACGCGCTGACACCGGGTAAATTGAAAAATATTTTCATTATATGACTAACGCGTCCAAAAAGAATAACAGCATTAACAAGCTATACTGTCTTAGTTGATCCATCGCACTAACACTAGATTCAATTGCACCGTTGCTTTGCAATACAACAACAAAAAAATGGTTATGATTTATGTAGCCAAACGCCCATTTCTAACACTTCTCTTTCTGACACCCCAACAGCACGAATATTTTTTACGCCCATGCTTAGTTGTGTCCGTCAGCGATGTGTTCTTATAATTACGGGCACAGAGGTGGTAGCAAGATGGCAGGCACCAAAAACAAAAATCACAATATTTGCAACACCATCATCACATGGTTACTCATACTGGCCAATATTAGATCTGTCAGCACCGTATGGAATTCCAGCAACAGTTTAGTATAGAGACAGCTATGATGATTTTTAGGCGGCAATTGAGGTTGTCAACAAGCACATCATTGGTGGTGGTCCAAAAGGATACCAGCAAACTCAAAGGATATAATTTATTTAAAGCGAGTTAGGTTAACCTAAAGCGATGTTGCGGAAAATATCTACATAACAGTTTTGACAGCTAAGAAATAAACAAACTGAGGCTATGCATCAGCTTCCTCCTAAAGAACGCGGAATCATCTGAAGGAAGCTTTAACGGACTGCTTAATCATTCGTTTTCATCGTTTGACTGGATAGATCACCCGATTTAACCGCTCCGTACTTTTTTCATATGACTTTTTGAAGTCATTATCCTACACCGACAAACCCCATACTTTTGAGGCCATT
Organism: Eurosta solidaginis; assembly: GCF_040869045.1. Classification (NCBI taxonomy): domain Eukaryota; kingdom Metazoa; phylum Arthropoda; class Insecta; order Diptera; family Tephritidae; genus Eurosta; species Eurosta solidaginis. The sequence continues at coordinate 54,966,309 of NC_090323.1, forward strand.
AAGATGAATATTTCCCAGGAACGTGACGTCCTAACTAGAACATTCTACGGAATATCTGCTATTTTTACTAGATATATAGAAGCAGTTTTATTGGGAAGGCTTGCAAGCCAGTTTCGAGTAGCCTTTGGGTATTATGCCTGAACGCCGCTTTTTGGATTCAAGCAATTCTAACTTATGCCTCGTCAGTGATATCAATGGTTGAATGAGCGTATGGCAGGAGAGAACGATAGAGCCCTTTCTGTGTTCTAAGTTCGCCAAGATAAGACTCCAGTTATTAGTAGTGACACAGCTCTCTGATCTATAATCTGCAAGTAGAATAGATCATAGAAAATGTTACCAAACGGAACGAGTTATTTTGATAACATAGGTGCTGGATTTTGTTAAGGTTTTTAAGTTTCGCCGTCGAACAAACTCCTGGTTACACTAAGAACACAGTCAGTATGTGTGCATAGCATAGAGCAGAGACGTAGCATAAAAATATTATAGCATTTCTTAGGCTTTGCTATGAGCTGTGTCGTTTTGTACGGCTCTACTCTATGCTCCGTTCATGTTCAGAGACGGATCGCTAGCAAAAAAAAACCAGGTTCGGTGTGTAAACATAAAAGTTTACGTCCAGAAATCTTAAACGACAGAAATAAATATTTTTGGATTATTTGAAAAGAGCTTCGTCGGGCTCTTATCGGTAACAACCGATACCGACAAGTAATTAATTTAATTTATCGTCAACTTATCGGTTTGGCTATCACCAAGTCAACGGTTTATTATTCTATTTAATAATTTGCGATAAACTGAAAAAACGTGACATCAGTACGGACAAGGCGACAGCTGTTTCAATTATCAAGAAGTTGATAAGTATAATTCACTGCTTCCGAAATCGAATTATCAACCTCATTTAAGCGAGGGGAATCCTATTACAAATATGAATACATCATACACAGATTTAGCAGGCGAGGCTCTGGTGACCCTAAGTTCCTTATGGAATTGGGGGTGGGGAACGAGACGGCCTAGGAGGTTTAGCGTGGTCGTATTAAATCATTCCCGAGATGGTCGGTCTAGTAACTTGATTGTGGTTGTTACCGAAGCGAACTAAATCTATATCCGGAAGAGGATCATCAACATCCATAGCACCCCCAAAACCTTCCAAAGTGTCTTTATCGTTGCAACAACAACAACATAGCTAGTAAATCGTTTCAAAGCCTTTTATCCTTCTTCTTGGTGGTTCCTAATCGACTTGCACACTACTGTTTACAGATGTGTTGTCGATTTTATTGAAGTTTTATCGGTAAGTCATCGACAACACGCCGAAAACAGAAAGCAAATCGATAAATTTTCCGTAAAAAGTCCATTACTTCTTGTTAAAAGCTCGATTAATTACCGGTAACATATCGATAGCACAGAGATGACAATTCGATAACTTATCGATAAATCTTTAAAAATCAATTGAAAACGTTCCGGTAAGAAACCTAAAGCTATTTGCTGACACGTCGAAAGCTTTTTGATAAATAATCGATAACTTTTATATAATATACCGATAAGTTTTCGCTGACATATCGATTACTTTTTGATATAAAATCGATAACATGCCGATAACAAACCAGCAAAACTCCGATGCTTAATTTGTACCATTACATACTGTTAATATTTTCGATAACTAATGGACAACTTTTCAATAACAAATCTATAACAAACCGATAAATCGTCGATAAAAAATTAATAACCTCTGTTGTCGATAGAAAGCTTGTAACACTGGGATATAGATACATCGGAAATTCGTCTATTCTATAACATACCAATAACAAACCGATAACCAGTCGATAAGAAATGTATAACGCGTCCATATCCCATCGACAACAAACCGGCAACCCATCGATATCTGGCAATTCATCGATAACAAACCTTTTACGTTTCGGTAACAAATTGGCAACAAGCCATATGATCTCGGTTCCGGTTTTGGTTTTAACATCCAACATTCTCTTTTCTTTACTTTCCTTTCGTATCCTTTTCTTTCCTTCCTGTTTAATTTCGCTTACATCAACTCTTCCCGCACATTGTTACTACATATTTTACGCTACATTCCCTACTCCCCATAAAACATTCGAATCTCACACACTTCGTTTACATTCTCTTCTCCCACACCCACACCCACTATGGTTGCATTTACATTTTTTACGCTACCATTCAGGATCCTCCATTCCGTGAGCAAAGTTGTTTACATATCAAAAATGTTTCAATCGCTGCTTAAAAATCGTCCGCAAATTTCCGAAAAAAAATGTTTTAAGATTTGTTTTGAGGGTATAATAAGGGCATTTTCTTTTTAAAGCAAAGTTAACCAACGGTCATTGCATAGAACACCGACAGTTCATAACGGCAATATGGGTACACTATATCACGATCGTCGTATATTTATTTTCCTGATGAGACTTAAGAATTTCATATTTCTTACAAGATTAGATAAACGAATCAACCAACATTCAACCAACTTGTCTGCTGGGTTGTCAACTACATTAATCCCGCAATCGTGCTTTATTCAATACAACATCTCGTGGCATGTGGCAGGAGCACTTGCATTGTATTTATGTAGCAGCTCTCTACAACATCCGTATAAAGTATGTTATTGAATTAAATAGCGTATTTTACTTTTTATTTGATTTTAAATTTTAATTCATTCATTGCAGCTCATTGTTTGTTTTTTTTTTTTTGTTTTCTTTTTCTCCAACATTCATTAGAACTTTACTTACATTTATTTAAGTTTATGTAATTTTTAATTTTAGATTAGATGAGTTCAAGAGTCACGGTTTATGCCATTACTGCTACAACAGCTGCAATACGAGTGCAATAACTGGCAGGCGTCTTCACTAGATGCTTTAGCATTTCTGAAATGTATTACTGACATTACTTATCTTCTTCTTCCCCTTTGTCATATGCACAAGTTGATGGCTTTTAATGCTGTTGCTGATTCATTACCATGATTTTGTGTGTGGATAATTCGTTACATTGCAACAAAGAGGTGGTGGGAAACTAGAGGAGCGGTATTCTCGTTAAATAAAATGGCTTAACAAGTGGTTTTACTCCGAAGTGGACATTATTCATAAGTCGATAAAGGTATCTATCGGTCCAGGTACTTCTATCAACAATGACGACAGCAACAGTACGTTGTGACAGCAACAACCAATATAACTGCAGCTGTTTTAACTGCCATCTAGTACCTTAATATATAATTGCAATTATTTAATTATTCTATTATAAGTAATAATAATGGCATTAATTTTACAAAATTTTCTATTCTTCCTAAATTCATATAAAACATATAAGCCGCATCTCATAACATTGGCTCTTATAACTAAATGAACTAACATATATAATAATAAGTTTTAACCTATTAAATCATTAAATAGTAAAGTAAAGTTTTAATATGAAATTTATGTGCGACTATCATTATACTCAGCTGAGCAGAGCTCACAGAGTATATTAACTTTGTCCGCATAAGGGTAATACGTAACGGCATAAATTAATCGAGATAGATATAGACTTCTATATATCAAGATGATCTGGGCGAAAAAAGAAATTAATTTAGCCATGTCCGTCCATCCGCCCGTCCGTCCGTCTGTCCGTTCGTCCTTAAACACGATAACTTGAGTAAATTTTGAGGTATCTTGATGAATTTTGGCATGTAGGTTTCTGAGCGCTCATCTCAGATCGCTATTTAAAACGAACGAAATCGGACTACAACCACACCCACTTTTTCGATATCGAAAATTTCGAGAAACCGAAGAAGTGCGACAATTCATTACCAAAGACGGATAAAGCGATGAAACTTTGTAGGTGCGTTGACCTTATGACGCAGAATAGAAAATTAGTAAAATTTTGGACAATGGGCGTGGCACCGCCTACTTTTAAAAGAAGGTAATTTAAAAGTTTTGCAAGTTATAATTTGGCAGTCGTTGAAGATATCATGACGAAATTTGGCAGGCACGTTATTCCTATTACTACATGTGTGCTAAATAAAAACTAGCAAAATTGGATGACGAACCCGCCCACTTAAAAAAAAAAATTTAAGTCAAATTTTAACAAAAAATATAATAACTTTACAGTATATAAGTAAATTATGTCAACATTCAACTCCAGTAATGATATGGTGCAACAAAATACAAAAATAAAATAAAATCTCAAAATGGGCGTGGCTCCGCCATTTTTCATTTAATTCGTCTAGAATACTTTTAATGCCATAAGTCATTATATGAACAAGTGATTCAATGACGATAGCTGTTTTCTGCGATAATGAGCGAAATCGGTTGAAGCCGCACCCAGTTTTTATACACAGTCGACCGTCTGTCCTTCCGCTCGGCCGTTAGCACGATAACTTGAGCAAAATTCGATGCATCTTTACTAAACTTAGTTCACGTACTTATCTGAACTCATTTTATCTTGGGAAAAAAAATTGGCCGAAATCCGACTTTTTCGATATCGAAAATTACGAAAAATGAAAAAATGCCATAATTCTATACCAAATATGAAAAAAGGGGAGGAAAAATGGTAATTGGATTGTTTTATTGACGCAAAATATAACTTTAGAAAAAACTTTGTAAAATGAGTGTGACAACTACCATATTAATTAGAAGAAAATGAAAAAGTTCTGCAGGGCGAAATCAAAAGCCCTTGGAATCTTGGCAGGAATACTGTTCGTGGTATTATATATATAAATAAATTAGCGGTACTCAACAGATGAAGTTCTGGGTCACCCTGGTCCACATTTTGTTCGATATCTGGAAAACGCCTTCACATATGCAACTAAGGGACACTCCTTTTTTAAAACCCTCATTAATACCTTTAATTTGATACCCATATCGTGCAAACACATTCTAGAGTCACCCCTGGTCCACCTTTATGGCGATATCTCGAAAAGGCGTCCACCTATAGAACTAATGTCCACTACGTTTTAAATAATCATTAACACCTTTCATTTGATACCCATGTCATACAAACACATTCCAGGGTTACCCTAGGTTCATTTTGCTAAATGGTGATTTTCCCTTATTTTGTCTCCAAAGTTCTCAGCTCAGTATGTAATGTTCGGTTACACCCGAACTTAGCCTTCCTTACTTGTTTTTTTTTTTATTTTATTTTGTTTTATTTTATTTTATCATATTTTACTTTATTGTTTTTTTTTCATTTTATTTTATTTAATCTAAATTTTTCTTTCTTTTTTATTTTCCTTCAATTTTTTTATTTTATTTCATTGACTTATAAAGTAGTTCACGAAATTGTTGCATCCAACATAATGAAAACGTACTTCAAATTGAATATTCTCTTATCTTTTTGTAAACACTTTCAATATAGCAAAGATAATTACACAGTTACTCATATTTTCTGACACTCGCGATATACTTTGTGAGGACCAAATAAATCCTCATTAATTTGGCCCACACAAAACGACCCCACAACACATTTGACACAACATTAACAGCAATACGGCCAATTAACAAATCTCAGCAACACAACGAGCGCTCGCAACATTCAACAGCAACACGGTGACCATGGCAACGCAACCATTTGAGCTAGCAACACCAAACACAACAGCCATAAAAGGAGCGACACAGCAGCACAGCAGTCAGTCAGCACGCGGTTGTGGTTGCGACCGGAGCTACTATTGGAGAACTCTGGAAGGCATATCGGTTTTGAACATTGCAAGCCAGTGCGTTTCATAGGAGAAAGTCGTGGACTGGAGATTGTGGGTGAGCAGGTTTTGACCGCTCTACAACGCTTTAGATCACGCTTGCTCCCTCGCAAGCAAACGCCCTCCACAGCATCGTGATCCCACGCTCATCCAAACGTCGTCCGCGGCAGAAGTACGTCGGCAACCGCAGTAGGAGTGAGTCGGGGTGAAACGCAACAACGTGACTGTACCGAGGCTAACGGATCTCACCTAACGGGGCGCAAAGTTGCGACTGTCACCTGAGCAGCAATTGAAGGGCATCTGAAAGGCGTATCGGTTTTGACCATCTCAAGACAGTTCCCGTCATATGAGAGAGCCGTGGGTTGAGGATTGTGGGTAAGCTGGTTTTGACCGCTCTACAACGCCTTAAACTATGCTCGCTCCCCGCTAAGCGAAGGCCCACAACGTCACGAGCCCGCGCGCCATCGCCATAAGCCTCGGCGGCAGAGTCACGCATACACACGACGCCAGCAGAGTTACGCATACACACGACGTTGGCCACAGCAGAGTCACGCTTACATACGACAGAGGCCGCAACAGAGCGGCAACGCACGTAAACCAGCAGGCAGTCAGCACGGAGCTGTGGTCGTGACCAGGGCTACTAGCGAAGTATATCCCTATTGCAGTTGACCTTCTCTATGCAATAGGAATCCACTTCATAGGAGCGAGTCGTGGAATGGTGATTGCGGTTGACCTTCTCTACGCATCACCCCCAAAGACCAAAGGCCCCGCCACAGTAACGCGCAACCGCGACAGGTGACACCCGCTCACCTCCGTCAGTAGAAGTACGCCGGCAGAGGCCGCAACAGAGCGGCAACGCACGTAAACCAGCGCAGAGCGCGGCAGCAAAGCGCAGCAGAGGTCCGCCGACGCACAACGTAACCAGGGTAAGCCAGCGCGAACCGCGGCAGCAGAGGTACGCCGACAGAGGTCACGTCAACGCGGCGATGCATAGCGCAGCCAGGGTAATCCAGCGCCAAGCGCGGCGGCAGAGCGCAGCAGGGGTACACCGACAGAGTAATACAAGTAAGCGCCGACGTAGGGCGCGACAGAGCATCGCCTCAGCAATACAAATAAACGCCGACGTAGGGCGCGACAGAATATCGCCCAGTAAATACGAGTAGACGCCGACGCAAGGCGTGGCAGAGAATCACCCAGCAACCAGCAATACAAATAGACGCCGACGTAAGGCGCAGCAGAGTAATACAAGTAAACGCCGACGTAAGGCGCGCCAAGGCACCGACGCCACATACTTACGGGATCCGTCTAACGGAACACGACGACAGGGCATCGCCTCAGCAATACAAGTACACGCCAACGTATGGCGCGACAGAGCACCGCAGCAGAGAGAGACGCCGTCATAAGGCGCGTCAAGGCACCGACGCCACATACTAACGGGACCCAGCTAACGGAATACGGCCGGACCGCTAAGGCCCGCCACCGAAATCAAGGATGCCGCAAGATAATCCAAGTGAAATTGAAAATGAAGTATACAAACACGTTTTATTTTATATTATAGAATCTAGAACCAATAAAGAGAGTGAAGTTTTTAATACAAATTTATTGTAAACGAACCCTGGGCACGGCGAGTATACCCCAGCAAATATCAAAGAAGCAGCGGGGCACGAAAAAGCTTCATTACAACTTTCAACAAAAAAAAAAACTATGTACACGCTCTTCACAAATTTTCTTACGAGATCAATGCTTTTTGAGAAGACCTATCGATATCTATTCAATTGTTTATATCTTGGAACTATAGTTTGTAAGTAAAGGGGGACAAAAATGTGCAACTACCTATTTTTGTTTAGATTCAACAATAAACTAAACACAATTTAATATTCACAAAAAAGTCTAGGTTAACAAGCTGCGAATAAAGCATGAGATATTAAAAAAGTTTGAATCAAAATATTTAGCCTATGCTAAAAAAAATTTTAATATTAGTTCTTGGCCATACTAGTAACTGTTAAATTATTTTAAAGCCAACCATTCATAAGAAAAAATTTCCAGTAGCAAGAAACTAAAGTAAAGAGTAATATAAACCAAATCAGCAGCTGTAATGCCATTATAAATAACCGCAACAATAGCAATCACAAAAATATTAAAAATCATTATCTTTTACAAAAAAATTTAGAAGATATGTATTTGCCTACCAAGCCATGAATGAATGATAAAATAAATGAATGAATGCATTTAGATTGTGGTTGTGTGTGTGTGCTGCAAGTTTACCAATCAATGAAAACTATGAAAATCATAATTTTTTTTCTTTGGACAAAGTCGCATACAAAAAATTCTCTGCTTAACATTATTTTCTCAGAAAGTATGCAAAAAAAAAAAATATCTTTTGTTAATATATGCAATCACGACTTGTTCACCCATTTTTTAATGACTCTGTTATTATGTTAAGCTTCGAATTACTGCTTGGTCTTGTTGAAATTATTGCATAGTGATTTTGCTGCAAAATATATAAACTTAAATTTATTATACTTACTATTACTTGACGTTTTATTTTTATATTGGCAACCGGTGTTTAGATGAAGTTTTTCAACTCAATTTTATGCCGTTTTAATTTAAAATTCAAGTGATGAAAATCACAAAAAATATCTGCCAAAGTTCAATGTTTATTTATCAATTCATTTATGAAGATGTTATAGGCATCAGAAATATATTGTAGTTGTTTTTTTTTCAACAGAATTAAGTATACTGTAAAGTTCATGTCCCGGGCATGATGTAATAAACAAGACAGCTAAAGTCAATAATTCAAAATGAAGTCGAATTTGATAATACTTGCTTTCATAAATTCAAGCGTTGCTTCTTGACTTGTCTGCAATGCTGATTTTTGGCACCAATTTTCTGATAATTTTATTGTATATCACCGGTAAGTTAGGCGATTTTATTAACAAAAAATACATTAACGGAATTGTTTCTTCCAAGCAGATATTAAGACGACACATAATTGTAACGTTTTGAATTTCCCTTTATATCAATTATTTTTGAGAACTCTTTTTATACTCAGCTGAGCAGAGCTCACAGAGTATATTAATCTTGTTCGCATAACGGTACCTCGTAACGGCATAAACTAATCGAGATAGATATAGACTTCTATATATCAAAATGATCTGGGCGAAAAAGAAATTCATTTAGCCATGTCCGTCCGTCTGCCCGTAAACATGATAACTTGAGTAAATTTTGAGGTAACTTAATGACATTTGGTATGTAAGTTCCTGGGTCCTCATCTCAGATCACTATTTATAACCCTGCAAACATCGACTACCGAAAGTACTAATACAGTGATACAAATTTCAATGACATTAACACCAATAAACTGAAAGTAAATAAGCATTTTGTAAAATTTCAGTAGCCCTCCTTCATATTTACCAATTTTAGAAAGTGCTATGTATTCGGTAATTTTTGAGTAATTTCCACGTATAATATCCGATTTAAACTGTAATTACTGCCTCAAAGTAGAATTCTGGTATTTATCGCTTATTAATACTATATGTGATTTGGAGTATGTTTCAAGTAATTTTTTAGTAAACTCCCAGTATCTTCGTAATTTAAAACTTAATTTTTCCTGAAACTGTTGAAAATATACATACATAAGTAGGCTGTATGAATTGGATCAAATGGTCTTTCAAATTTTTTCATAAACAGATTTGGTCGATAAACATACATCAATGTAAAACAATGATCCGCATTGTCTAGGTGAACTTCATTTCAGGGAACAGGTAAGCATATATTTTATAAGATGCATTTAGATCACCTTCTAACAGAACCTTTTTTGAACTCTTATTGGAATAGTAATAATGATTTATCGTTTCTTCAATAATCAATCTACAAGTTATTAGATACCTTTTTATATTAATTAATAATAATATTAAAAACAGAAATACAAATAAAATCTGCATAAGTTAGTTAAGACATTTAACTTAGAAAAATATTTCCGGACCAATACGTTACTGGCAGGGAAAATACCAGTATTCTATGGAAATTTAAACGGTATTTCATATTTAATTTTCAGGTAAAATACAAATTTATATTTTAAGGAAAACTCACCCAAAAGCTACTGATTAATTATTTGAAACATACTTGTAAATTTCCAGAATTTGAAACCAAACTTTAAGGTATATTACAAGTAACTAACTCGAAAAATGCAGGGATATTTTCATGTAGGCTACCAAAATCCTACCTTTTAATGTTCAGGTATTGTTTTCGTATAATACCCGAAAATTTCAAAAAAAAAAAAAAAACTACTGGTATATTCCAGTTTTTGTATTTCCTATTGTACTTAAATAAATTCACATGTACATGAAGTATATAGGGTAATTTTATCCCGAGGCCAATTCTGTTTAACTGAAGAACTACTGATAAATTAACTAATAATTACCGAATAAATACTAATAGTGCGTTTGTAGGGAATGAACGAAATCGGACGATAACAACGCCCACTTTTTCGATATCAAAAATTTCGATAAACCGATAATTAATTACCAAAGACGGATAAAGCGATCAAACTTTGTATGTGGGTTGACCTTATGACGGGACAGCGAAAGCACTGTTGACGTCCCGTCAATAGCGGGATCTGTCATCAGTGCTAGTCGTCTGGCTGATAGGGCCGAGGAGGAGCTCCTGGCCTCCGAGGGCGAATCATCGATGGCGGGATCCGTCATCAGTGTAAGTCGTCTGTTGGTCGAGGAGGAGGATCTCCTAGTCTCCGAGGGCGAAGCCGCCAAGGATGGGGTGCAGAAGAAGAAGAGTGGTGTTGATGGAAATCCGTCAAATCAATCTTCAGCATTCTAAGGCGGCTTCCGCAAACTTGTTGCTCTGTCTTGAGAAAGGCGGAGTGGATATTGTCCTTGTCCAGGAGCCGTGGCTGAGTAGTAACGGCGGAAAAATTTCTGGATTAAGGACGGGAAAATTCAACACCTTGGTGCATGGGGAGGCAGGTAGGCCTAGATCCTGTGTGCTTATTAAAAAGGAATTTAAAGCTTTTATTCTCTCTAATTTCAGCAATGCTGACGTAACCACGGTCTGCCTCGAGCGAGGCAGTAGCGAATTGTGGGTGGTCTCAGCGTATATGCCCCATGGGGACGTAACGGGACCACCGCCTGTGATACTGGGCGAAATCACCGCTGAAGCAAGGCGGAGAGGTGTTGGCGTAATCATAGGTGCCGATGCTAATGCACACCATAGCATATGGGGGAGCTCGGATACGAACACCAGAGGTGAGTCTTTATTTACTTTTATTGTAGATGAGGGACTTTGTATATGTAATAGGGGGAATGACCCGACTTTTATTACTGCGGTAAGGGAGGAGGTCTTGGACCTCACCCTGGTTAGCAGAGAACTGGAAGATCGGATATCTGGATGGAGGGTTCTCAACGAGCACTCTTTCTCTGATCACCGATATATTCAGTTCTCGGTGAATGAAGAACGTCCCGGTAAAATATCTTTTAGGAACCCTAAAAGTACCAACTGGGACTTGTATTGTAGGAAGTTGGGAGAGCTATTGCCTGAGGCGCCTATCGCTGGTTCGGACCTGTCCGAATCTGAAATAGACGATCTGGTGGAAAACTTCACCTTGGCAGGCAATAGCGCCTTTCAACAGTCCTGCCCACTGAAAACTTACAGGGGGAAGGGCAAGCCGCCCTGGTGGTCTGATTCCCTTGACGACCTAAGAGCGTCCAGTAGCCGGCTCTTTAATAGAGCCAGGAGGAGTAGACTACCCTCGGACTGGGAGCTCTATAAGGTGAGTCTGGGGATTTATAAATATGAAATAAGGTTAGCCAAGCGGGATTCATGGCGAAGCTTCTGCGAAAACGTGGAGGGCTGCAATGAATCCGCGAGGCTTAGAAAAATACTCTCTAGGAATCCCGCCCCTCGGGGGTATCTGAGAGATGATGGTGGGGACTGGTCGATGAGTAGCGAGGAGTCCCTGAGACTTTTACTGGACAATCATTTTCCCGATGTCCCAGTTGCGCAGGGATCTTCGCTTGCGTGGTCGGCGGTTGCTGGCCATGCAGAAATGCCTGCCATCCCACTACGGGAAAGTCAAATATCCTGGGCTATAAATTCGTTCAAGCCCTATAAGTCACCCGGTCCGGATGGCATCATTCCTGCGCAACTTCAAAGGTCTTTAGGGATTTCCTGCCGCTGGTTGGCCATCATCTACACTAACTGCCTCAGGCTTAACTATATCCCTAAGTCGTGGCACACGGTTAGGGTCATCTTCATTCCGAAGGCCGGCAGGGGCTTTCATGTAACACCTAAGGATTTCAGGCCAATCAGTCTCTCGTCGTTTCTTCTTAAGACGCTTGAGCGGCTGATTGACCTGTACCTACGAGAAAGGATACCTGGGGGGTTACTGTCGGCTTCACAGCATGCGTACTGCAAAGGCAGATCGACGGAAACGGCTCTCCATTCGATTGTAAAGCAAATAGAGGGGTCTCTAGAACATAAAGAGTATGCTCTGGGTGCCTTTCTAGACATCGAGGGGGCTTTTAACAATGTTCTACCGGGGGCAATCGAAAGAGCTCTGGTGGGTTTAGGAGTCGAAGCGGCTCTGGTTGAATTTATTAGCAAACTTCTATGCGGCAGAATTGTCGCAGCGGAGTGGGGAGGAGCCATAATAAGGAGGAAGGTGTGCAGGGGCACGCCACAGGGAGGTGTCCTATCTCCTCTGCTCTGGGTTGTGGTAGTCAACGAGCTTCTTGTGGAGCTGGAAGCCAATGGCTGTCGGATGGTTGCCTATGCAGATGACCTCGCTATCCCAGTCAGGGGCAAATTTCTGGGCATCCTGCGCGATGTTCTGCAGGGATACCTGGATACTGTGGCTAGGTGGGCTGAATCATGTGGAGTGGCGGTCAACCCGGGAAAAACAGAATTGGTTCTTTTTACAAGGAGATATAAGATACCCGACTTCAGAACTCCTTCGATTGGAGGGGTTTTTTTTTTTTTTTTTTTTTTTTTTTTTTTTTTTTTTTGTGTTTCGTGGAAGGAGGAAATGCTTTATGCACTGACCGGGATATTTAAGCCTCACTGCGAGACTCTCCGAGTGTAGGACTCCCTTCTTCCATGAAGGCCTACCCACTAAAACCTAACCTCCCACGGCCCGCGCAAATCCCCGTACCTGGGACCGCGTTTAGCATTACTTCAGGTACGGGTGCGCGCTACGTGAGCTCTATGGCTACTCTCACGCTAATGGGCTAGGCATCCGTCTTCTCGTTTACTGGTAAGTATATGCCTCACATATGTGCTGACCGTATCCCATCTGTCTCTTCGACAGGTCATGTTATTAATGACACTGCCCGGGGATAGGTCGCCAAGTACCTCTTCTACCCTCCTTCGCTGATGGGAGAAGTGCCTGCATTCGAAGAAGGTGTGGCGTACATCGTCTATTTCCCCACAGTACAGACAGCTCGGGCTATCACCCTTACCCATTCTGTGTAGGTATTTGCGGAAGTAACCATGTCCCGTTAGAAACTGGGTCAGGTAAAAGTCTACCTCTCCGTGCGGTCGCTTCAACCATGGATCAAGTTCAGGGATTAGTTCCCTAGTCCACTTTCCTACGATGCTGTTGCTCCACTGGTCTTGCCAACGTCGGATCGATTCTTCTCGCGCCTGCATGGCAACAGCAGCTCTACTTGCTTGCGATCCGTTGTCATATATTGTTTTTCTTTCCTCAACGAGAAGATATATCGGTATGGTTCCCGCAACGACCAGGACAGCTTCAGCTGATACCGTGCGGTAAGCCGAAGATATTCGCAGCGCCCCTCTGCGTTGGACCGAGGTGAGGGCGACTCGGTTCTTCCGGTATTTCATTGCGTCCGCCCAGATTTCTGCACCATATAAGAGTATAGAATCCGAGGCTGATGCAAGCAACTTCCTTGTGCATGGCTTTGGGCCACCTGTGTTTGCCATTAATCTACTCAACTGCGCTATTATGCGCGCAGCTCTTTCGCAGGTCCCTCGTATGTGATCCGAGAAGTTGAGTTTGCTGTCTAACCTCACTCCCAGATATTTCGTTGAAGCGAGTGTTTCTATTGGCTGGTCCCCAACTGTTTGAGCGACTGTCGTAGTCGCCAACAGCCAACCCTTCTATTTAATAGAACTTAGGCTTAAGAAAACCTAAACATGAATTTAAATGAATTTAGCTGAATTTTATATTGAAGTTTTTTACATATGTACCTTTTACGTATAAGTACGCATTCTGAATTATTTGCACGTACAGATACGTAATATCATATATTACGTACATATTTATTAAATTTAAGAATTTGAAATGTTTGTATTTTACGCTAACACGCGAGCGTATTTCACCTCTCTGGCAACCCCAACAATGGGTTGACAGATGTGACTATGTGCGTACATACATAAATTTATATTATTGTTTTGACATTTCTTTTTATTTTTACTTATTCGCAAATTTTGACCATCCCGGTGTGACTTGAACAAAATTGTAGTAAATTTTATACATAAAGATATCGTGAAGTTCTTTTAGCAATTGTCCAACTGAATAAATGCAGAAATAAACAAGTGCAAAGTTGTTATTAATGCAAAGCAGTTTGTGCAGATGTATAGCCGCTAGGTTTGTAGTGATCACCGCCGCCTCTAGCAACCACATCGCCACCGCCACCATAACCAGATCATCGCCAACACCAACCACCATCATAACCTCACCACAGCTATATCCCACAAGCAGAAAAAGCAGGTAAATTGTGTATTGCCAGCTCCCCTAAACACCAACCATCATGTTCCTGGTAGTGGGAATACGTCTCTTTGTGAGGATGACGATCTCCGTTTTGGCTGTTGCTAACTGGAGACCGTGCTCAGCCATCCACCTATTTACATTACGCATGACCTGGTTTAATTTTAGCTGTGCCAGCTCGCAGCTTGGTGCTGTTATCACAGCTGCCACGTCGTCTGCAAATGCAACGAGGAAGGTGCTTTCTGGCATGTCTAATCGAAGAAGACTGTCGTAAGTTATATTCCAGAGATCGGGACCTAGTACCGAACCCTGGGCTGCTCCACCTGTTATTTTTACCCTTTTTTGACCGTGAGTACTTTCATATATTAGATACCTCTCTCTTAGGTAGTCCCTTAAAATTTCTAACAAATATTGCGGTACTTTGAAAGTGCTTTCTAGTGCCTCAAGCATGTCCTCCCACCTAGCTGAGTTAAAAGCGTTTTTGACGTCCAGCGTGACCAGCAACACTATAGGTCTTGCTCTGTGGCACGCTGTCTCGGCTTTCTTGACTGCGTCTATAACTTCTGCTATGGCATCTATTGTAGAGTGCCCCCTCCGAAAACCATGCTGTCTGGGCGACAGTCCTCCGGCGTCCTGTAACGCTCTGGTGAGGCGTTGCTTCAGGAGACTCTCCATCAATTTCCCTGCTGTGTCCAACATACATAGGGGACGGTAGGATGATGGAGAGTTGGGATCTCCTTTCCCTTTTGGAATGAGAACCAGTCGTGCTGTCTTCCATATGGTGGGGAAAATTCTTTCTTCGAGACATTTGTTGTACATGTGCAACATAAGTTCTGGGCAGTCGTTTGCAGCTAGTCTAATTGCCTCCGCGGGTATTCCGTCGGGCCCAGATGCTTTCCTAGGTTTCATAGTTCGCACGGCAGTTTTAAGCTCTTCTTCTTGGAATGGTTCCACGTTGCGATCTTCATGGGTAACGTACCCGCCCTCCCTAGGCAGTTGGGTGGGAAACAGGCCATCCACAATGTTCCTTATTTGGTTCTCGTCCATCAGCTGGTTTGGCGGGCGGAACTTCTTCATTACTATCTTATATCCCTGCCCCCATGGGTCTCGATCCACTTCCTCGCAAAGCGCTTTCCAGCACTTAAGCTTGCTTTGCTTAATGGCAGCACTAAGAGCTTTCTTCGCTCCTTTGTACGCTTCCGACTTTTCTAGAGCCTCAGGCCTGCCGCGCGCGCGAGTTGCTAGCCTTCGCATCCTGTGGCATATTTTCCGCAGCTCCGCGATTTCGCTATTCCACCAGTATACCTGCTTTTTACCCCTCCACACTCCCCTCCGTGGCATAGAGAGGTTGCAAGCGTGGCGAAGACAGCTCATTGTCTTTTCAACCGTCTCTTCCGTCGGACTGGAGTTGTTGATTATCCGTCGGGCATCCCCCAGTACTGATGCGGAGAACGTGGCAGAGTCGACCTTGGATGCGTCCCATGCTTTTGTTCTGCGTGGCCCGTTCGGAATCTGCCTCTGACCGGGATCGTTTAGGTGGAAAGTGATGTAGTTGTGATCGCTGACAGTCAGATCCTCTATGACTCTCCATCCAGCAGCGGTCAGGAGCAGGCTTTCTGACACTAGTGTTACATCGGGGATCGAGTATCCAAAGCCTGGCCGTCGGTATGTAGGGGTCGTACCAGTGTTAAGCACGTTCAAACCGAGCCTGGCTGCCATCTCAAGGACTAACCTTCCACGGGTGTTAGTCTGCGGCATTCCCCATTCGACGGCTCTTGCGTTAAAGTCTCCCGCCACAACCAGGTTACTGGTTAAGTCCCTCAGGTCGTCTTCAATAAGTTCAAGCTTCTCCCTGAACGTTTGAATGGGATCATTCGGGGACAAGTAGCAGCTTACTATTGTGGTATTATTCGTAGTTAGGCGGACGTAGCCTTGTCCGGCAACACGGTTCACAATTGGAGGGGTACCGTTGGTACTTACTGACAGGGTTAAATATTTGGGAATTGTTCTGGACAAGAAGCTGTCCTGGAGGCCCAATGTGGAAGATAGGGCCAGGAAGGCCGCGGTTGCCTTGTACTGCTGCAGGGGGGCTATCGGAAAGAGATGGGGGCTCTCGCCAGGAGTAGTACACTGGCTTTATGAGATGGTTGTCAAACCGATTCTGCTATATGGGGTGCTGGTCTGGTGGAAAGCACTGGACACGGCGAGCACCTCCAAAATGCTAGTGTCAGTGCAACGGACGGCGCTTATCGGCATCAGTGGCGCTATGAGAACAACACCTACCTTGGCACTGAATGTCATGCTGAATATACATCCAGTAGATATTGCGGGAAAGGCAGCCGCGGCCCGGTCGTTGGTCAGGCTTCGTGATATGGGTTATATGCTTTCTGATTTCGGACACTCTAGCCTTCTTACTAGTTTCGACTTTATCCCGGACAGGACGGACTATTGCATGCCGGTGGCCGCTCCCTATACAACCTTCACCCCAGTCATTCCCCCGAGGGAGGAGTGGAGAAGAGGAATTATCTGGGGCATGGGACCGGTTAACTTGTTCACGGATGGGTCGAAGTTGGACGGAAAGGTTGGCGGGGGGGTCTTTTGTCAAGAGCTAAATGTAAGCCGCAAGTTTAAGTTGGCTGATCACTGCAGTGTATTCCAAGCGGAAGTTGCTGCGATTAAGGATGCGGTGGATGAAATGCTATCCAGCGCTACTACGGTTAGGGAATTTAACATCTACTCTGATAGCCAAGCGGCTATAAAGGCCTTGAGCTCAACTACAGTGCGATCGAGGGTGGTCTGGGAGTGCCTGACCACACTTGCGATTGCATCGAATTATTTTACAATTAAGATTATCTGGGTCCCGGGCCATAGTGATATTCCGGGTAACTGTCAAGCGGATCTCTTAGCCCGAATCGGTACAACTGAACTGGATGAAGATGGCTGTAGGGATTTCGGGATTCCGCTAGCCACCTGTGGATTGCTCTTCCATAGCTGGGCCTCGAGTCAGCTCAGCAAACGTTGGGCGGACACTACGTCTTGTAGGATATCAAGATCTTTCTGGCCGAAAGTGGATGGCAGGAGGTCTGCTGAAATAATTGGGTTCACTAAGGCTCACCTATCAATGGTCATTGGAATTTTGACAGGGCACTGTCCCATGGGTATCCATGCGGTACGTCTCAATATATTGGAAACTCCATCCTGCTGCAGCTGTATGGAGGATGATGAGGTGGAATCACCAAATCACTTTATGCTTGACTGCCCAGCTTTTGCCAGAACTAGGCGAAAGTATTTTGGTCGTGACTCACTTGGATCTCCCGAGGAGCTATCCAAGGTTGAGATCGGGATCATTCGGAACTTTATCGTTGCTACCCAACGATTCTCTAAGTAGTTATATCTACGTCACCGTTAGTTTAGTTTATTATATGTGGTATCACAACGGACCGTCATGTTGTCCAAGTGAGCTTCCTCTCATCAGGGAAGCTACCACCCAACCTGACCTGACCTGACCTTATGACGCAGAATAGAAAATTAGTAATATCTTGGACAATGGGCGTGGCACCGCCAACTTTTAAAAGAAGGTAATTTAAAGGTTTTGCAACCTGTAATTTGGGAGCTGAGTATGTAGTGTGCGGTTACATCCGAACATAGCCTTCCTTACTTGTTTAAATAAATGTTTTTGATTTCCTGAAGACGTTGTTATGGTGCATAGCCCAAACAAAGTTATTAAAAAGGTGAGCAACTCCTATTAGTTTTCTCTACTCTAATAACTTGTTTATGGGGTATGAGTTCGTTCGCATTTGGTTATTATCTGACTTTCGAGTGGCGTTTCCTGTTAACCCTGCTTCGGAAAAATAATTGGCGACGGGTTTTCTCTTTGTTTTAGGCTCGCTATTTTTATTTTAATATACAAGCTTCAAACTTTTCTGACACTCTGATATCTTTTACAATTTTCTACAAGAAAATGGTTTCATAGCTTTCTACCTGTATATTATAGCAACGCTTCTCGCTTCCACTCTGTCATCAGCCTTAGCAATAGCAGCCTGTCCTATTTTGTCAAAAGATTTTCTCACATCATTATGAATCTTCTTTGCCAATTTCAACTTCCATAAATATCCTATCGAATCAGTTATTTTCGCGTTTCGTAAATACTATCCTTCTCGACGTTTTTCGTCTTATTGCTTTAGTTATTTCTATTCCTATCGAAATAGTTTCTAAATGCTATATCGCAATATCGCATGTCGCAAAATGTTGGCTCGCATTAGGGGAACAGTTCCTTCCGAAGGCTGATAAGAATTCGAAATGAAGGCGATTTCTCCGGTGATCATTTATACAGAAGTATTGTGTCGAATAAGTGATTTGCGCAATAGAGAATGCTGGCAGGGTTCATATAAAATACTACATACACACCTATCTCAAATATGAAGCAAACTGCAGGAAAATAACGCCTGGTATGTGTATTTCAATTTTTCAAACGGTCGTCGTAATATTTTGTACATGAAATGTGACCCGCTGGCAGTGGCGTGGTGAGGTTTTCTTGGGCCCGGGGAAAAAAATATTTTTTTGGCATGAAGATTAATTCGTAGTCGTGGCTGTATAAGGCCAGAAATTGGTGGACAGGGGCAAGTGTGCGTGGTATTATCACCTCTGCGATGTGGGTTATCAATCAAATTCTCAGGTGGTTCAATGTGGAACCCGTCAAACCTACTTCTTGAAATCAATGGATTATAGTAGGCTTCAAACCAGCTACTCCCAATGCTGCGGTGACGGCCGAATTTGGATTATATCAGATCATAAACCATAACATAACCCCAAGTAAAAAAAAATTAAGCTCTGTCACCGATCAACAGGAGTGAAATAAAACCAAGTTTTTATACCCAGCTGTACTTGTACACAGGGTATTATAACTTTGATTGGATAACGGTGGGTTGTACATGTATAAAGAGATATTTTAACCAAATACCACCGGTATACGGGCTTATCTGGACCCAGAATAGATTGGTACTGAAAACGAGCGAAATCGGACGATAACCACGCCCCCTTTTTCGATATCGAAAATTTAGAAAAATGGAAAAAATAAAACAATTAAAAAATGAATACCAACACATAAATTCCAAAAAATTGAGAATATGGGCGTAGCATCACCCACATTTAGAAGAAGAAAATTTGGAAGTTTAACAAGCCGTAAATCAAAGGACGTTAAAGATATTACATTGAAATTTGGCAGAGACATTATCCTTCCCGAAATATAAAGACTGGGTAAAGATAATCAAAATCGGTTAAAGATAATGCCCACTTTCCTAAAGATTTCAAGAACTCTATGTTGATATTGATTGATAATTTACCACAGTAGTGGTATGATTGGGCTAAAAACAAAACTTAAAACAAATTTTGAAAATGGACTTGAACCGCGAGATTATTGCGCAGCCTTATAGCACTATTAATCACACAAAGCGAACAAAACAACAGCGTTTCAAGTGCAAAGCTGGATATGTAATATTCGGTTTCAGCCGAACTCAGACTTTCTTACTTGTTTTACTCAAGCTTGCTAAGGGCCTATGCTCATAGTTTCGTCCCAGGTAATAATAATTGTTACGCGATAATGAATATATGCATTTAACCTGTAACCCATATAAAAGCTGCGGTGAGAAAGGTCATGACTATTATAAGTGTCCTTGTTCTATCAATTTGTGCTGATCTACATTTTTTTAACTGTTTTCACTAGAAAGTTACCTTGAGTTATCGAGATTTGGGTGAGCATAAAGGAGAATACTTTAGCGAATTTCAGGAATTTCTCGATAATTATACGCCTTCTGTTATTGCTCGAATAACTGAACTGCCGAATTAATAAACGCAAAAGTTCTGTAAATAAAACTTTCTTTAATAATTTTATTACAATGGTAGTATATCTTCACAATATTTTTGTGTCCAAAATTCTATATAAAATTTCTTTCCACTTTTGAGTTTCAGTGATTAGCTGTTCATTGATAAGTATATCAATTGTAGCTTCCATTTGAATAAGATTTTATAAATAATATAACATTTAGTGTGATCTTAAGTATTTTCGTGTGATGTCAGTTTATCGTGTAGCTTCTTCCATACCTGGAATTTCGAATATCCGCAGAAAAAATTGTAGGTCGGTTTAAAGTATTGGTGCTTAATAGACGACATGGTAGGCAATAAAAAGCAATGCTACTGGCACTCCACACTAACCTGTTACACTCCACTTTCTCTCCATTTGGCAAGATTCTGTTTAACAACGAGGTAGGAAATGCCTCGTAATGACAATCACGTGGAAAAATAGCAGGACAATTTTGATGACCGTGACGAATTATTTCGTTGACTTCTTCAGATCGCAAAAACTCATTATTCACGGTACCGATGTCGAAGTCGTTTCAATAATCTGAACTTTGATACAGAGTTGGTGATATTGTTGGAAGACTTTTTGAAGATGAACCTTCATCAGTGTCACCACGAAAATTTTACGATTTCGGATTCATGTAAACATACATTTTTGTTTGATGTTTTTATCGTCTCATCAGGCCCAAGCAAAAAATCATTATACATATTCGTTGCATTTGAAATTCGGCTTAAAATTTTCACATGGAACAACTAAAGACTCTCCTGAATTAAAAAAAATGTCTTAGTACCTCTAAATCCCGGGCCCCCTGAGAAACCCCGGGCCCGGTTGGAATCTCTCAACCCCCACCCCTCTAGTTGTTGTTGTTGTTGTAGCAATGCTCGCCCCACCTAATAGCCGCGACCGATCACAAATTGTCATCAATATCTTCTAACGGGAGTCCAAGGAAACTTGCCGTTTCAACAGGGGTGGACCATAAGGAAAGGGGTGTTAGAGGCGTTGGTTCCACATTACAATTGAAGAGATGGTTGGTGTCATGTGGGGACACATTGCAAGCGGGGCATACATTTTGTATGTCGGGGTTGATTCTGGATAGGTAAGAGTTTAACCTGTTACAGTATCCAGAACGAAGTTGAGCAAGAGTGACACGCGTTTCCCTGGGGAGTATGTGTTCCTCTTCCGCAAGTTTTGGATAATTTTCGTTAAGTACTGGATTCACCGGGCAATTCCCGGCATAAAGGTCCGACGCCTGTTTATGGAGTTCACCAAGGACCTGCTTGTGTTTTTTCACTTCATACGGCTGGGTTCTCAGGTGCCGTATTTCCTCAAAATGCTTACGGAGATGACTCCTTAAGCGCCTAGGCGGTGCTGGTTCATCAATCAGATGTCTGTTGGGATGCCCAGGTTTCTGGGTATTCAACAGGAACTGTTTGGTCAGCATCTCATTTCTCTCCCTGATGGGGAGTATTCTCGCCTCATTATGCAGATGGTGTTCTGGGGAAATAAGAAGACAGCCCGTGGCGATTCTGAGAGCAGTATTTTGGCAGGCCTGTAGTTTCTTCCAGTGGGTGATTTTTAGGCTTGGCGACCATATGGGTGACGCGTAGCACGTAATCGGCTGGCTAATTGCTTTGTATGTAGTCATGAGCATTTCTTTATCTTTTCCCCAAGTACTGCCAGCGAGGGATTTAAGGATTTTGTTACGGCTCTGAATTCTCGGAACAATTGCGGCTGCGTGCTCACCAAAATGTAGATCCTGATCAAATGTCACACCCAAGATTTTGGGGTGTCGGACAGTCGGTAGCGTAGTGCCATCGACGTGGATGTTCAAAATGGTCGACATTTGGGGCGTCCATGTTGTAAATAAGGTCGCGGAAGATTTAGTCGGTGATGATGCCAGGTTTTGCGA
Organism: Eurosta solidaginis; assembly: GCF_040869045.1. Lineage (NCBI taxonomy): Eukaryota > Metazoa > Arthropoda > Insecta > Diptera > Tephritidae > Eurosta > Eurosta solidaginis. The sequence goes on from NC_090323.1 coordinate 54,988,492, forward strand.
GGCGAAAAAACTGGAGAGATCAGGGAGGTAGCCGTTTATTTTATTGCACCCCTCTAGTCGGGCCTGTTTGTATGGCATATTTACGAATTATATTTTGAGTGTTAACAAACATGCGTTGATACGTTCTACCTCGTTGGATTAAATCAACGACTAAAATACTACAACTACGGTGATTTTCTGCATACTAAAAACCCCGTAATATAAGCAACTTTTCATAGAAATGCGTTTAACACAATTTTTTGATTATGAGTGGATTGCACGTATTTTTATAGAGAACGGCAAATCGAGCAACACTAACGCCATCTGACATGAAAAAATAGCCATTTTCCAACTTTTGTTTCAAGCAAAACATAAGAAGAAGAATTTGACATTTGCTTTGGCTAAAGGTGCTTTCACACTTTGCAAGTGAAATTATTTTTCAAACTCGTTGGTAACTTTACCAACATTTTTCACAGTTAAAAATGACATGTTAGCAAATGAATAGGAAAAAATATATGTTGGCAAATATTTTTCTGGTATAGTGGGAATGTTTATAACAACGCTTCGCCAAATTTTGTATGCGAATGGGCTAGGCGAAATAAACTTCAATTGACATGTCTGAAGTTTCTTTATACTTACAAACGCAACACCTTGCGTAATTGTGGCGATGTTACTCGTTTGCATTAGATTGCGTTGAACGCATGTACATTTATAAAAAACTTATTTGTGGCTCGGCCATAAGAAAGCAACATTTTCAATTTTGGAGACCACTGTTCTAGACTTTTCGCGAATAGCCTTCTCGATAATTTGTTTATTAACTTTTGTCATCTGCTGCATCTCATATTCTTTGTTGTCTTTTATGTTTATGTGAGTATATGCCTGAGTAATATGCGCTCTGTATTGCTGTATACATGTATATGCGGTTGTTTTTTATTTCATCTGCTCGCCTCGTTGTTATTGTTGTCCAGCATATGTTACTGCATGCAATGGCATAGTGACGTAACGAAACTGCTAATATTCGCCACAAAGCTTTTACATTAAGCACTTTTAATAGTTCTAGTATTGGAGCAAATAGTTGCCATTTTAACACTGCAAATATGTTTTTATTAAGTCATATATTCAGTATATCAATTTTTTTATTATGTGTAAAATAGCGTTTAATAAATTAAGCTCTCATTGCATGTGGCTGCCAAATTTCAGCTGTAAGTTTTAGGGCTCACCTTCATACATATACATATATACATATGTATACCAAAGAAATAAACAAAGCCAATATTTACCTACTCTTTAAACACTGTACTTACTTAAATTTAGTATTTATATCTTCCTGCTTATTGCTGCCGTTCAATTTTATGTTGTCGGCCAACTAAATACGTGTGGCACGCAGTAAAGCGTCTTGAACAAGCAGTGCGTACGCGACGTGTCAATTTTTCGCTACTTATTTTACTAACATACATATAAGCACAGACGTAAACAACAACATACAGCAGTAGTTTGTACAAAAAGCACAAAAGGAGAGCAATAAAACAAAAGCAGCAACAATCAGAGCATTTACACGTTAAAAGCAGTTAAATGTACCAATGAAACAAAAGACTTGAACAACGAACGTCATTTGCCTGTAAGCGACCAACAAATCAACGATTAAGTGAATGACTGGTCCCTTGAAAAACTGAAAGGCTCCCTGTCTGGCTTGACTGATGTACGCTAAGCTTTTTTTAATGTCGCCAGTTGTTGTTGTTGTTGGTTTTATTATTAATGCGCTGTACACAGTAATCGTTTTGCATTGCTTTTGTCACAATATAATATCGTTTAGGATTGTGTGTATGTAGTTAAGTGATAAATTTTTGTTAAAAATTACTTAGCCATTGTTTTTGACGTTGCTTTTCAGTCATTGATGTTTTTGCTTGCGATAATTAAAATTTTTTTTAATTGAAATAGGCTTGGCCTACGTGAACTGATTTCGTTTCGCGAAAGTGAAGATTCACAACAATTTCAATTGTGAAATGGGGCTACAATATAAAGTCATCATTCACTTATACTTTTTTATGTACACGTTTTCAGTTCACATTCAGAAAGTTATGTACATTTCATATTCAGAAAATTACAATTGATGTTCAAAAAATTAAAATTCATATTCAGAAAATTTTAGTTAATATTCAGAACTTACATTTAAAGTGTATTTTTATATCTTACATTCAATGGATTGACTGTTATACAATGAGTACTTAGAAATGTATACTGGTCCTTAACAACCTTGAAGGGCATGGCGGACCACCGTGGGAAAAATGAAAAGTAAGGCTTTTAAATTTCGCCGTTTTTGCAGGGAGAGTGACAATATTAGGGTGAGGGAGAAAGGGGGGATGAAGGATGAAGGAAAGGGATGGAGAGGGATAACGGACTTTATTTTGGACCACATTGTCCTTACTGGGAACAGCATTGGGGAATATGGTTCTAGACGCAGTACACTTGCTACATAGTCCATGGTAATACTCGTTAACACAACTTGCTTGTTTAATTTTAATTTTTTGCAATGAACGTTGAACGCAAAAAAAATATAGGACCATCACACCGCGGTAACCAAGGCTGTATGTATGCAACATAAAATAGAGAACCGTATATTGAAATATGCATTGTAATTTTTCGAATGTTAATTGAATTTTTTTGAATATTTAATATAAATTTCTGCACATGAATTATAACTTTCTAAATATGAAACAAAAATTCTGAACATGAAATGGAATTCTAATTATGAATTGCAACTTTCCAAATATTAAATGAAAATTCTGAATATTTATTGTAACTCTCTGAATATAAGTTAGAACATTCTGGATATCAAATGGAATTTCTGAATTTGAGTTGAAAGTTTCTGAATATTAGTTGCAACTTTCTGAATATCAATTGCAACTTTCTGAATATGAAATGAAAACTCTGAATATGAAATGGAATTTTAATTATGAATTTTAATTTGCCGAATATGAAATGAAAGTTCGGAATATTTATTGTAACTCTCTAAATATAAATTAGAACTGACTATGAAAAGGAAATTATGAATATAAATTGCAATTTTCTAAATATTAAATGGAAATACTGAATATGAATTATAACTTTCGGAATATTATTGTAATTTTCTGAATATAAATTGGAAAAGGTATAGTACTTTTGCTTTTTTGAACGGGACACTTCCGAACCGGATACATTTTTAAACCGCGTGCTCCTTTGAACCGGAAAATATTTAATAACCTGGTACACGTTTAAGAATTTTGGCCCTAACTTGAATCTTTTCTGAACTAAATATGTATAATCATAAATTAAGTTCGGTTTAGAGCTCACACTGTAAAGATTTTTGTGAAATTTAGAGTATTGAGTTTCTTTTCATTGTCAATACTTTTGATTTGAAATTTGAAGAATTCAAAGTAAGCTGTAATCACTTTTGAACTGCATTTGTCTTAATGCGTCAATTATTTTTCTGAGTAATATTATCTACGATATTAAAAACATTTATTTTGTGAACACTTAGTGAACACTTTCTTCTTAACCTCAATTTAAAAAAAAATTCTTTAAATTGAGGAAAATTTAAAAATTTTGTATAAAATATTTCACTAGTTTGAGGGACAATTTTTCTTCAAATTTTTCAATCAAGAGCTTAACTTTGAAATATTATATACTTTTAAACAAATTATTCTCATAATCAAGGGAAAAATAATTTTTTAAAAGAAAGGTTTGCTCAGACTTAGGGAAGAATTTCATATACACACGACTTTTCCTTATTTAAATAGCTATTTTCCTCGTTTTATGAGTTATCTTTGAGTGTAGTTAATTAAAAAAAAATTAAAATATTCTTAGAGAGACGGAGCGGTTATCATAGGAGGTAAATCTAACTTGAGAGCTATTGATTGGAAAATGTCAACGACCAACCCAAGAGGAGTACGGGTACCGGACATGGTGGCTAGGAAAGGACTAATAGTCGTCAACTCTGGCTCATCAAATACCTCCAGGATACTGGGCTCCGAAGAAATAATACCGGAGAGCACATCTGGAGCCATACAAGAGTAAACAGTTCCTGAAGACTTCAATGGCAGCGATCACCAATATATTTATTTTCAAGTTGGGTCAAAATAACCGCCTACGGTGGACACAAATAGGAGTATCCGCAAATAAAACGCAGGAAAGGTAAACACTGAAGCCCTAATTGACGCCATCGACACATAATTGCTCTATCTATGTCAATTCTACCGAATACACAGTGGAAAACCCCGTTTACTGGTGCACAGAAGAAAGCAGAGATAAGACGAAACTGCTTACGCTTTAGACGAGAATATACAAGGGCCAGATGCTTGGGACAAGCTACTTTCGAAGCAGAGTCATGTAAGAAAGTGAAAAAGGAACTGAAGGACGTTAGTTCTAAAAGAAAGAAGCAAATATGGAAGGAACTTCGACAAGATGTCAACGGAGACTTTTGGAGCATTGGATCCCCATTGGATGCTGAAACCTGAACTAGATACAGGTGAAATGGATTAAATACTAAAAGAACATTTCCCCATCCGCGAAAGATTTACGGAGCTATACGCGTTGGCGACGGTGAGTACCGATGAAGATTTAATGATAAGCTATACCAGCTTTACGCGAACACGAAGATAGTCCAGCGAATTAAAACGCAGCGGTTTTATGGCTAGGCCACGTTATGCGAATGAAAGATGACGCTCCGACTAAGAAAGCTGGAAAATGATTTAAGTTCCCTTGGTGTGAACATTTGGCACTAGTTAACCTAGCGAAGAAGCGACTGGTGTGCCTTGTTGGAGGGCCATAACCGTTTAAACGGCTAATCACCAATTAAATAAGTAAGTACGTAATAGATTTCAACAAAAGGTCACTTTAAGAACCTCCACCATTTGCCCCAGCAGAATAACAACGTACAGTAAGACGTTTGAAAAATAATAAGGCCCCACGGCTAGATGGGATTCCAGCAGACGGCTTTAAGGAAATTTCAAAAATGCGCCTACGCCAAATTTTCTCCGAACTATGGAAAAAGCACCAGCTTGTGTTAATCGGTAAAGACTAAGGGGACCCGAACTCGGCGTCAGCATACCGGCGTGCTCAACACAATCGGGAAACTTTTTGAAATGCTTCTAAAACCACGCACACCACCAGACGCCGTTGAACAATTAGGAGACTATCACCCAGGCAGCATGCCTTGAGGCAATGTACTATAGCTGCAATTAAAGACGTCCTTATAAGCGGAGAAATAGAACAGCAAGGTTATGTCAAATCCACGTGAGTTGTCCTCCGTGTAAGAAACGCTTTCAACGGCACGAGATAGGTAGACATGTTGTCCGCTTTAAAGCAGCGATTCCAAATACCATGATACCTACAGCGCGTCGTCAGAAGCTGCCTCAGTGACCGTACCCTTATATATCAGACTTCTGAGGGCCGGCGTACCATGGAAGTCACATACGGAGCTGCACAGTTATAAATACTTGATACTGACTTGTGGAAATCCTGTTGCGGTGAAATTCTTGATCTGAAATGCCTAATGATTCATTATTTGTTGGATACGCAGACGCCATTTCTGCAGACATTACAGCCCAAAACGTTCTCTGAAAATACAACATCAAACAAGTAATGAAGGCTAAGTTCGGGTGTAACCGAACATTACATACTCAGCTGAGAGCTTTGGAGACAAAATAAGGGAAAATCACCATTTACCAAAATGAACCTAGTGTAACCTTGGAATGTGTTTGTATGGCATGGGTTTCAAATGAAAGGTATTAATAAGGGTTTTAAAAGGGAGTGACCCTTAAATTTTATATGTGAAGACGTTTTGGAATATCGATCAAAATGTGGACCAGGGTGACCCAGAACATCATCTGTCGGGTACCGCTAATTTATTTATATATCTCATACCACGTATTTCTACCAAGATTCGAAGGGCGTTTGATTTCGCCCTGCAAAACTTTTGTCATTTTCTTCTACTACAAAATTTTTTCCTAAGGTATATTTTGCGTCAATAAACCCATCCAATTACAATGTTTCATCTCTTTTTGCATAATTGGTATAGAATCATGACATTTTTTCATTTTTCGTAATATTCGATATCGAAAAAGTGGGCGTGGTTATAGTCGGATTTCGGCCATTTTTTATACCACATTAAAGTAAGTTCAGATAAGTACGTGAACTAAGTTTAGTAAAGATATGTCCGTTTTTTCTCAAGTTATCGTGTTAACGGCCGAGCGGAAGGACAGACGGACGACTGTGTATAAAAACTAGGCGTGGCTTCAACCGATTTCGCCCATTTTCACAGAAAACAGTTATCACCATAAAATCTATGCCGCTACCAAATTTCAAAAGGATCGGTAAATTTTTGTACGATTTATGGCATTAAAAGTATTCTAGACGAATCAAATGAAAAATGGCGGAGCCACGCCCATTTTGAGATTTTCTTTTATTTTTGTATTTTGTTGCACCATATCATTATAGGAGTTGACTGTTGACATAATTTACTTATATACTGTAAAGATATTCAATTTTTTGTTAAAATTTGACTTTAAAAAAAATTTTTTTTTAAAGTGGGCGTGTTCGTAATGCGATTTTGCTAATTTTTCCTTAGCACATAGATAGTAATAGGAGTAACGTTCCTGCCAAATTTCATCATGATATCTTCAACGACGGCAAAATAACAGCTTGCAAAACTTTGAAATTACCTTCTTTTATAAGTGGGCGTTGCCACGCCTATTGTCCAAAATTTTACTAATTTTCTATTGTGTCTCATAAGGTCAACCCACCTACCAAGTTTCATCGCTTTAGCCTCTTTGGTAATGAATTATAGTACTTTTTCGGTTTTTCTAAATTTTCGATATCGAAAAAGTGGGCGTGGTTATGGTCCGAATTCGTTCGTTTTAAATAGCGATCTGAGATGGGTGCCCAAGAACCTACATACCAAATTTTATCAAGATACCTCAAAACTTACTCAAGTTATCGTGTTTACGGACGGACGGAGGGACGGACGGACATGGCTAAATGAATTTCTTTCTATATCTATCTCGATTAGTTTACGCCGTTACGGATTACCGTTATGCGAACAAAGTTAATATACTCTGTGAGCTCTGCTCAACTGAGTATAAAAACTCAACTATCTAGCGGTATGGTTAGACTCGCGAGTAACAGAATCATTGTAAAAAAGAATCGTAAAAAGAATCATTGTAAAGTTCTAACAACTGTACAGCAAACGGTAGCTCTGACAACAGCATTCTGCTTAGCCCACTGTATTAGGAGCAGACACAAGTGATTGGCGGAAAAATCCCCATCGACCTACCTGGAAAGAAGAAGGTTATGGGAAACACAAAATCAGACAGCTCAAGAGCACTTTAAAGTTGTTAGGAAAACAAGCAGGGAAAAAGCGGTTAAGTTGTGGCAAGAACGGCGGGAAAATTAACAACGAGGCAGATGGAAGACGAAAATTATAACAGATATTGAAGCATGGAGCACCAGAAGCTTTGGTCGCGTAAATTGCTTCGTAACCCAAATGCTATACGGGCACGGGGACTTCAAAGAATATATACACAGGATAAGGCCGAAGGCCCTAAGTGCGTTTAGGGTGCGCAGACGAGGACGATGCTGAACACACAATCCCCAAAAGTTCGCGATGCGGCCCGAAACGACAACTGCTCGAGAAAAGAGTCGGGAAAGTAACAGCAATAATGCTGGGCTGGAGTTTATAAGTGTGGATCAATAAATATTTGCTAACATATTTGCAAATATCGGTTTCATTTAGAGCTATCAACTCTGCGAGTGGCCTTGGTTCCGAAAACAAATGTTTCTTAATTTGAACTACATTCAACCAGTGTCAGCTTTTCAAAAAACCATATGTCTTTCAGTGATGTTTTCTTATTGTTACGACGAAACTAACATAGGCGTATGCAGCTACGCTCTTTAGGTACTATGAAAACGAGCAATTGATTGATTGATTATATGTTGAATGTGTACAGCGATTGTATTAAGATTGACATTATTTATGGCACAATTTTCAATTTAAAGTGAAAATTTGCAAGTCACATCCAAGGCGGTTAAGCAAGGAAAACTGCAGAATACCTACGGGTAGTCAAAGAAAAACCTAAAATTACTTCAAACTTATCAATGCAAGAAATATGAAATAAAGAAAAGCGGGGCAAAGATAAAGAAAAGCGGCACAAATCAAAAAAAGTCACATGCATTAGAACAAATTAAAGTGGAACCCTCAAGAAACCAAATCCATAGATATACCTTTTGGTGACTTCTGAAACTCATACATGGATGCGATTGTTCCATTCAATTATCAATGAGATTCGCACTGTTGTGACGATGATTATGAAAGGAGAACTATGACTGCTGTTTAGCATCTGTGGACCATCAAACTGAAATATTCCGTCCACTCTACATGAATAGAGTTGAATGCTATAATGTTGAATTGACTGATTGCCAGCAGGCAGCAGCCAACAGCGTTTGCAAATAAACACAATCAGTTAAAGAATTGGTAGGGATAATCTGTTGCACAGTGGGTAATGCACGCCGACAAACGATAGAACATACATATAACAGTAAAAGAATGTCATTCGAATGAAAATAGTCAGTAAGGAGTGGCAAAAGGCAAACAGTGCTGGAAGGCGTTAGCATGAATTTCCATAATTATTAGCATGTGGCCAACGCAGCCGTAGAAGCGATAGCGGTAAAAGCGATTGAAAAAAAAAAAACAATAACAATTTACGAAATGTCACATATAGAAAACAGTTAAAGGGTGAATGTGAGTGTACACATTAGGAGCGTTCCATTGAGTTATCGAGCTCTGGCTCACGATCAAATCTCATTGGAATGATCTGTATCAACTTTATGAGAGCTGGCAGCACCAATATAAACAACATTATTAACCTTCCTATACTCTCGCATCGGTCTCTGATGAAAATCTGGAGAAGCCGACCTCTATGCTAGCTGTCGGATTTGTGGCTTAAGCTGGAAACATTGGTGCTTTATCGGTAACCGTATCGGTAACCTTTTAACAGCTGATTTGACCAACCTTATGAGAATCAATGCAATCGATTATTGGTGCCGCTAAAGTCGTAACCGTATCGTAGCCAACCAATTGGGTTTTGGTTTACCGTCGTAACGATAAACAGCTGATTACGTTAGGGATACGGATACAGCGATACGACATACGGCACCAATGACTCCGGCTTTACTTCGTTTTAGTGCATGCTGTGCGTTCGTGCGAAGCGTACGTGTTGTAGCATTTGGCGCCAATCGGTCCGTGAGACCGACGCGGGTATGCCCTGATTGTTATGGAGAGGCTCAAAACTAAGCCAAACATATATAAATATATACTTTGATAATGTATTTTATTATTATTAAGAAGTTTATTTTGTTTTTAAGAAGTTCCGATTTTATTGTTGTTTTCCTAATACTTAAGAAAAATATCTCAAATTTGAAGACTGATTTGTGATAGATTGAAAGCCTGTAAAATAATTAATAAATGAAGTACTATGCACACTTTTTTTCTCTTTATGCCCTAAATTTTAAAATAATTATAATATTTAAAAAGAAGTATGTAAAAAATATGTTTTAGGGGGTATGAACTATCGGTCTGTGAGACCGTGAGCGAGTATAAATGTTACAATAATTGGGCGCGAGTATAGGAAAGTTACATAAAACATCTGTTTTGTTGATGGTGGTGGTCCACATTCTCATTTCCCCAAAAGTAAAATTTAGTTTATTAACATTTAAATAGTTTCGCATATAAACAAACTATTTATTTTCCTCACATTTTCTTCAAGTTGTTTACCCTTTCCGTGTTTTTTCTTTTAAATATGGCGAAATCTTTTATGTATACACGTATGTACACATATTTGTTTCAGGGCTACCAACTCAAAAGTGGTTAGCTGTCAAAAAATCTACTACAGAAAACAAAACGAACAAAGATTGCTATACGGATCAGAAATTTACACCAGATAAATATAACGATCACAACGTTGTTGTTGCATTTGCATGTTAAATTTCCATCCGTATCTGGTTCACGCGTCATTGGAACGTTACTATTGTAAATATGAAAGGATAACTAAAGACCTATGATGACTAGTGACAAAAAAGGGTAGACAAAAGCAGGGAGCTGTTCGAAATTAAAGCGTAAAACGGAATAAGAACAAACAGCATATTGGGAGCGATAACTGATATACTTATGTACACACACATATATGCATACCTGTGTGTGATAAATCACACAGACTTGAACAGCAGGACATTGTCGTTGTTGCAAAGTCATAATAATTACAAAGGATAAATTTCGCAGTAGTCACGGTGTGATGTGACATGGAAACCACAGCTCCAGTTTGGTTGACCACAGTCTAGTGGTTTTCTATGTTCGTCTTTCGTGTAGATGTTGCTTTAGTGCTTGAAACAGATCAGAATAGGGTTTTTCTTCAGCGCGATTCCTGTAAAATGTGGAAGGATACAACTTAGGCAGAGAAGGCGTGTGCTGTGCGTAGACTTGATAGCACTGAGTAGCACTAGCTCGTGCAAATGATCATAAAATTTAAATAAATAGTAAACGAATATCAAGATGGAATTTCAAATTTTTAAACCCTCAAAGGAGAAAATATATATAGATTCACTAAAAAGTATGTCGAAATGATCAATATTACCATCTGAGTTGATTTAGTTGATATCAGTCCGTCCATTTGTCTGTCGGTCTGTTTGAACGCAAGACGTTAGACATTTGTCGGAACCATTCGGATCAGACCAATATATCGCATATCACTCATACAACCGATTTTTTTTAGAAAATAAGGTTTTTTTATATATTCCTAATTCTATCAGATAGAAGCTTCAAGTTTCACCAAATGCTTTTATATATGGAACATATTTTTGTCTGAAAAAATCTTGGATATCCGTGGTATACATATATCCTATACAAACCTATTGTTCAAATCAGAAGCTTTTCATTATATTTGCCCTATTTTTCTTTTGTCTGAAAAGTCATAGAGATTGGTCGTATCTATATATACTTATAATATATACATTAGGGCGGTTCGATTTGTGGGGAGGCAAAAAAATCGCCCATTGCTCTGTGAAAATCATATTCTAGAAATACATAATAAACTTTGCCGAAGGAACCATACCTCTAAAACGAATTAAACCATACAAACATTTATGGTGAACCCCCAGGGAGGTTCCAGGGGGTGTGCCACTGTCATCGATTGGTCGGACCTCCAAAGTTAGTGGGGGTCCGTCATACATTTGGACTCGATTGGAGCACTCTAAATGGGTCAAAGTGGGATTTTTCAAAATTTGCCCCTACCCAAAAGTTCGAACCAAATTGGGGGGGGCATCAAAATTCGTTTTATAGGTATGGTTCTTTCGGCAAAGTTTCTTGCTTTGATCCCTAGAATACGATTTTCACAGAGCAATTAGCGATTTTTAAATCGACCCGCCCTAATATACATCATACAACATATTATTCAGATAAGAAATTCATAGTCATAGCTATCTCATGCAGCCAAGAAGAAGCGTGAAACTTTGTGCAACCGATCTATTACTTAGTTGATATTTATCACAAAGTTCGCTTATTTGCCCCTGTTCTCTAGATATTGCACTTATACACTTATTCGCATAATACGAATGGGATAAAGTTATTGCTTAGCTTCATTCATTCGGCACAGCCGAAGACAGTCCCGTGCTTACTAGTTTTTTTTTTTGTACCACCATATTGCACTACTCCTCTGAATCGAAAGATGAAAGCGGTTATGATGGTTTGTCCAGCAACATCCTAATCGTGAAGGTAAGCAGCTCCATTTCTACTGATATCTACCTCTCGGTAGATGTTTGTTTAAAGGCAATGCTAGTTTAAGTTAACCTAATACTTACGGAGTCTCAGAATTGCCTCCCATTGGTGCCTCCGAGAAAGGTTTAATCTTATCTGCATATGTATTATCACCCTCTACTCCATGCGACACCGTTTTTGTTTTCAAAAATATTCTCATCCAATAAAAAATAAGATGTTACTACATTTTCATATAGGTAACCGAACTAGGAAAGCTTCGATTACCTTATCGTTTTTTAAAATTTAGGTCGCTCTCCAAAGTTGGTGTACAGTCGATCCACTTCTACGGAATATTTGTCTTGCGACACTGCTTCCAATGTCGAAAAGAGGAAAACCGCGTAACGAATGCATCTGGTAAAAATCAGAGAAGCTTTGAATGGAGGGTACCCGATGAACATAAATACAGTATAAAAACTTGAGTAAGAGAATACTGTGTACCAGTTTTTGCCATGGATGCCATATTTGTAACTCATTTATTATCGAGGAAGGAGTTGGAATGGAGCCTTATTCATGGCAGGCATCTACTTAGTGAAATTACGTACGGATATATCTAATCCAAAGATAGAATGCTATGCAGTACCTCAGGTTTAGGGAGTTTCACATATACTTAGATAGTCATATTGCCTTTAAAGCACTTAATTTGAAGTCAAACGGTAGGCAAGTGCCTTAACAAGGTCTCAGTTGCATCCACGTACTTTAAGATCAAAATTTATCTGGGTGAAAGGGCATGCCAAATGGGACTTTAGAACTATGCCATCCACTTGTTAGATAAGAAAACGCTGGCCCCAGCGGGTTAGGGGGCTTAGAATAAAAGTTTGCATGTGGTCATACCAAATCTTGCCCGAGATGGTCGGGCTAGTACCTTTATGGTGCTTTTTACCGGAACGTACAGGATCTGCATCCGGAAAAGGACCATCAACATCCCCGAAGGCCTCGGGGAGTGTCCTTATCGCTACAACAGCAACAACAACAACAAGAAAACGCTGGACATCTATCAGGTATTGTTATTCTCCGCTCCGGTTATTGATACCAGTAGCTCTGGCAAGAGAGAGTTTATCTTCTCAACTTGGTTCATTGACAAACTACTCTTTCATAATTTTGGAAGATATAAAATTTTCTGTACTAAAATGCGTTCAAATAATAAATATTTATAAATCAGCTGTGCAAAACTTGATTGTGAAAGTTGAACTTGATTTTGGAAAGCGAGCATTCATAAAAAGCGTTTGAATTTGCTACTTCACTGTAGCAGTAGCAACGGAAAATATGCTCCACTACTGCTCCGGCTCTGAATATAGACAGACCAAAGAGCAGAGCCGTAGTATTAACAAATTGATTGTGTTTCTGAGGCTCTTTCTGTAGTGAAGCGGCAATAAAAAATGTATTGGTATTTTCTCCATTGGACATTGTTATGCAGAACTGGGGACACATTGCAAGCAGGGCATACATTTTGTAAGTCGGGCTTGATTCTGGATAGGTAAGAGTTTAACCTGTTACATTATCCAGATCGAAGTTGAGCTAGAGTTTTTATGCTGCTCTTTTCTCCATTCTAAAACACGACGTAGCTCATAGCAGAGCTTAAAAAACTCTACGGTTCTGCTCTATGCTCTGTTCATGTTCAGAGGAGGAGCATTAGCAAAAGAAAAAACTAAAGCGAACTACGCTACCGACTGTCTTACATCTAAGCATATTGGGTGTGCCGTTCGATCAAGATCTATAATTTGCCGATCAGGCAGCCGCAGTTGTATCAGAGTCGTATCAAAATCCGCAAGTATCTTGCTGTCAGCACTTGGGGTCTAAGAAAAAGCAATGCTCATAACCACACTTTAAAGCAATTGGCCGGGCTCATGTATGCTACGCATATCCAATATGTCTTCAGAGCTTTAAATAAACACACTAAAGGAGGCCTGTCAAAATACCGCGCTCACAACTGCCACGGGATGCCTTTAGAACGTCATATACACAGTGAGGCGACAATACTCCCCATAAAGGGGAGAAACGAAATGCTGAACAAACAGCGCTGCCAGGAAGTTTCGAAGTCATCTCCGTTAGCATTATAATGAAATCCGGCACTCAGTCGTATGAAGAAAATGAACATGAAAAGGCCCTCAGAGACACGCATCAAAGGCGTCGGATTAGTATGCCAGGGATTTCCCGGTGAACTCCGTTCTTAAAGACAAATACCCTAAACTCGCAATTGAGGAAAGCAATCTTCTCAGATATTCGCATCACTCCAGCTCGATCTGGATACCGTACGTGTTACTTTTACTTAAACAGAATAAACCACGACATACTCCATATATGTCGCGCTTGTAATGTGTCCCCACATGACACCAACCATATTTTCAATTGCAATGTGGAACCAACGCCTCTAACATCTTTATACATCTGGTCCAACCCTGTTGAAACTGATTGATGACAATTAGTAAGCGGTCGCCCCTATTAAAAGGGATGAAGAACTGCAACAATAACAACAACTACGGATTGCGTGTTAACTTAAACATAACCTGGGAAAGAAGTAAGTTAATCATACTTGAGGCCAATTGACAGATGAAAGTATTTGCTATCTTTAATTTATATGGAATATGTTCAAGTCGAAAACTGTAATGGAAATACTGCGCTTTTGATTTTTAGCTAACTCTTAAATTTAAAATAAGTAAATTATTAAATATTTGATATCATTTTATGTTTTACTAGTTTTGTCCTTGAAAATCTTTGAGGTTAAATGTGACTAACAGTAAATTAGCTACGCTTTAGGGACAATGCGCACAAACAATCAGTTTAAGTATGTTAGTAAAGAAAACAACGGTAAAAGAAATGATCTTAGTGATCATATATTCAGTTTACAAAATAATGAATTCATGAAACGGTTTTACAACTTCACACCCCTTCTGATGTCGATAAATACGTACAAAGGATACCAACCGTAGAACAATTTTTGGGTGTATCCTAGAAAACACACAGAAGAAGCAAACAAACCAAGAAACCTTAAAGTCTACCGCAACACAAATTGGATTAACTATTTTGAAATTTATGTGAAGTCAGAGCAAAAGTCAAAGTAGCACAGTGGTATGCGAATGACATTGCAAGTCAGGGTTTTTCTACGAAGTATCGTCCCCTCTTTGACTATCGAATACTGCGAGAAGGGGTAGATTTATGCTTTGAGTTGTAGCACAAATATGGGCGGTTAAACACGACACTGATGTTGTAGTTACGCCCAACTAAATTGAAATTGATAATTCTTAAATAATATTTGGTAGTTTTCTTCGAAAGCCAACATGTTATAGTCGCGTATTTCAGGCAATTGGAAAATTTATATATTTTATGCGGAAATTTTTAAATATTTGGATATCTGAGAAAAATGTGTTGCAGATAAAAGAAAAAATGGGAATTTTTTTAAGTTCAACTCATAAGTATTAAAAAGTCGGTTACATTGAACTATCGGCATCTATCAAATTAAGCTGATGGTATGTACTAGGCCCGATAATTTCGGGATCTGGAGATACAAATATACTGGTATTTTTTAAGTCCCAAAAATGCTGGGATTATTGGGCTTCAACCCGGGGATGTTGAAAATAGCATTTTGATTTAAGAGCATAACTCGGAAGAGCTCTAAAATTTTCTCCATACACTTTAGGAGAAACGAAATGAGCCCAATTGGTCGCTACGAAGGGGAATTGCTCGGGTTACCCTGGTTTGGTATAAATATCAGATACTTTACTCTCTGTCTAGCTGTTTGGTATATAGCCAAGCAATAAAAATGCCTTACATGGGTTGAATTAGGCTGGGCATATGTAGTTTACTTCCCGCAGTAACATACGGAGATAGACCCCTTCCAGTTCTGATGACTTGAATGGGTTGAAGGTAGACAAAGCCCATTGCACTCCCTTGACTGTGCTGAGTTTTGTGTCTAGGTTTAAAACAGAGTTCCTATACTGCCTTCGTTGGCAAAAAGTTGATAAATTGTTTCAATATGAGATCTAAAAATTTTTGAACTTTTGTTTTATACCGTTTTCACACAGAAACTTAATCGAATCAAAATTATATTTAATCAAATAATTAAGTTTCCCTTTTCATACAGGGCGTTTTGATTCATTAAGCTAACATCTGTCAGCAGCCTCAACAAAATATTTCATTTTCCAAAATATAGTTAAAATGGAAAGCAGACGTTTCCTTCTTAACTGTAAATACAATCAAAATAAAATGCGTGAGCAACTACCCATAGATGTTGCACCTAACCAAATATATGCATATTTTCGAAAAAGCCATATGATCTTTTGCAGCAAATGCAGCGAAAATTGAATTTAAAATTTTTTCGTGTTTTTCTCTTTTTCGCAAATTGTTGAAAATAATTTATTTTCATTTGTTACACTGACATAATGAGATAATTAAGAATTTATATTTTGTCTGGAGGATTGATTTCAATTAGGGATTTAATGTTGAAAACTTGACTAATTATTTTATTAATCCTCTGTGTGAAATTGGCATTAGAAATGTATGTTATTTCATATTAAAAGCATTATTTTATTTTACAATGGGAGTTTTAAATGAGTATTTAAGTTAGTTAATTAGTAAAAGGTGGTAAGCCTTTTCGCTAAGGACGGCAGTATAGTAATTTGACCGTTATCACCTTCACCGTTAACATCCTAGAAGTTTTCACATTTGACAAACTTTAAAAGGTCCTCGCAAAGTTATATAACATAAGTATCCATAAAATTGTATCCAAGAATTCCAAAAAATTGTTATACCTACAAAATTACTCTATACTCTATCATAAACCACGCCTCTTCCCATCTAATTCCAACAAGCAAACCCAACTATCAACATTACATTGTTGTTGGCAGCGCAAAATAAAAGCAAAAGCGCGAGAGCTATATGTATGTATGTGCAGTAAGTATGTATCAATAAGCAATACTTAATATATAACGGATCAGTGGTCTTATGTATTTGTGAGTTAATGCTCTGCATTGGTCAATGAAATGAGAACACAACAAAAATGCGTTTGTATATGTAAAAAACACATGCATGCATGCATACAGGCATATATATGTATATGCATATATGTATGTATTTAAGTATAAAGTGCCAAAGTAAATAAGATCACCTGAGATGGCAATAAAATGTCAGCGCCAGTGGACATAGTGAATAACCAAAACAACAACAGTTAGAGGTAAGTAACTGTATACTCGTACACTCATTCAATTGTAAAGAGTACGACAGAGTTAGATGGCAATAAAGGCATGATGCATAAGCGTACTCACTTACTCTAACACCACATACTACAAACAATTTTTGTCGAAAGGGAAAAAAGTGTTCGATATAAGTTTTTTTTGTAACGAAATTTGTTTGCTTTTTGTTGAGGGGAAAGGAAAGAGAAATGGCAGACTCGTGGTGAAACATAAAAACCTTTTAACAGTGCTATTGAGTTTGATGTATTGGCATATTTTTTGACATTTCTCTCTGAAGTACGTTATATTGTACATCAGAGAGTATATAGTAAGCATACTATCTTCATATATAGGTATTCAGTTATAATGCTTTTTATCTACATACATGAATATGTATGTGTGTAAATTTTTTTCATAGTTGCCGTCGGCTTTTCAATAGATTTTTGTTGTCGTACAAATGTATGTTTTTACTTATACAGAAATGGTAAAAGGCAGGCTTGTGGTAATTACTCTAACACATAGGGAATGCAGACAGTGGCTACAAACAAACAATAGGAGCAATCGGTTTAAGTTTAACGATCAGTGACAGAAAATCAAACGGGAACTACGCAACTGTCAAAATATTTCTAAAAATTGTAATAAGCTATGAATCTAATGGGTCCTATTTGTCTCAAAGTTCACAAATGTATGTACATACATATGTTTTTTAGCCGATCCACCATTTCAGAGCTATTGTGATTAAAAAAATGAGTTTCGATTACTGATCGTAAGACGTAATACCCGCACAGATGACAGCCAATACTCGCGGCGATCAGATCGAACATGATAACAAATATAAAGTACGAAAATTTGCGTTAATAAGAAAAAATATATATGTAATTAGCCTTAAAGTTTTTTAAATAAATGTCAACATTAAAGTTGGTGTTATATATAGCGAGCAAACGTAACTAAGAAATTAGACTATCTCGTTCTTCTCCTCATTCTTCAAAAACTCATATATTTAGGTACCTACTTCGCTCATTTTTGCGGTGACGTTCTCATTGACAACAACAACTATCAAATAAGACCATGCATACAAAAAGCAAAAACAAATATTATCGTTATTGCTCGTCAATAGACTCTTTTGTTTTTTTTTTTTTCTTTCTACACCGCTTCTCCAACACCCTCAAATAATAATCTTAAGCTTAGAATATTTTATTTTCTGCTCACAACAACTGCTATATTGTTGTTTTGTATGCTGTTGTTGTCTTCGACTCCGCTACGCTTGTAATAACGGTGATCTGATTGTGTTAATCGAGCCAATCAAATGCTACACTGTATCGTTGTTGTCTCGTTGCAGTCATCGTTAAGTGTTAAACGACGACAACATCGCCTCAAGTAGCTTTTTTTGTAGAGAGCTACATTGCTACATAAATATATGGCATTATTGTTGTTTTTGCATTTAATACTCAGTGTTCCAATAGTAGCAAAGTAAATTCAAAAAACCAGTTATGAGCAAAATTTATTTGATTTAGGTGAGTATGAAAGAGCGTAAGTGCACACAATAATCTATTTGAGCATGAGCAGCAACATTTAGTAAAATTGTGCTGCGCAAAGAGAGCGCTCAATTCTGCACAGCATTGCTGAGTACACATCGACTGCGCTGCTTTCGATGGTGGTTGTGTAGCACATAACAGAATATAATCGCTGACTGTTCGAAATAGCTAACACTAGCTTAACAGTGGCTGTATGATGTAGCAGTCTGTTATTAACATTTTAGAAATTTAACAGCTAAAATTTGTATGTACTACCTACTAACAACGCTTTTTCTAATTTCATTTATTTTTTGTTTTATCTACCTTAAAAACCTTGTTCATTCAATCCAAACTGGATTTATTTGAACATATTTTTTGCAAACAATTTCGAAGGTTAACTATTTAATGTTAAAAGTGGTTTTTAACACTAAAACCATATTTCACTATAAAAATTTTACTACAATATAGTTATTAGCAGCAATATTATTATTTTACCTATTGTTAAATGAGTATGATAATGTATTTATGTACATATGTAAATACAACATACATATATACATGAATTTATGGAAAACATAATGTTTACTATTTCATGGCTCGTTAAAATTTTTACTTCATACTTCATGTCTTGGCATTTAAAAATCCTATTATATTTATAAATAACCGTTAGTTATATTTAAATTTTTACTGATATGCTGTTAAGCTAGAAATTTATGGCATTACCATGGCCAATTATGCGCTCATCAACAGGTTAATAGAAATTACTTATTGAATCATTTAGAAATTTATGAACATATTTACATATAGAGTCGAACTTCTCTACAGTGAACTTCAATATAATAAAGTTTTCCTTATAATGAAGTAGTTTCGAAGACACTGTTTTATCGTTCTACTTTCGGTGTATTTTTGTCAAATAATTCTTATAGTGAATTTCAACATAGTGTAATGAACAAATTTTACAGCTGGAAATTCAAGCGTCATATGTTTTTGTCTCCATATGTGACCCGGCCTATGAAAGGGTGGCTTATGACTCAAAAAGAACTACTACTACTAAGAAACTGAAGAAATGCATTGTTTATCTTTAACAAATGTTTCCCGCAATTTCTTTTTTGAGTCATAAGCCACCTTTTTATAGGCCGGGTCACATATAGTGAATTTTTTCAAAAAGTTTTCTGTTACAATAAATTACATGTAACTGCGTATTCCCAGATGTATTGTTAAACTGTAATAAGAGGAATACCAATAGAAAGAACTCAGCTCTGGCGGTTTCATTCAGTGATTGAAGTGAAAATGACGCAGCGAAGCAGCATTTCGCTTTTAAAAAATGCGGAGGATCTGGCAGTAAATACCAAACGCAAAAGACTTTGCCATTTTGAGGGTATTGACGAAGCACTGCTGAAATGGTTAGTCGTTACACGTGGTAAGAATCTTCCTTTATCTGGGCCATTATTTAAAAGGCCAAAGGTTTTGCTGAAGCGCTAGGATACCACGAGTTTGAGGCAAGTACAGGTTGGTTAGACAAGTTCAAAAGTCGGCATGGCATTATTCGAAAGACGTTATGTGGGGAAAGCACTGAGGCCAACATAGAAAATGGTGATTAATGGATAATGAAGGTCTTACCGAGATTGATTGAAAATTACAGCATTAACGTCATTTTTAATGCCAGTGAGACTGCTTTTTCTTCAAATGCTTGCCAACTGGCATCCAAAAATAAGAAATGTTTTGGTGGAAAACAAAGCAAGTAGAAAATAACTGTCCTGTTAGGAAGCAATATGACTGGATCGGAAAAGCTAAAATTGCTTGGAATGAGATAGGCTAAAAATCCGAGGTGCTTCAAGGGAATAAAATCTTGAGGTGTCGATTATGAGTTTAACAAAAAAGCATGGATGACCAGTAAGATTTTTAGAAAATTGATTATAATACTCTACAAAAAGATTGGTGATCACTGCACTGCGCACCTTAGAGATGTAAAAGTCAAGTTGGAAAACATTCATCTCGCTTATTTTCCTTCCAACAAAACTTCGTTACTGCAACCAACGGACCAAGGCATTATCTACAACATAAAACAACATTACAGAAAACGAATTTTAACGAAAATATTGACTCAAATTGATGAGGGAAACTCTGTTATGATCATAGACTTGCTGCAAGGAAAGATGCTATGCAGATTCTATTTGAGCATTTTAATGAAGAGGATTTGCTTTCGACATCGGATTTGGCTGCTTTACAGTCTTCATTTAAAAAAGTAGCAAATATCGAATCATCGTTTGAGGACTACGTAAATGTTAACAATGGTGTGCAGACCTGAGACAACCCGTCCGAAGAAGATATTCTCAGTAGCGTTTTAGAAAGTCGCGGAGTTCCAGCTGAACCTGGTAAGCATTTATTTTTTTATAGTAAAAAAAAAATTTATTATGTAGATTTCGCTTGGTCTCAATATAAAGCTGCTCGAAGTTATACTATGCTTGTCATAAGACAAGAAAAAAGAAGATATTGTAATGGTAAATTCAATCCATCGCTTCCTTCTAAGAATCTATGGCGGAACTTAAAAAACTTAAAAGCTCATGGTGGTTTGAAGCCGGAATGTGACATAGACCTCAATATAATGAACGATTTCTTTACAGTAGGAAAAAGCAATGAACCTTTTCCCATACCTTGAGGACTCTTTTAGCCCGTCCTGCTTTTGAACATGAATTTAAGTTTGAATGTGTAAGTGATGGGTGATGCCATACAAGCAATACTGAATATCAAATCTGACGCTGTTGGTGACGATGGTATTTCCCTAAAGTTCGTTAAGCTTGTGCTGCCAGTAGCTAAGAAAAGTACACCTACAACTCCTAGTGACTATATGCCCATAAGTATATTACCAGCATTGGCGAAGGTACGCGAGTCGTTAAAGGCAAGGCAAATCGCATCACATGTTCAGCGCTACATTTTATTATCCCCTCTACAATCTGGCTTTAAGCAAAAGCATAGTTGTTCTACTGCCATGTTGAAAGTAACTGATGATATAAGGATACATTTTGATGATGGATCCTTAACACTTCTATGCCTCCTGGACTATTCTAAAGCATTTGACATGGTTGATCATAATATTTTGCACACTAATATTAAGCATTATTTTGGATTTTCGAACAATTCCTTGAAACTTATGATAAGCCATCTTAAGTCCATGATACAAAAGGTGAAGTCAATGGAGTCGTATTCTAGTTTTAAGGGTGTGTCAGCGGGCGTTCCGCAATGGGTCTGTCCTAGGACCTCTTTTGTTTAGTTTATTTTTGAATTATGTGTTCTCAATTTGTAAATATGTTAATGTACACGCATATGCTGATGATATCCAAGTGTACTTGTCTAGTCGGATTGGGCTTGTTGAGGATTTATGTTTTAAAGTAAATAGTGATCTGTCAGCTATTTCCCAATGGGCAAGTGATAACAAGTGATTTATGCCTTAATGCGTCCAAGTCATATGTGTTGCCAATATGTATTAGAGAAGGTGCATGTTGAGGATATTCCATAGCTGTTTATTGGTAATAGTGCTCTACAGTTTACAAACAAAACTAAAAACTTAGGCTTTGTCGTCAACTCTGGCTGACCTGCTGTGATCACATTAATGGTACTGACAGTAAGGTGTATTTAATCTTACGTAGATTGAGAATGCCTGCGTCGTTCACGTCTTTGGAAGCTAGGCGAAAATTAGCTACACAGCTTATCATTCCCCACATAACGTATGCTGAATTTGTCTACAGCAAGCTTGATTCAATTTCCGCTCACAAAATTAATGTCCTATTTAATAATGTTACCCGTTATATTTATGGTCTAAAGAAATTCGATCACATACCCAAATGGAAGAACGATATTCTGGGTTGTAGTATTCATGACAAACTTGCTGCTAGAAACTGTATGTTTATATTCAAATTACTAGAATGGAAGTCCCCAAACTATATGTATAAAAGTTAAACCCAACAAAATCCGTTATGGTTCATAATCTGGTTATACCGAAATACAACTACTTGACATCATCCAGACTGTTTTTCATCAACGCTGTAAGGCTCTGGAAGAACATCCCAGAGTCTTTTAAATCCGTGCTGAACAGGAATAACTACAAGGAAATTATACCTAGCTACTTCAAATCGAGTTAATGAGTGCGATTTTATATAACTGCTTCCTACTATCGGTCTACACTCTCTGTCTTTTTCGTCTTTTTGTTTGTTTTTTTTTTTTCTCTTCTCTTTTCCAATTGATTTTTCTACTTAGATATAAGCTCAATTCAATTTAAGTTTAATGCATTTTATTTAATTTTACTATGTTAACTTATGTTAGTTGATGTACTTTTAAAAGACTGTTGTCTTACATGTAAACCAGTTGTTTGTTGTTAAAAAAATAAGTAAAACATAAATTATTTATACCTGTATATAATAAGATAATGATGAAGACGATTTAACCGTTGACGAATTGGCAGAAACCGAGGAGGAATTACCAACGTAAAGACAAGTTTCTTCATCCATTAGCGTAATTAGAACCTTCACGGAGATGAGGAGCGATGTGTCGATTAATATTTTTAACTCTTTACATGATTTGGAAGCTTTTATTGAAAATGAAAAATAGAAGACTGTAACCAAACTTATTGATTGTTTTAAATAAAATTACAAAAAACAAATAAAATTGAAATGAATTCTCTATAATGTAGTGAAGTGATTTTCAGGTACCGTGCGAATTCACTATAGGGAAGTTCCACTGTATATTCTTTCTCATATAGTGAATAATTATGGGCCAATATTGGATAACATTTAAGCCGATATATACAAATTTTTAATAAAATAATATAATTTTCTGATTTCTTATAAAGATTTAACTATGAAATTTGATTTATTGGTGTATTTTTATATTACTTTAACTATAATTTTTCTCTCTTTTGTTCTACTTGTTCCCCAATTTCTCCTACTCATTATCTACATTTTCACTCCTTACTCTTTCTATAATTTCTTCTCTTCCTTCCCCTTTCTCGAACTCTTTCCTTTCACTTTGTCTCGCTTTCAACTTATCTCTCATGCATACTATTTTTTTTCTTGTCTTTTTTCAATAAGTTTGCCCCTATCTCCTTCGATCTCTTCCTTTCCTTATAATAATCCAATCAAACTATAGTTGTGCTTAGGTATGTAAATGCGTAAGCCCTTAAATATACATATCTGTTTTATTTATTTATTCTTCTTCACAAGAAAACTTTTGTGAAATGGACTGGGATGGTAACGAGGCAACGAGATAGATATTTGCTTCCTATATCAAAACTACCCGTCCATTAACATAATAAATTGAGCAAAAATTGGCTGCATGAGCTATGTTTCTGCAGCCAAAATGAATTGTTATTGTTATCTCCAATTTCGAAAAAACTAAAAAAAAGTGCGATAGTTCATTCTAAAAGACCGATTTATAAAATTCGATAACAAAAATAATACTAATGTGCTAGAATTTATAAATAAACAAATGGTTTTTTGATATTTGATTTTGCTGTTATTGTCTCCAATATTGGATATATTACACTCGCGAGTAAAATATAAATTGCAACTGATTCTCTTTATATAAATTTACTCTGTATTTTTGAAATTAATAATGCCTTCAAGGCTGATGTATATTGGGATCATTCAAAGCTCTTATTTAGCTGTGACAGTTACTTTTTTATTAGTAAAATAAAACATTTTTAACAATTCGATTCTATTTTCTTGACTTACCATTCATTATCTCCGCTAAACTAACCCACACACATATCTTCAAGTTCAAGAACTTCATACCTCCACATTGAAAATAATCTGAATAATCTGATTTTTTTCTTTAAGCAAAATAACCATCAATTGTAAACAACTTTCTAAAATGTGTCTATATTATTTTAAAATCCAAAATTTACAGTAGGCATTTTAATACTTCTGTAAATAAGAACGAAAGACTTTAGCAGCGAACCTGCTTTAGCATGGCGTTAAATGTATGTTAAAGAACAATGGCGTACTGTAAGTAACATATAATTTTACTAACATGATATATTACAACGTGTAATACATAAAAGATTTAACCGAGAAGTTAGCAGTATATTACTTATCTTAACTTAACAGCAGACATGTTAACATACTTTTTAAAGGACTTTAACATTTTTCGTTAGTACAGTACGTACTAACTCAAAAGAATATTTAAAAACCAATGTGCTAGAAAATTTGGGTATTCTATTAACCCTAGTTCTGCCGACGATTTTTACACCTATATTTGGCCGACGCAGTCACCCCGGTGATTGCCAACAAATAATAAAAGGGTTCAACCCGTTACCGTTGTCTATGACTAAAATTATAAAACCTTTTTTTGAATTTTTCCGACTTAAAATTTATAAAGTTAAGAGGTTACGGAAAATGAGTTAAAAACTTTATTAAAAATGTGTTTTTTTGAGAGGAGAATATGAAAAAGTCACACCGGTGACTCGTCGCACGGTGGGGTATTTGGACAATCTAGCTGGTCAAAATTAAAACAGCAGTTATTTGTGTTCAAAAAGTGGTTGTCTCACTTCATTGTTATAAAAGGAAATATTTGACAGTAAATTCACGGTGTTCCGGGCAGAATTACTATGGATCGGATCAGATGTTTTCACTAGGTTGCCTCCTTTTGCCAATAGGGGTATCAGTCTCTTACAAAATTGATCAACACTCAAAAAATCGCGGGCATTCGAAGCCGGTCTTGTTATTAAACTTTGAATCTAATACAAGCTTATGTATTGCCAAAAAATTACTGACATGATATGCCATGAAAAAAAGATATGTAATAATAATGATAAAAAATTATTTTTAGGCCTTGAGCTCGATTCGAACCCGCGAAATGTATTTTTGTTTACAAGGTTTTTACAAAATTTAATATTAAAAAGTAGCAGTATTACAAGTAGAATATCTCAGTTAAAACATGCCGTATAAAAAATTTACCTGTCCTAAAAAAAATGTTAATAGATTTTATTAAGGCTAAACAAGTGAACAAGTATTTAGGTTAGAAGGGTACATTATTGCTTTTTATTCCAAAAATACATGAAACTACACAACATTTTTATACAACTTAGATGTGCGCGGTTAGCTCCGTTGACGTTGCAGATGGGTTTTGGGGTATTTATACTATTCACTGAACATCTAGGAACGCCAGGGTGTATATTTCAAACAAATTGGAATATTTTGAAAAATCGACTTTTGGTCAGCTAAATTGGTCAAATACCACACCGTGCGTCGGCCGTACTAGGTTTAAGATATATAACATGATTTTTGTAAAATACGAATGTTTAAAAATCTATTTATAAAGTGGAAGAATACTCAGTAACTCAGCTGTTAAATATAGTTCAAAAACGTTCAGACCCTAGCGTCAGCACTACCATACTCAAGATTGAGTCCTAAGAGGTTTAAGGATATGATATTTTGATAAATTTTGAAGTCTATTTTAACTTCTAAGTTCTCGATTTTCAGCTCCAGTCAAAGCTGACAACAATTTAACCCTGTCACCTTGGTCGCTTAGATTTAAAGGTGATCCTCAAAATTTTATTTTATTCATCAAAGTGGTAAGGTTAAACTCTAGTCAACTTTAACTTGAGCTTCAACTTGCGCCCAGCCTAAATATATGCATATATATGTAAAGTGAAACACACGCTTTTTTTTTTGCTGGTTGCTTATGAAAAAAAAAGTTGAAAAGGGAAAATATTTTTATATATTAAACAAAGTAAAGGTGAACTTGAAAGTTCCTTCTTTTCTGTAAGAGCTTTTGCGATAAATAAAAAAAGTGTTAACCCGTTGAATCTAATTGTTTTTGGAAATTTGAAAAGTTTGAAATACAATAAAAACTATTAAGGTATGTATGTATGTATATCCATTCCAACAGCGCGGAGTCGAGCACGTCAAAATAGAATGGGTAGTGTCGAAAACTTCCGGCAAGTCGCTCTTTCAGGTCGTTATTATTATTATTAACATATTATAACATATAAATGTTTATCCTGACACAACAATTTAAAACAAAATTATCTTAAAGTGCCAGTCACGTGTTATACAATTTAACTTCTTAGGTATAATTAATTAAACAGAAAGAAAGGATGAAATTAGTAGCAGAAGTAGAGGGAAGGAAGGTGAAATATACCAATAATAATTAAGATTAACATATTAGAGAAAATAGATATATATATAGATTGTAAAAGAATACATAGCCTTTGAAACAGGTAGCTTGGCTCCTTAGTATGGATAACCTTATGTATGAATACTAGCACTCTGACTTTTAACAGATTTTCAAAGGAAATGTTTAGCAACTTTTTGGCATAAGCAGACACATGGTCAAGTCGTTTAAGCCGAAATACATACCAAGCAATGTTGTTATAAACAACATTAAGTTTGTTTTTACATACATAGTCACAGTTAGCAAACATCTTACATCCATACAGTAGCGTAGGTATTAGGTACGCTTTCGCAAGAATAAGTCTAATGTTGAAAGGAGTGAAGTACTGTGCTAGTAAGAGTGTACGAAGCATTCCATACACTTTACCTACTGATCTAAAGATGTGATTATTCCACGTCAGAGTATTGCTAACGATTAGGCCAAGATTTTTCGCTGTGTCAACATATTCAATGACTGTTCTGCCCAATATTACCTTGTTTAAAGCTTGTGTATCGAAGGTCTTCCTGCGAATGACAATACATTTCGATTTTTCAGGATTTATTGACAAGCCATTGGCAGATGAGTCACTGGAAAGTGCGCTGATGTTCTTTGACAGTTGTTCACTATTCTGGTGGAACGATCAATAGTCAGCGCAAACAGTTTCGAGTTGCTGTAACTAAAAAAACATGCCCGAAACAATATTATTTATCCGGTACGCTCCAGTACTAGAACCTTCTGTCACTAGCTCGACTACAGCGGCAGTCTTTGAATCTTTGTATTTTAGTCGCCTTTAATGACCAGCATGCTGCCGATCATCGAGCCATTCTTTATCCGTTATCAAATGAGCACAAGTTGCAATAAATTTATTTTGTGCTATGAAAACTGCAGGTGGGTAGCGAAAAATCTTCTTACACGCCGCTTGTCCAATGCAAAGGTTCATAAACTATATCACGAATACTCTACAATTATCTATCTGCTACAGCATATAACGGTTTTACTTTATTTCGAATCCGATCAAAATTAGCTAGGCCGATTCTTTGTTACAAATCTTGCTGAAGTGATTCGCTTTGATAAATCTGGTTTACAATCAGAAAAAAAAAATCTAAAGAATTTTGTACCTTTTGTAGTTGATTTTTGTACGCACCAAAATTTATAGTCAATTCTACAAAGAGTTTATGCGTTTCTTGACATTTTTTTAGCCAGAATTCCTACAGACATATTACAGTTGTTACTTCTATCTTGTTTAATTTGCCTTGGAAAGAAGTATTATTAAGTTTTTAAAAAGCTCTTTAAAACATGATAAAAATACCCACCTAGTCTAACTGTTTCCGACTATATTAACGTTATTCCGCAATGAAAAAAAATTTCAAATTTCTCAACTGCACATAATCATATTTATTTTTTTCTCCAACAAAAACAAATTTGAATACTTTACTTTGTTTATTTTATGATTTCGTTTTGTTCTGATATTGGTTTCTTGATTTTATATTGCGCGAAAGCTAAAAAAATATCATGGAAGACCAGAAGAGAGAACGGTTTTACCTCGTTAAGGCTTGGTTTCCTTGGAAGCGGTGTCGGCATATAGCGGCGTTACATAGCGGTAGAGTTCGTTGTCAAAAATATTGTGATATATGTATAAGTAATTATGTGGAAACTGAGAAGACGGTGAAGTTCGCCGTAACGTAATATAGCGGCAGAGCATACAACATTACGGACATCATGACGGTAGAAACTCTTCGCCACCACTCTTTCCCACCGCTATTGTCAAAGCGGTGAACATTTTGTTAAATATTTGAAATTATTTATAAAAAAAAAAAAAAAGCAACATTTTTGAATTGAAATTTTATTCTTGTGAGTTTATTAAAAAAATATATTTATAAAAAAAGCAATTGTTTTTGTTTTTATCGGCCTATTTATAAATGATTCAAAGTTAGATTCGAGCTCAAGGCCAGAACAATAATTTTTTTCTAATGATAATTATTGTTATTTTTTAATTTGTCTAAATTTGAAAAATTGTATTTTGTTTTTGGAATAGTAATGAATCATTTATAAAAAAAACTATAAAAACATGCAAAAATGTAAAAATTAACTTTTGCGACTCATCTGCGGTACCTGTTCGTAATTTCCAACAAAGCGGTGTAGCTAAAAACGGTGAGTACACCAGCAGCTCTTTAGTGGTCGTAATATAGCGGTACCGCTTTTGGAGGAAACCAAGCCTTTAGTGTTTTTATCATGCTTATGAACAAATTTGAGTTAGTAAAAGATTTTTACTTCCAAAATAACGATTGCACTCAACAAAACTGAGCCCCATTATAGTGAAAACTTATAACAGATCACAACTGCAGCAGAAAACTTCCAAACTTCAATTCGTTTAAAAATTGTTCAATTTTAAAATTATGTTAACAGATTTAATAGGCAAAAGAATATAAATAAAATGTGCTCTGCTGTTGATCTGCACTAAGTTATTTTTACATTATAAAAATCTGTTAACTTTATAGCATAAATATTTAACATTACCAATTAACACTTGAAATGAATGTTGCATAGAAATGTTACACACATGTGCTGTTATGCAATTTCGATTGGGATTGCGCAACCGGCAGTTCTGCAGCTGCAAATATTCTTACTTTAACATTAGCAAAGAATGTTATATAGAAATGTTACCTACATACTGCTATTAATGCTGCTTTGCGCTTAACGACTGCGCAGCCAACAATTCTGCAGCAGCTAAAAATCCATGCTACTGCGGCGCTAATTCGCTGCTTTAGCTGTTACTTGCTCTGCTGAAGATGCTAACGCTGCTGAGAAGATGCTGTTATTCGCGGTTACTTCATTCTCTAACTTCACTATTGCATTCATTAAACGTCCATCTTTGCGCATCCATCTGTCTAACTGTCTACTGTGCATTGCTTACCAAGCGCCTATAGTATATTTTGACTCAGTTCGCTGGCTGGCCTTTATAACGTATGCACGTATCTAAATTTTTATGCATTTGTTTGCGTATGGGTCTGTGTATGTGTATGTATGCTGCTGTCCGATTGCTTTGCAGAATGGCTTTGCAATATTTGCCTTTAGTGGTAGTTCGCGCTTCTTTCTTGCTGGTTGCTCATATATGATCAGCTAAATAACGTTACGACGGTGACGATCACGCTCGCTCAGCGAAGCCGTTATACTACGATATACATAATACAATACCAATCAGCCGGAATACGTAAAGACGACGGCAAATGCATATGAACAGTTAAAGTGAAAAAAAATATATTTTTGCGTAGTTTACGGTGTTATTGACAATATAGATGATGATATATGAAAAATAACGGTAAAATTTAAACAAAGCGTTATCCACGAGGTATTTTTTTTATTCTATGTGTTTTTTGTTGTGCGCATACATTTACTGATTAATCGGAAAACACTTCCAAAGCGCAAACTTGGCTGTGGTACAAAGAGTACGCTGAGACTGCTAAAAAAAGTACAAATTTGCGTCTAGAAACGGTGTAATAGAAATTATTTGTGATAAATTAATTAAATTATAAATATTTAAATGTATCAATGTTTTTGTGTGTTAAAGCCTTGATTAACAGCGAATTTTATTAAAAAAAGACTTGTCAAAAGGTAACTAAAATATTCAAAATTGTGTTTGCATATACATATATATATGTATATTTAATACAAAAAAAAAAAAAAAATAAAAAAATAAGAAAAGCGTTTAAAACTTACAAAAATCAATTAGCTTATTTATTATTTATAACTTTTTTGTTTTCACTCTTTCGCGCGTTCGACTTTCTTCTACGCTCTGTTGCAAAGCAGTAATGCGTAAAAATTTACATATACAAACACTGCAACCTGCACATACATGTACATATGTATGTAAATACAGTTACAACTTGTAAACCTAGCTATGCACGTGCATATTTACATAGGTATATATGTATGTATGTATGTAAAAAGATAAACAAAATACCAAACAAACAATCTTGCACACTTGTCATCGCACCAGAAAGGCCAACCGACTTGTCATAGTCTACTGCATTAATAGCCACCTTAAAGCTTTCATTGTATAAGACTCGCTGCTTTTATTTACTTGCCGTTTTTTGTGATTTGCTGTTGTTGTTGTTGTTGACTACACCTTAGACTCAACAATCAAACCAACAACAATAAAGGTGTGTTCTTCTAATGTTAATATTATTTTAAGATCAACAGAGCAGCAAAATAGATTTCATAGTGCAAAATTGCGTAAGTCAAAGGAAATGTTATAAAAAAATATAAGCGAAAAAAATAAAAAATTTAAAATTACAAAAATTATTTAGTGAAAAGCGTCAATATCAACAATAATTAATAAATGCAAATAACTACAGACAATTTGTAAAACAAATCTATAAATTTATGCAAGCAACTTGAAAAAAACTTTGTTCGATAATACGTAAAAGTGTACCTACACACTACCAATAAAGATTTTTTCGCTACTAAAGTATCTAACTCATACCAAAAAAAATTAAAAAAAAAATCTTAAATATATGGCTTGCAGAAATACACAGAAAAAAAACTAATTGTCGTTTGTTTGCAAGTCTGCTTTTTCCTTAAGGTCATTAAAAAATACCGAAAATAAAAAACAAAAGAAAACGACGAACCTTCCAAAGAATTAAAACATATTACATCACAAAAAAAAGCAAACCAACAGGCTTACTTACCTATGTATGTATGTACATATGTATATGCATACGAAAAGTGTGAAGGCCACTTGCGCATGTGCTTATCTCTACCTAATCATATAGTAAATATACATACATAATTAATGTTGTAACAGGACCGTGCAAAAATGCGATTAGTCTAGGGTGAGTCCGGGAAGAGTCGCAAAGGAATATGCGACTAATCAATTATGGATCAATTATGCCCAAATGTAGACAAAAGAGATCAATCGGAGACCGCTCTATTTGGCGATTAGCCGCACTATTTTTTGCAGGGAAGGTTTCATGAGAAAATGAACCTTGACACGGAGATAATTTATGTTATAAAACTGGAGACAGTTTGGTTACTAATGTTTTAAAAACCTTTCATTAACCTAAAAATATTAAATTGCATTTTTAAATGAAATTTCAATACCTTTTTTTGCTCTTAATGTAAAGTACGCACTTAACAGTACCAATTAGGCTGAAATGGCCGGATTTGAAAAAGCTGTCAAATAATTTGTGATTAACCATTCGTGTGATTAATAAGAAAAAAAAAAAAAAAACTACAGTAACTCATGGTGGTTTAATAAAACCGAATTAAATACTAATTTACATAAGCTCTTCATTCTTATTATTAGATGTATCGCACGGACTCTTTGTTCCACCCGTGACAAATAAAGTCGTAAGTTGTTATTCTTAATTTTCCAAGCCCTCCTATTATTTCATAATTGCTATACAATCTTAGAAACTCATTTCAAATAAATCCAATAACTCAGGTTTGACTTCTTTTATAAGTATGAATCCGAGATGAGGCCCAACGGAGTATGCGACTATAGTCAGTTTTGATATCTTTATATGGGTAAGAGTGATCCATTTTACCTGATTATGCCTGACCGTCGGTTTTCCATATACTCCTGCGGGTACTGTCAGCCAAATCAATATTTTCTCTCTTTTATACCCTTTCAGATACTGTCGAACAGATCCTCTTTGTAACTCCTCGGTTAGTGCCGGAAAGATCCTCTTTATATAGCTACAGGTACTATCGGACAGATCCTCTTCGAAAACCCACGGGCACTGTCGAACGAGGTCTTTTCCCGTACGGGATTTCTTTCCGATTTTATACTTTTCCTTTAAACTTATATACAATATTGATTTTTTGCCGGCTCAAGATCTAAAAACCCAATTGAAAAACAAAGTTTTTCGTTTTTTTATGCCAATATATTTCGGCTACACTGCGGCAACCTTCCTCAGGGCCACCGAAGACAACATAAAAACATAGAAAACAAACAATTAATATCACATATTTCACTAATAAAAATTACAAATTAACAAAATGTTTACAAACAAAAGTTTTAACAAAACAATATTTTTAATTTGTAGTACTTATATTAGGCTCTGTATAAGGCTCCTCATTTTCCTTAAATAATTCCTTGAATTACATTTAAATTTTTATACTCAGCTGAGCAGAGCTCACAGAGTATATTAACTTTGTTCGCATAACGGCAATCCGTAATGGCATAAACTAATCGAGATAGATATAGACTTCCATATATCAAAATGATCTGGGCGAAAAAAGAAATTAATTTAGCCATGTCCGTCCGTCCGTCCGTAAACACGATAACTTGAGTAAATTTTGAGGTATCTTGATGAAATTTGGTATGTGAATTCCTGGGCGCTCATTTCAGATCGCTGTTTAAAATGAACTAAATCGGACTGCACCCACCCCCACTTTTTCGATATCGAAAATTTCGAAAAACAGAAAAAGTGCAATAATTCATTACCAAAGATGGATAAAGCAATGAAAGTTGGTAGGTGGGTTGACCTTATGACGCAGAATAGAAAATTAGTAAAATTTGGGACAATGGGCGTGGCACCGCCCACTTTTAAAATAAGGTAATTTAAAGGTTTTGCAAACTTTAATTTGGCAGTCGTTGAAGATATCATGATGAAATTTGGCAGAAACGTTACTCAATTACTCTTTGCGTGCTAAATAAAAATTAGCTAAATCGGATGGCGAACATGCCCACTTTAAAAAAAAAATTTTTCTTTACAGTATATAAGTAAATTATGTCAACATTTAAGTCCAATAATGATATGGTGCAGCAAAATACAAAAATAAAAGAAAATTTCAAAATGGGCGTGACTCCGCCCTTTTTCATTTAATTCGCCTATAATACTTTTAATGCCATAAGTCGACCAAAGTTTACAAATCCTTGTGAAATTTGGTAGGGGCATAGATTCTATGACGATAACTGTCTTCTGGGAAAATGGGTGAAATCGGTTGAAGCCACGCCCAGTTTTTATACACAGTCGACCGCCTGTCCTTCCGCTTGGCCGTTAACATGATAAATCTAGCAAAAATCTACTTATATGAGTTAACCGGTGATTGCCCGCATCGCTTTAAATGTATGAAAACATTTATTTCAAGCAATTTTTAATTTTATAATTTATTTAATAATATGGGAAAAATTTAAACAACGTGACATCAGAACGGACAAGGTGACAACTGTTTCGATTATACTTTGTAAATCTCTTCAAAGCCTTTTCTCCCGGCAGTGGGAGTCGAACCCGCACTCGTACGATAGTTGAAATGGCCGTGTCCGTTCTGATGTCAAGTTGTTTAAATTTTTCCCAAATTATTAAATAAATTGAGCAAAAATAGATATATCTTTACTAAATTAGTTCAGGTACTTATCTGAACTCACTTTATTTTGGTATAAAAAGTGGCCGAAATCAGACTATAACCACGCCCACTTTTTCGATATCGAAAATTACGAAAACTGAAAAAAAAAATGCTATAATTCTATATCAAATATGAAAAAAGGAGTGAAACATGGTAAATGGATTGGTTTATTGACGCAAAATATAACTTTAGAAAAAACTTCGTAAAATGGGTGTGACACCTACCATATTAAGTAGAAGAAAATGAAAAATTTCTGCAGGGCGAAATCAAAAGCTCTTGGAATCATGACAGGAATACTGTTCGTGGTACTATATATATAAATAAATTAGCGGTATCCAACAGATGAGGTTCTGGGTCACCCTGGTCCACATTTTGGTCGATATCTCGAAAACGCCTTCAAATATACAACTAAGGAGGGACACTCCCTTTTAGAACCCTCATTAATACCTTTAATTTGATACCCATAACGTAAAAACACATTATAGAGTTACCGCTGGTCCACCTTTATGGTGATATCTCGAAAAGGCCTTCATCTATAGAAGTAAGGCCCACTACGTTTTAAATAATAATTAACACCTTTTATTTGATACCCATATCGTACAAACACATTCTAGAGTCACCCCTGGTCCATCTTTATGACGATATCTCGAAAAGGCGTCCACCTATAGAACTAAGGCCCATTCGCTTTCAAAATACTCATTAACACCTTTTATTTGATACCCATATCGTACAAACACACTCTAGAGTCACCTCTGGTCCACCTTTATCGCGATATCTCGAAAAGGCGTCCAACTGTAGAACTAAGGCCCACTCCATTTTAAAATACTCATTAACACCTTTCGTTTGACACCCATATCGTACAAAGAGATTCTAGTGCCACCCCTGGTCGACCTTTATGGCGTTATCTTGAAAAGGCGTCCACCTATAGAACTAAGGATCACTCCCTTTTAAAATACTCATTACCACTTTTTATTTGATTACCATATCGTACAAACACATTCCAAAGTCACCCCTGATCCACCTTTATCGCGATATCTCGAAAAGGCGTCCAACTATAGAACTAAGGCCCACTCCCTTTTAAAATACTCATTAACACCTTTCATTTGATACCCATACCGTACAAAGAGATTCTAGAGTCACCCCTGGTCCACCTTTATGGCGATATCCCGAAATGGCGTCCACCTATAGAACTATGGCCCACTCCCTTTTAAAATGCTCTTTAACACCTTCCATTTGATACCCATGTCATACAAACACATTCCAGGGTTACCCTAGGTTCATTTTCCTAAATGGTGATTTTCCCTTATTTTGTCTCAAAAGCTCTCAGCTGAGTATGTAATGTTCGGCTACACCCGAACTTAGCCTTCCTTACTTGTTTTTATTTTACTTATTTCGTTTTTTATTTTTTTCTTTTTTTTTTTTTTTGAAATTTTGCTAAATAGCTTTCAAAAGTAATCCAATCCCAGAAGGGACAAGAGAGGATCAATTATACCCTAATTTAGACAAATGAGCTCAATCGAAGACTACTCTCTTTGATGATTAATCGCACAATTTTTTGCAGGGAGCATTTAATGAAAGCGTGAACTTTTTATTTTTATAGTTCTGCTGCAAAAAAAAAAATTGAAAACAATTACATATGTATGTATCTAATATTAAAAAAAGAAAAACAAAACATAATATTAAAAAAAAAAAAGAAAATTACCCCTGCATTTAAAAGAACTGTTATAGATATATGTGCAACGACAACCACATGTACAATTTAAAAAAAGGGCGAATGCGAAAAAACAATAATAAATAAACATAATTTTACCAAACCGTCTAATGTGCTCCAATTTTACGTAACTCTATTGGGAGATTATAAAGAGGCTAACTTCTTAATATTACGGTATGTTTGTATGTATAAATATGTATATTCATCTATTGCTAGTATTGATACCCCACAAACATTCTAGGAGCGATGATATTTGGGATCTAGATATGAGTCGGAAATATGTGAAAAATATGAGCCTCAGAAATATCATCATACGTGAGTCTTTTATGGCTCTGATATAATAAAACATTTAAGACTTATGACAATAGTCTTCAGCAAAAAAAGCATTTTGGAAAAATTTGCGTTCACTTTTAATTTGAATATAATCGTAACGTTACTTGCTGTTCCTTTTGTAAATTAGTATTAGCGCCTAATAATTTGTTACTTATCTGCATTTTGTTGTTGTTGTAGTAATAAGGACACTTCCTGAAGCCTTTGTGGAGCTTTGTCGATGTTGATGGTCCTTTGCCAGATGTAGATCCGGTACGTTCCGGTAACAAGGACCGTTAAGGTACTAACCCCATCATCTCGGAAACGATTTGGTATGTCCACATTAAATCTTCTAGGTCATTGCGCCCTCCCACACCCTAGATCCATGAGGAACTTGGGGTCGCTGGAGCCTCGGCTGTTAAAGAAACAGCAATTTCCACGGGTAGGTGAGTTTGACCATTTGGTTGTTGAAGCTATATATCGCACTGGCAACCCCTTGAAAAGGTTGCGCTAGACGGGCATATCTACCGCGGGTATTTTCTAAGCCCTGTTACCCGCTGGTGGCACTTATCCATATATTAACATTGTTTTGTAAATATTTTGAATTTTTTGATTGCAACAACAAATTGCCTCCACGGTGTATTTTGGCTCGTATGTCGAGATGCCGTATGTCTTAGATTAGCGCTTATGTCAATATGTCCCACCTTTAAGAGGGTTCCATTCCAAGAATCGTACTTTTCAACAAGATTTACCAATATGCTACACCATTTTTATTGCCTAGCATCGAAAATTCGCCCTGAATGGGGCAATCTTCATCCTTAATATCATGCATAAAAATCACCCCGAAAAGAGTCATATAAGAAGTCAAATATGAGCGTTATAAGAAACTGATCGTACTCCATTTAATGGTACGATCGGACCACTATTTAGGCTCACAATGAATTATATAAAGCTTATATCGGATGTAAGAAGGGAAATACATTCGTTTCCGGCTCTTAAATGAGCTCATAATGAGTGTAAATACTCCTATTTAGGTGTCTTTATAGCACTTTTTTGAGACGAATGTTTGCTGTGGTATTTTTCCCTGGCTGGCATGTTGAATACTCTATGTCTACAATATGAGCTGACTGCATTGACAGCGGAAAGGCCTACTTATGGAAAAGGCATATATACTACTCTCTTATTCTGTTTCATTTAAGGGTTTCCTAATTTCATTATGTTTTCACTCCGCTCTGAAAGTCGTCTGAAACTCATTTTTTCAGACTCTGAGAAGTGTGGAAAATTATCTATTTATGAGGTTAATAGGTGTCATAAATGGTTCTTGTTCAGAATCGTAAGATATATTGATATTGACGAAAATAGTACTGATATTTATTTCGTACAGGTTGAAAATAAGGAGCCCTTGGACTTTGTCCGTAATAATTTCAAGTCACGCGAAGAAAAGTACGTGGGAGGTCGTTGATTTTAAAGAATAACCAATCCATGTAAGCCAGAAATCGATGTAGGAAACAATGTTTACTCATTACTGCAGAAGATAGATTTGTGATGTAGAATTAATCAGAAATCGGGATAGGATACCACACTTTGCTAATTTTTTCTTCTTTGCTCCTAACTGTTCCGATGTCTGCCAGTCACTCATCGACTTTTTAAAACTCGCTTGAAGGATAGATTTGTATGCAGGTCTATATCTACGAATACAATTCTGTGGTGGGGTTTTTTATTTAATCCGCAGTTAATTTGGGTGTCAGTGGGATCGCAGTTATAGCTCTACAGCTGGTGACTGGTAGGCCTTAGTCTGAAATTCCTTGATAAGCTTTTTCACAGGCCTTGTTAGCGAAAGCAACCTGGCCTTTTTCCATTTTTTTCACTAATTACAAAAGTAGACACAGACAAACTGAATACATGTGTCAGGTAACTAAATACTTCAGTGCCAAGGTGTTTTATCACTGGCATGGCTATCATGTTTGGGCTAACTGCTTTGGATGGTTCAGCACTCTCGAAGGCTTCTATAATTTCTTAGGCTATGACATGTTTATGCATTTGTGTTGTCTCTTGGCCTGTCGAGCACTTTCTTGCACCCGACAACGACTTACAACACCGGCAGAGAGGTTACAATTTTTTAAATGTTCCTCTTATTGTGCTCGGTTCTGGTGATCGGCAAGATGTCTGATGCGCAGGTTTATGTCGCTAGACTTAGATGAGCTAAAGTTTTTCTGTCTTACAAGATCACGTTCTCAGGCAAATACTGCTTGTCAAGCTAATGAAACTGGTTCACCTGGCGCAAACTCATAACATAGGCCCGTATGTATATATCTATGTAAATGGGGTGATGATGTTGTAATATATGCAGACTGTCTCATGGTTATTAATAGAGGGGCGTTGCCGCTCTTATTAAAGTGAGAGTTTCGTTTGTCGGCCTTTTTTAATTTTGTCTTGTTATGGTTTTCGATAATTTTATTGACTATTAAAACAAAAAGGTAACACTTACTGAAAAAGGTCAGGTTTTTTAGAACGTGTAAAATTATTTTAGTATTGGCTTTAAATTTTCCATAGAAAAAAGTTTATTCAGCAGTATTAAGTTTATATAAATCTATGAGAAATATCGAAAGCTTTATAAATCTAAGAGGCTTAGCAAAAGTAACAGTGCTGAATCTATTTGTTGATATAAGGATTAAAAGTTTTTTTTTTAGTTAAATAACTATCAACAAATTATTTAGAGTAATTTGCCTTTTATTTATAATGTTTGGTTAGTTTGAAGTGGCTGGTCGTTGAGTACCTCACATAGACTGAAGGGGTGCATAGTGCTAGCAGAAATTTTCTTAACGAACAAACTGAAAACCCGTATCATAAACCAGGAGCTTTGCACCTATGCTACTTGCTGCTTCTAGATCTGAAAGCTGTGCCGCTCCTCATATGTAGAGTCTTAACCTTGCGAGCCCACGGCACAAGCCAAAAACTTGGTTGATTATTTCCCCTTACGTCCTCTTCCAATCCGCTCCTCTTACACCTTCTATCTTTGGTAAAGCATCAATAAGGATATAGGATACCCCTCATGAGCGTATAGTCTCCTCTTTTCAATGATAAGAGTAAATTTGTTAAAATAAGAGTGCAAAACCTGCACATGATCTTTGAAACCTTGTAGCCGCGCTTGATTTCACGCCTTTTCTACTTGGTCGATCATGTCTAGCCTTCGCCTTCTTTTAATCTCGCTCAATCTTATTAGAACGCCTACGTTACAAGCTTCGAGCGATGTGCCCTTTTTAGCTCGTTCATCAGCTTTTTCATTTCCATTTAATCCCGTATGCCCAGGGACCCAATAAAGATGCATATTTTATCCCGAGCCTTTCCAGGGATTTCCTGCACTCTAACGCACCTTAAGATGTTGTGCTATGAGAGATAAAATCCTTAATTGATAATTGGCTGTCAATGTAAAAATTGACGTGGCTACAGTTTATGCTATTTTGCTCCAGTGTTTATACTGCTTTAGTCACGGCTACTACTTCCGCCTGAAAAACCCTAAAAAGGTCTGGCAGCCTATAGGATTTGTATATTTTCGGATCTGCGCAGTATACCACATACTCTACCACTTTCATTATTTTGGAACCTTCGGTCTACATGTGTATCGCCTTGTCTGCCATTTTAGCGCTAATCTTTCATCTGTAAAATGGCTCTAAGAGACACGTCGAATCGCAGGCAGGGAGCTAAGTAGTCAGTTTGTACAATATTTGATGACTCTATAATATTATAGTCTGCGCTCAGGCTACCCCGAGGCACTGAGTCCCGTTGCAGTAGTTAACGCTTTGTTTTCGCCAGGTGGAATATTCAGAACGGCATAAAGTGCAGCCGTCGGGGTTTTTTTTAGATCTCCCGTTATACTTAGCATTGATAGCCTACATACTCGCTATAATTTATTGGGGTTCGTTCTTATTTGGCACCAATTTTGTATTATTATTATACTATATTGTACTTTATTTATTGTGTATTTATATAGAGGCGGCCGCCGTGGTGTGATCGTAGCGTACTCCGCCTACCACACCGAAGATCCTGGGTTTACACCCCGGGCAAAGCAACAATAAAATTTAAGAAACAAGGTTTTTCAAATACAAGAAAATTTTTCTAAGCGGGGTCGCCCCTCGGCAGTGTTTGGCAAGCACACTCCGAGTGTATTTCTGCCATGAAAAGCTCTCAGTGAAAACTCATCCGCCTTGCAGATGCCGTTCGGCGTCGGCATAAAACAAGTGGGTTCCGTCCCGCCAATTTGTAGGAAAAGAACATACAGCAACATACATACATGTCTTCGAAATTATTTTGTATTTGTCATATGCCAATCAAACGTAATTTACTAACCTGAGAAATAACGCTCAAGTGCATTTTCTATCTACATCATGCATATAGTAAAAAGCAAATAAATACTACACACATACATACATGCGTATCATTTAGTCAACCCTATAGTAATTTGGCAAAGTTGTCAGAAGAAGCGCTATTTTATAACTAGATTATTTTGACTGAAACCAAATCGTTCTACAAAATATAAAATTTTCACAACTGAGATCGCCTAAAACCTAAGTTTTGTTTTGCTAAATTTTATTGTGGCCTGAGCTAAGATAGTTCTACCCGCCTCTATGCCAGGAATTGCCCGGTGAATCCTGTACTCAAAGAACAATACCCAAAACTAGCGGAAGAGGAACGCATTCTCCCTAGGGAAACGTGAGTCACTCTAGCTCAACTTCTATCTGGATACTGTAAAAGGCTAAACTCTTACCTATCCAGAATCAACCCAGACATACAAAACATATGTATGTCCTGCTTGTAATGTGTCTCCACATGACACCAACCATCTCTTTAACTGTATTGTGAAGCCTCTAACACCCTTCTCATTATGGTCAACCCCGGTTGAAACAGCAAGTTTCCTTGGACTCCCGTTAGAGGATATTGAAAACAATTTGTGATCAATCTCACCAATTGGATAGAAGAAACACTGCTACAACAACAAAAACATAGTACTACCCGTGTTGTTTATAGGCGATACCAAACTCCTTATACAATTGCTTCCCACTAATGATTTATGTTTGCAGTGTAGCCCTTAACGGGTTTAATTTTCTCTAAGACGATCAAACTACAATAATAGATCAATTTATCAAAAAAAATAAAAATCCTCTTTAATTGGCTAAACATACATGAAATGGGTTAAATGCAATTCTAACAAAAAAAAAAAAAACATGGAAATTCCGAAAGGAGCACACATAATTGTGAATAAACCTTATTCATATGCAGTTTTCTTAATTTAACTTGTCTCTCTCTGCATTGCATACAAGCTTGGACTTTTATGAGATAATATTGTTGTATTTTCTTCATTATTAAATTTTTAGCTTTAAATGTTATGATCCGATATATTTCCGAGCACAACCTAATCCTTGCTATTTGCTAGAACGTTTCCATATTGTAACGATTCTTAAGAAATTCTTGATTATCCTGCACCTTCTGTTTTCATTCAAATCGCTGAACTGCCGCATAAATAACTCAAATATTCACTAAAATAGAAGGACCTTTATATGCACCACTACTACGGGAGTAGTACTTCACACTTAAATTATTCAAGTACTTTACTTACATCGTTTTAAAATCAAACTGACTTATTATTCTTTAGCTTGTGTCTCGTTCGCCTATTTCTCCATGCATCTAGACGTTTTACGAATAGCCTTCTCATATAGTCTCTTATTTATTGCCCTTTTCTTTACCTCATGTTGAATGTTTCCTTCTATGTATATAGTGTTCGGCTGTTTTTTATTTTATCTACTTGATTTGTTGTTGTTATTGCCCAGCATTATTATAACTCAGTAATATGCGCTGTATATCACTGCATCTCATATTCTCTGTTGCTTTCTACGTATGTATGTGGCTATTTCTATTTCATCTGCTCGCCTTGCGGTTGTTGCTGTCCAAAATTTATTACTAGCGGGACAGTGGCATATCTAAACTGCTAATATTTGCCACAATATTGTAACGAAGTTACTGCAATTCGGCTTATTCCAAATCTTTTGCTAACGTTCGAATCACTAAACTGTTGAATAAATAACTCCAGTATTGAATAATGCAAAAATGGTCTTTATTAGACTACTTGAAAGTAGGTACACTTATACTTCGCAACTGATAGCTTGCTTAAATCCAACTGATTGTCGTGCCTCACTGTTGCTGCTTTTTATGCTCTTCGATTTCCTCGTTCCATACTTTTAGGCGTTTCCAGAATTCACTTAGTTACTGCTATAAAATTTTAACTACAGGTGCACGTGTATAGCTTCTCATATGCGCGTGTATATGTAAGTGACACTTCCACAGATAATTGCCTACTTTTGTTAGCATCTCAGATAAGATATATGCGTATGCTTGTGGGTCTCTTCTCCGCTGCATTTACGTACATATGTGTAGACATAATGATTGATTCGTTTATGCAGATACAAGTGACTGCCTGCTTTATTGTTGTTGTGGCTTCATTTACCTAGCATCAGACTAGTGATGTGAGTATCACTTAGTGTCACTAATATTCGTCACAATATTATAGATACCAGTTAATTGGACCTGGGGCTCATACAAGTTATGGAGCAGTATACTGCTTTTAAATAAACGAATAATTTATTAATTTAGTTTGCAATTTATGTAAAATTAGCTATATAATCTAAATGCACATGACAAAAATATTTCCTTGCATGCTTACAAAAACTAAATATAATTGTCTGAATAGCTGTAAACAGTGCAAGTCATGTATTAACTAAAATGTCACGGGGGATTGTAATGTAATGATGTTTGTTTCGAGTCTTGAATACAGATAAAGACTTAAATAATGCAGTGCGCACACGCTTCCTTTCATGTATTAGTATACAAATACATTAATAATTATATATAATTTAAAATTTGCTTTAAATTAGCCTGATATAACCTAATATATTTCTATCGCGCAAACCTATTACTTACACGAATGTGATTTCTGGCTAGAGCTCTTGCTAATCGGCTATTCGAATAATTGATTAGTCAATTCGAATAATCGATTAGTCGATTAGTAAAAGTTGTTTAGTACAATATTGGATTATCACTATAATATTAGTTTTTTTGCTTTCAACTAATGACATGTTCGCCTCTTCGAATTGTATTTACTTTGTAATCTCAAATGAGTTCTGCTTTTTGTAAGGACGTTGTGGAGTTGTTGTAAACCAACTACAGCTCACATATTTTGCAATTTGGTTCCTCGACATCCTCGAAACTACAGCAGAAGTTCCATACCGAGCTACGTTTCCGGAAATTTATTTCGTAGCAAATATTTTTAACTTTTATAACAAATAAATTTATTTCTGGAATTTTCACTCATCCGAAATCGTCAGAACAAAAATTTCAGATTTATACTATTTTCAAACAGAAAAATAAATTGAGGCAATTTCGATTTAAATTGAGTGGTGTTCATACAACTCAGTTTAGCTTAAAAACAATAGTAATTTGATAGCTGTTTGGCTCATCTCCACATCAACAATATACCTTTGTTCAGACTGTCAAAATATGCGTGTTGGTATTAGGCGAATGGAATGGAATGAAAACATAAAACTTTGAAATTTTTGTGTGTTGTAAGAAAATGTGTTCAATGTTTTGGTTTCATTTTGAGTTTGCCATCTTCTTTTGACAATCCCTATTCCAGTGAAAGGAAAAAAAATAAAATTAGCTGATGAGATGAGCCAACCATATAGTTCTGCCGTGCGTAACTGACATTTAAATCTACTCAATAAACACACTTTACATGGTCGAATTTGCAGTTTGAAACAATTTATTACGCAATTTTTTTTTTTAATTTTCAATTTATTATTACAATTTATTATATGAGAAATTGCGTAATAAATTGCCCAAATGGTATAAATTGCCAATTTGGTTTGTGTTTGTACATATTATTAAGCGAAAACTATCAGAATTGAAAAATATTTTGGTTGAACCACGTCCGTCCGTCTGTCCATAAACACGATAACTTGGGCAAAAACTGAGAAATCTTTATGAAATATGGTACAGAGCGTTACGCAGAATATATTGGAAATAAAAGTAATGAAAAATCACAAAATCGAGCGATAACCACGCCCACTCTTTCGACAATTCATTACCAAGCACCTACAAAGTGATGAAACTTGATACACAACCTATGACTCAAACTAGAAATTTCCTAAAATTTTGGCAAATGGACGTGGGACCTTAAAAACCGAATAATTCACTGTAAAAAACTGATAATATATACGTTGGTTACTTTATGACAGCAAACACAAACTTGTTAAACCTTTGGAA
Organism: Eurosta solidaginis; assembly: GCF_040869045.1. Taxonomy (NCBI): domain Eukaryota; kingdom Metazoa; phylum Arthropoda; class Insecta; order Diptera; family Tephritidae; genus Eurosta; species Eurosta solidaginis. The sequence goes on from NC_090323.1 coordinate 55,032,820, forward strand.
AATGGGCGTGACACCGCCCATTATTAAAAGAAGAAAGTTTAAAAGTTTCTTAGCCGTAAATCAAAATCCGTAATAGTAAATTGGTAAAATTTTGGAAAATGGGCGTGGCATCGTCTCCATTTAAAAATAATCTTCTTCTCTTGCTTGCAAGCCATAAATCGATAGCTCTTGAAGATATTATGTTGGAATTTGGTATGGTGGTTTTCCATGATATTATATGTACCAGGGGCGTAGCGACGGGGGGTGGAAGTTTTAAACCCCCCACCCCACCGCAGGATCATTTCATTTTTTAGGTCTCTACAATTCAAATATTTGATGTTTTTATGCCTATGTTAATAAATTTCTTTATAATTCTGCTACGTATTTACTTTGTAGGTGTTATTATATTTTTAATATGCAAGCATATATATGTACGAAGTGAACACTTATATTTTAATCATATTCTGTTTCATAATAATCCTGCAATTTATTAAATATAAAAATGGACATGTTAACTTTTACTATAATTTCATAAAGAAGTTTCCTTGTAAATTTGCCTAACGACCATCTACATACATATCAGAGAACAGCAAATATCGAACAAAACAACGTTCGATTACATTCGGCAACATTATCTTGTTCATTAATCCAACTTGCTTAAATGAACATAATCGACATTGATTTAAAATCATCCAACTTATTGCATGCGTGAATATAATCAATTCAGGCGTTTGCTTCAACCGCGATTACATTCATCGGAATGAAAATGCAAATAAGAAAATTCCATGCGCCTGAATATTTGCATGATTCTTCTGCCCTTACCTCACGGCGACAAACTACATATAAACATATATATAAACATTTCTTACGGTTCTGTTTGTTTGCTGAACTAAACGATACTAACTCTTGTGCTTTGATTTTATTCTTCACATTTAAATAACACTAAATTTACAGCATTTTTTCGAAGTACACATTTCCTATTTTGAAATATAATGCAAATTTTGGCATTATTTTCCATGTGGAAAACACGTTATTATAATGTAATATCTACATTTGTCATCATGTCAAAAACACGTTTCAAAAATGTAAAATTCAAATCATTTGATAAAGGAAAAAATAATGTGTTTTCCACATTTTAAAATGTAAAAAACACATTAGTGTTTTTTCCGTGTAGATATGACTTATTTAAATAACATTTTTTTCTATTCGATCAGTTTCTTTCTTTTGAATTTATATATCTCATGCATAGGCTCAAAAGCATGAATTCTACTTATTCCTGAAGGAGGTACTTCGGTTTTTTTTTTTTATCAATTTATGCATGATTAATATTACAGGAATGGGCTTCTGTGGCTTTTCCTAATGTTCACATGTTGTTGAAAATCTTGTGTACGCTTCCAGTAACAACGGCAAAGAACGAGAGATCTTTTTCAACTCTTAGGCAGATTAAAAACTATTTGAGAAACACGATGAGTGAAAATCTATTGAATGGCTGTGCATCACTAAGCATCTACCGTGATCAAATTGTTACCGTTGATGAAGTTTTATATGAAATGGCAAAGAAAAGCCGACGCATGCGCTTGAGTTTTTAAAATTAACCTTTTTCATATCATATTCTAAATACACGTACCTTAATGTTAAAGCTAAAGACAACATTGTTTTTTATTTATCTAACTGAAAAAAAAATTTTGTTTTAACCCATCATTCTCCTTACCAAATTTTGTTCGTCGGCTTAACTGCACTCAAAACATACTAAATGCATCGAAAGCAGATAGTAACCACGCCCACTTTTTCGATAACGAAAACTTCGAAAAATGCAAATGATGGACAATGTTTTAACAAAATACTGGCAAAGCGATGAAACCCAGCGAGTATATTGGTAAACCAAACGCCACGTTTTTTTAAGAGTTGCTTAAAATTTTAGTGATGGTTGAAAATTGCATTTGTGGAACTAAACTACGTTACCATGATACATATGTTAAAGCGAACTGTGAAAATTTAAAAATATTGTAAACTAGCTTATGCCCGTGGGTTTTACCCCACGTTTCTATAAAAATATGCAGGCTACGAGTAATTGGCCATGGGTGAAATATGAGTTGATAAGACTGACTTCTGCTAATAAATGTTGTTGTATGATACTTTCATATTTGTAACAGGATTCCCCTCGCGTAGGGAGGTTGACAATTGGGTTGCGGAAACTATGAAGCTATAAAAGTTTGTCATGCGCTTATCAATTCCTTGATTCCCAACTAATGACCGTCCTTTAGCTTCATTGAGAGGGATAGGAAATTTGAGGCATTTAAAATTGAAAAGGCATATCTATCGGTATCAATGGAATCCTTGGTTTTAGACTTTTTTGTTTTCGAAATTTTCCGATAAAATTAATTGCTTAAATGACATTCGTAAAGTTTTGTGATGAAAAGCCTTGTCTCACTACATAAGTGCGGAGAATGCAAATAACAAAGCGTAATTATTATGGGCCATTTTTAAGGATCAATCGATGAGGAGGTATTTCTGATGGTTCAAAAGAGTTAAGAAACTCAACCGGATATGCACAGCTTAGAATTTTTTCCACGACTGTGTTAATAGAGTGATAAGCGGTCTCGGTTCAGGAGCTATCCTCATTTTAATGTACCCAAAATGCCCTTTTCTCGAAGACATTTATAGTTTGTAAAGACAGATTCAATATTTGCAAAAAAACGTTCGCCATTAAAGCTGATGTTATAATTTCGCAAATACTTGCAGGAAAAGAAATCAAATCTGATATTAAAGAAATAGGAATTTTGCCATAATCAATTTCGAAAAGTAATTTGGGAAAATCTGCTGCTGAAGTGTTTCCGCCAAAATGCGCTCTCATATTTCTAAAGATAGTAAATTTTTGTACATAAAGCCATCGATAGACGAAAAAGCTCGCATTTACTTCATCTGCGGCTGTTCCATAAAGTAAGAGAAAAGCACCACCCTTGGGATTATCATTACACCTTAAATTCTTAAGGGTTCGGTCTAAAACTTGCAACGACTGTTTCTCAGTCATGGTACACTCATCCCACACACTCACTATGGCCTGACCGTTTGCTTATGTTGCACATCGGTGTATCAGATGTTTGCAGTCAGTGGTCATTTAAATGCGGAGTGAGCTGTGCGTGCACCACACAAAGGGTATCCGCGGCACCTGAGGAAGCCATTGTGATTGCTCTTTTTGCTCTTACATCATTTAGTATAAAATTTAGCAAACATTTTTTTTCCGGTTCCAGGCGCATCCAAAAATGCCAACCCTAAAGATAAAAAATCTCAAAAGAATACTAAAGGAATAACAGCCAAACCCATCTCTGCAATCAAACTTTACGTGTTGGAATAACCTAAGTTTTTACGGCGGCCATATTTTTGGAAAATACCATTTGTCTTTTTCTCAATTCCATATATTACTGGTGCTATTAGGACTTAACGTCAGATAGCTCCATACCAATTTACATTATCCTACCATTACTAAATCCAGAGATATGCAGTATGAAATATTCCATTTCTTCGGGAGGTACCACGGCCCTTCTTACTCACGCCTTTTTTCTTAGTGGTGTTAGGGATTGACCTCATATAACTGCTTACTGGACTTCAATGTTCTAGCAAGAATACCTTTCGAGTTATGCTGTACTAAAGATTCTATTTGTATAGTAGGTGCCAGGCCCCTTTTATATATCGAAATTATTTTTAGCCTATGACCATCCTTTGTAAGGTTTCTAGTGGGTGGTGCAAATTTGGTTGTGATTTGCCGATCCGTTTAGACCGCAACCCGATCTACACCTACATACATATATAATTTGAATTTTATATACATACTAGCTTAACCCGGCATACGTTGGAACGCCCGAGAATATTTTTTCTGTTTTGTTTGTTGATAATTTAATTTATTGTTCTGTAAATTTAATTGAATTTTGTACGCATATTTGGTGAAATTTTCTGTTAAAACATTTTATTCTTGTATCTTATTTTAATGCATTTGGCTACACAATAGTTTTGGTTTTTATATATTCGGCATTAATTTCACAATTTTGGTGGGCTTAAATTCCGAAGAAGAATGATTGGTGAGCCAATTTTCAAAGTTAGTATATGCGCAGGCATTCCAGGTGGTTCTAAAGAGTTTAGAAATTCAGTTGGATAATGCACAAATTGATCTTTATCATTTTATATTTCGTCACTTCAACATGAAATTGGTTTTGAATGCGATCATTGATTTTGTTGACATGATCATATTTGGGAGCTAAGATAAATAGTTCGTTCGCATAGCCAAATAACAAAAACATTTAAATTTAAAATTCTTAATTCTGAAATATGAAAAGAAAGGAACCTACAGCCAAAATTTGGTGATGATTGAAGTATGGGAAACACTTTTTCATAGGGAACACACACACAGAATTTGATTTTTAAGATGTAGATAGACTGAAGCAAACAAATTTTTTTTAACGGCGGCAGATTCCCAAACGTCCAAAAGGCATAACAGCCAAACTCAAAAATGTAGTCAAATTTTAGGTGGTAAAATAATCTAAGTTTGTACGGCAGCCATAGTTCTGAAAAATCCCATTTGTAGGGAAGGTGCCACGCCCCTTTTTCCCCATTCCACATTTTACCGTAGGTGTTAGGACTTAACGTCTTATAGCTCCTTACCAATTTTCGTTATCCTACCATTACTACATCCAGAGATATGCAGTATGATATATTCCATTTGTATGGGAGGTGCCACGCCCCCTTTTTTCCAATTCCACATTTCCTTGGTGTTATAGATTGACCTCATATAACTCCTTACTGAATTTCAATGTTCTGGCATGTATACCTTCAAAGTTAAGCAGTACCAAAAATTCCATTTGTATGAGAGGTGCCACGCCCCTTTTATATATCGAAATTATTTTTAGCCTAAAACCTTCCCGTTGATCGAAGGAACCTATAACCAAAATTTGGTGATGATTGAAGTGTGGGAAATACGTTTCCATAGCGAACATACACACACACACATAATTAGATTTTCATATATATAGATATATATGACCTTGAAGTGCTCCTTATAGCTAAGCTCTTCACAAAGCTTTCAGCAATAAGTCGTTCAATAAGGGACCAATTTTAACGAGCTTTGGTAACAATCTTGTTTCTATGACAGTAACTGTTTTTAACTCCAAAAAGGGGACAATATTTACATACATAAAAGTAGTATATTTCAACTTTAATATCATTTCATGTTCGTAATATTCTTATTTCAATGTATCATTTAATTCTAAATGGTAGCACACAGTTGGGTATACAATGTTCGGTCGCGCACGAACTCAAACTTCCTCATTACTTTTTTTCTCTTGTTTTCCATGATTACTACGTACATATTTCATTAATTTTCGAATAGTTAATTTTTCTCTGTGCAGTCGCTTCTTAACCAACATCACTCATCCGCAAATTAACAAGTCAAGGTCGTTGTGGCCGGTCAAATGTTGCATTGTGCGGTGAGAAGCGAGTTGTGGTATTATTTAGCTGCGATTTGCGAGTCTACATTAAATATTATGCAAATTATTCTAAGAGCAAGCAAAAAAAAAAAAAAACTTAGAACTACATACAAATATGTTTGTTTACATAAGCACATGCACATGAAGTTACGGATGCATTAACAAAAAACAAAAAAAAAAAAACAGAGGAATGAGAACATATATGAAAGAATAAATTTACAAGCATACTTAATATTTACAATAGCTTTTGCACATTCATACATACATACATATGTACATCTAGTTAAGTATTTATCAGCAAAACTATTTACAAATGTAACGCCATATCTATTTTTTCAAGCACGCGGTTTTTTTTTTTTTTGTTTTTTTTTTATTTTTATACTCAGCGTGCTTTGCACACATCGTATATTAAATTTGATTGGATAACGGTTGGTTGTACAGGTATAAAGAAAACGAGATAGATATAGACTTCCGTATATCAAAATCATTAGTATCGAAAAAAAATTTGATTGACCATGTCCGTCCGTCCGTCCGTCCGTTTAGAGGTTCGCTTACTCCAGAGAGGCTTCGAACCTAACCCCTAACCCTAAGGAAATAAACGCGTTGGCCATTGCGGGGTTTTGCCTCAAGATCCCGCATACCATTCAAAAATGTTCAGGAGTAGCTCCATGCGGAGGGATTGTCCCTCGTTCGCTTACCCTAGAGAGGCTTCGAACCTAACCCCGGTCTTTGGGATTTTTACTGCTGCGTCTACTGAAAAGAAATAGAGATACATAGAATAATCACACTTTTGTCTGTATATCTCGTGCAAAGTGTAGTTTCACCCAGGGATAACTCCTAATAATCTTCGCGAACACAATTTCTTTAAATCATCATTTGTGGCCCCTTGGTGGTCACGCACAAAGGCGACTTACGGTTGCTATTGATGGTCTATTGATACTTATGGCTCTCGTTTCACAGGGCGCCTTCAGTTGTTCGGCTGTTTTTAAGAGCTAGAATTCCCGATGTGAGAACAGTAGCAATCCCGACCACCAGTCGCTACCACGCCTCGTGAACCTCACACCATATGCCAGCACAGAAGAAATAGGACTGCGAATTCGAACTCATACCTTCGTCCACGTCACTTTTTTAGAAGCTTTAGGTGTAGCTCCGAAGACTTTCCAACGGATGCTTTTGTCGCGCTATGCTGCCGAGCTACACCAGAGAAACACCTTGAAACATTAGGGAGTAACTATTCGACCAAGGATGCCGCCCTCGAAATCATAAGCAGTCTAAGTGGATGTCATTGCGTAATGGGTGAATATCGTATAATCCTCGGCGCATCTACATCATTAAAATTTTAAAAGGACCCTGGATAAAATTTGGAAAATGTAGACCAAAGTTTGCAGACGTTGTGTTGATTTCAACTGTCTTCGTTAAATCAAAACGATATTTTAGATTGAAAGTCGACCGATTTTAAGTTTAAAGATGTTAGCTGCTGTTTTCTGGCCTTATGATATCAGAGCTCATTATGGATGACCACGTAGCTTCAGTTTTCAGACTAGTTAGACTGTCCACTACGTTAGGGTAGTAGAAACACGGTCATTAGTTCGACTGTCTTGGGAAAGCTTTTGCTTCACCACTTTGAGTGTTCTTGCGAAGGACAAAGCCTCACCTGGTAAATATACATATGTGCCTACGTATTCACATTTGTAAAAGAAGACGTAACGTGTAGGTGATATTTAAACTTGGTTGATAGGCTATAATCATTGTGATTTACTCCAAGGGACTAGTTTTGGATTGGGCCGCCAACTTTGGAAATGTCAAACCGGGAGATTTGGGTGTTGAAGGATGTAGTGTGAAAATAAAAATTAACATTTCAGGCGCTGTTGTATAGCTTCGCAAATAAACAAGAGATGTTTGAATGTAAGCTCAAGTGATTTTTCAAACCCTACTCATACGCAGATATATCCTCAACTTAAGTAAGAGGTAAGAATCATTTCAAAAGAGTGTTTATGCCCCTAGAACCTACTAAAGGATTTTGCATCACTGATTTCGCGTATTCTTTCAGCCAATCGCAATATAAAAATTAAAAAAAAAAATCGGCACCATTTTTGGGTATTTTTTTTTTAACAACTTGAGGACAAATTGAAAACAAGTTCGCCTTGGGTTATTTTATTCGAATTCATTGTTCATTATTAATTTTTTGAAAAAAAATATACAAAGTGAGCATATACAATTTTTATAAAACTTTTCTTTTAGTGTTTTGTTTTAATAACTCGGTGAATTGGGTGACGCGAAGTCCGTGCTAAGCTGACACCGAAAACGCTTGTTTTTTTAATTTCTTACAACTGGCAGTGATGCGCATCCGTTGATACCATTTTCGACATGAACAATAAATGGACTAAACTGTCTTAAACGAGTAGAAAATATAGTAACGCGCCGGACGCCGCCGCCACCGCGCCGATATTTTTGAAATTCGGCGGCGGCGTGCGAAAAACGACCAAAATCGGCGCCGGCGGCGGCGTATATCTTTACGTCCGTTAACACGAAACTTGAGTAAATATTGAGATATCTTCACCAAATTTGGTACACGAGCTTACCTGGACCCAGAATTGGTATTGATTGATTGGTATTGAAAATGAGCGAAATCGTATGATACCCACGCCCACTTTTTATATATATAACATTTTGGAAACACACAAAAGACCTAATTATTTATTCAATAATACACCTAGAATATTGAAATTTGACGTGTGGACTAATATTGATACTCTTGATAATAATTTGAAAAAAAAAAATGTTTAAAATGGGTGTGACAATGCCCTCTTGTGATAAAATCAATTTTACAAATATTACTAATCATAAATCAAAAATCGTTAAACCAATCGCAACAAAATTCGCCTTTGCCTTTACTATAAGGAATGTTTTACAGAAAAATTAACGAAATCGGTTAAGGACCACGCCCACTTTTATATAAAAGATTTTTAAAAGGGTCGTGGAGGAATAAAATAAGGTACATCTTTGCAAAAAAGAGCTTTATATCAATGGTATTTCATTTCCTAAGTGGATTTATAACACTAAATAGGAAAACGTCAAATTTAAAAAAACGGGCGTGCACCGCCCCTTTTATGACTAAGCAATTTTCGATGTTTCGGGAGCCACAACTCGAAGAAAAATTAACGCATCGTAATAAAGTTGGGTACACATATTTTCCTTATAGCAGGAAATATTTCTTAAAAAATGGACGAGATCTGTTAAAGACTACGCCCACTTTTATATAAAAGAGCTTTAAAAGGTCGTAGACGAAAATAATAAGCTATATCTTAGCGAAAAAGAGCTTTGTATCAATAGAATTTTACTTTCTAAATTGAGTTATAACATTAAATTGGAAAACACTAAACTTTTTGAAAATGGGTGTGTCACCGCCCCTTTTATGACTAAGCCATTGTCTATATTTCAGGAGCCATAACTCGAAGAAAAATTAACAGATCGTAATGAAATTTTGTACACATATTTTCCTTATAGCAGAAAATATTTCTAGTAAAAATGGACGAGATCGGTTAAAGACAACGGCAACTTAGATATAAAACAATTTTAAAAGGGTCGTAGACTAGAATAATAAGCTATAACTTGGCAAAAATAGTTTTTAATCAATGATATTTCACTTATTATATTTTATTTTAAGAAGAAAAGGGGAGACATTTTTTTAAACGGTCGGTGCCACTTGTTATGTAGAAAAGTAGTTTATCTTAAATGAAATGTACAATTGAAGATCACGCTGAGTATATAATATTCGGTTACACCCGAACTTAGACACCTTTACTTGTTATTTTTGTAGTTGTTGTAAGCAGTGAGAAAGATGCAACTTTAGACATTGTGTGCCTTATGATTGTAAATAGTTGCTGTTGTTGTCACTTCCAGCCATGGCGCTCTAACTTGCTTGTTGGTATGTATGTATGTAGTAGGTACCTATTAAGATGCGCTAGAAACAAAGCACGAATGCGAAAAAACTTAGAAATAGCGAAATATTGGTGCACCTTTGTATGTATAACAAAAATAAAACGCACAGCAAAAAAGTGTGAAATCTTATTTTTTTAGCAATTTTTGCTCTTTGAGTGTTAAATGAAACGCTGCACCAGCTGTTGCAAACACCTGTTTTTGTTTAACAACTGCCAACAGGACCAGAAGTGACGTAGCATTGAAGCTATTCATTTACACACCCTCTACGTCTTATAAACACGTTGGACCACAAGAAAACTATTTTTCTTCTCTTTTTTATTCCTGGCAGACTCAAAATTTTCGGTTGGATCTTCATCGCGTTTTTCTATATTCCGTAAGAACTCTATGAATCATTACTAGCTCTCTACCTATGCCTCGATGGGTCTCTTGTATACTGATGGTTCCAAAGCAATAAAAGGAATGGGGTCTGCGGTATACTGCACAGATACGGAAATAAAAAAATCCTACAAGCTTCCGGAACTATTGTAGTAGAAATATTGAAGGAAAATAGCTTAAACTGTAGCCGCATAAAGTTTTACTTTAATAGCCAAGCAGCAATTCAGGCTATGAACTCTCAAAAAAAACCCGTCTTAAATTATATGAGAGTATAAACAATATCTGGAAAGAATCGGGATAGGAACAAATATACACCTTTATTGGGTCACTGGGCATGTGGCAAAATATGTAAACAAAAAAGCGGAAAAGTTAGCTGAACAGCGAAGTTTAAAGAGCTGCATATGGTTGACCAAACGTGAGAGGCATGGCACCAAGTGCGGGGCTGCAAAGTGTCGCAGATCATGTACAAGTCTTACAACCTTATAGTATAAATGCAAAGAGAGAACTATATGCTCTTGATGGGTTTTATGACTGGAAACTTCCCTCCGACATCACCTGCTTTTGAATTAGGATGCAATAACTTTTCCAGAAACAAATAATTTCGGACTATTTGAGAAAAGCTTCGTCGGCTTCTTATCTGCAACACTCGTTACTGACAAGTTATCGTTACAGATTTTATATTGAATTTTATCGATACCTGCATAACAAATCCATTAATCGAATAATTTAGGAAAAAGTTAAACAGCGTGACATCGGATAAATGTGTTCATACATTTAAAAAGCAATAAGGGCAATCCCCGCATAATTCATACAAATCCATTAATCGTCAATAAAAAATCGATATCACGCCGATAACACATTGGTAATACACGTGAGCCGCCGTAGAGTGGTGGTAGCGTGGTCACACCACGGGCCAAGCAATATCAAAATTTTGGAAGTAGGCTTTTTAAATTAGAAGAAATTTTTCTAAGTGGGATCGCCCCTTGGCAGTGATTTGGCAAACACTCGAAGCGCATTTCTGCAAAGAAAAGCTTCTCAGTGAAAACTCATCTCCTTTTGCAGATTCCCTTTGGAGTCGGCATATTTTATTTAATAGGCCCCATCCCGGCAATTTGTAGGAAATATTAAAAAGGAGCACTACGCAAATTGGAAGAGAAGCTCGGCCTGAATCTCTGCGTAGGTTATCGCACCTTACATTTATATTTTTTTATAATTTAATACTTCAACCAAATCGATAAATTTTAATAACAAATCGATAAACTTTTGATAACTCTTTGATAAAAAAGCGATGTTTTTCGATAGAAAGTCGGTATAAAGCCGATAACAAGCCGATAAATTTTCGATAACAGGTATAAAGCCGATAAAAAGCCGATAAATTTTCGACAATAAATTGAAAAACCCCGTAAACGAATTACTATTAGCAAATCGATAATTATTCGACAGCAAATCGATAACTTTTTGTTACGTAATCGATAACAAATTTTGATAATAAATATATAACTTTTCGCGGGTTCGAATCGAGCTCAAGGCCTAACAATAATTTTTTATCATTATTATTGTTATGATAAATTTTTTCTTAATTGAAAAAATTTTTTTAAATTAGAATAGAAGAAAGAAAAAATTTAGACAACTGCCAAAGCTCGTTGTATAGATCCATTTCGGGAACTGCTAAATTCCTTCATCGGCAACGTTTAGGCGCCGCTGCTATAACCATTCAGCCATCACAGCGGTTTTTTGTTTGTCTTCATTAATAAAATATGACACTATGGCAGCATTGCCAACAAACAAGTCCAATTTTCACAGCCATTCTGCAACAGATGTCGCAGTGTTGTGAATATCAATTGGCACGAACCAGAATAGAAGTGGGATTAATGAAGACAAACAAAAAACCGCTGTGATGGCTGAATGGTTATAGCAGCGGCGCCTAAACGTTGCCGGTGAAGGAATTTAGCAGTTCCCGAAATGAATCTATACAACGAGCTTTGGCAGTTGTCTAAATTTTTTCTTTCTTCTATTCTAATTTAAAAAAATTTTTTCAATTAAGAAAAAATTTATCATAACAATAATAATGATAAAAAATTATTGTTAGGCCTTGAGCTCGATTCGAACCCGCGATCTTAAAATCAGTAGGCCGATATAACAACAAAAATTGTTAATACATCCCAGAGCACGGGGAAAAAGTGTCAATAAAATATGACACTATGGCAGCATTGCCAACAAACAAGTCCAATTTTCACAGCCATTCTGCAACAGATGTCGCAGTGTTGTGAATATCAATTGGCACGAACCAGAATAGAAGTGGGATTAATGAAGACAAACAAAAAACCGCTGTGATGGCTGAATGGTTATAGCAGCGGCGCCTAAACGTTGCCGATGAAGGAATTTAGCAGTTCCCGAAATGGATCTATACAACGAGCTTTGGCAGTTGTCTAATTTTTTTCTTTCTTCTATTCTAATTTAAAAAAAATTTTTCAATTAAGAAAAAATTTATCATAACAATAATAATGATAAAAAATTATTGTTAGGCCTTGAGCTCGATTCGAACCCGCGATCTTAAAATCAGTAGGCCGATATAACAACAAAAATTGTTAATACATCCCAGAGCACGGGGAAAAAGTGTCAATAAAATATGACACTATGGCAGCATTGCCAACAAACAAGTCCAATTTTCACAGCCATTCTGCAACAGATGTCGCAGTGTTGTGAATATCAATTGGCACGAACCAGAATAGAAGTGGGATTAATGAAGACAAACAAAAAACCGCTGTGATGGCTGAATGGTTATAGCAGCGGCGCCTCAACGTTGCCGGTGAAGGAATTTAGCAGTTCCCGAAATGGATCTATACAACGAGCTTTGGCAGTTGTCTAAATTTTTTCTTTCTTCTATTCTAATTTAAAAAAATTTTTTCAATTAAGAAAAAATTTATCATAACAATAATAATGATAAAAAATTATTGTTAGGCCTTCAGCTCGATTCGAACTCGCGATCTTAAAATCAATAGGCCGATATAACAACAAAAATTGTTAGTACATCCCAGAGCACGGGGAAAAAGTGTCAATAAAATATGACACTATGGCAGCATTGCCAACAAACAAGTCCAATTTTCACAGCCATTCTGCAACAGATGTCGCAGTGTTGTGAATATCAATTGGCACGAACCAGAATAGAAGTGGGATTAATGAAGACAAACAAAAAACCGCTGTGATGTCTGAATGGTTATAGCAGCGGCGCCTAAACGTTGCCGATGAAGGAATTTAGCAGTTCCCGAAATGGATCTATACAACGAGCTTTGGCAGTTGTCTAAATTTTTTCTTTCTTCTATTCTAATTTAAAAAAATTTTTTCAATTAAGAAAAAATTTATCATAACAATAAAAATGATAAAAAATTATTGTTAAGCCTTGAGCTCGATTCGAACCCGCGATCTTAAAATCAGTAGGCCGATATAACAACAAAAATTGTTATATAACTTTTCGATAACGAGTTTGGCATATATTGATAACATTTTAATAAACAATCGAAAAGTTGTCTATAATAAATCTATAACTTTTCGATAACAAAGTTGTATCTCTTCGATAAAATCGATAGCTATTCTTTCTTTCTTTGCTTTTCTTGCTCTGCTCTTACAATCCTCGTACTTATCGACATTATGTTATGACATATGTTTATATTACATATTCGTACTCAGTTGCAAAAAGATCACAGGGTATATTAACTTTTTTGACATTACAGCAGATTGCAATGGCATACACTAATCGACTATAGTATAGACTTCCACAAATCAAAATGATCAGGATAAATAAAGGTATTCATTTAGCCACGCTCGTCCGTCCGTTTGTCAACACTATAATTAAGTACATTTTAAGATATCTTGTTGAAATTTGTGTGTGGATTTTTTGATATTCATTTCTCATCGCCGCTTAATAAGACCAAAATGGGACGATGAGCATGTCCACTTTGTATATTTGACAAAATTGTGTAATACACCAAATACGAGACTATTCGGTAAATCCTCCCCTGAGATTGTACGGTTTAAAAGTATTAATGGCCTATGCAAGTCAGCTTTTCCAAGATGGATGGAAGCAATTCCTCTTAGGCTGGCAATCGCCGGCAGTGAAGCACAATCCTGCGCAACTGTGACATTGGGAAAATAATTGTACATTCGAAACTCAAGGGATGCCTCACTGCTCATCGTCCAACTTCGCGTTCTCGCAATAGCTTGGAAAGGAGTCATATATAAAAAAATTCCCTACGCTCCGGCTAAGAAAGTATTTTTATCGGAACCCGCCTATAGAAGCAGAGGAAGAGGCCGGTCCCTACTCCGCTGGAAGAAGCAGGTACAAACGATATAAGCTCCCTCCTTCTATCTTCAATGTAATTTTTCTGTTCATTTGCATCCAAGCTAAAAACCCTTCCCTAAAATTAAAGCTTTCTTCTGCTAGATAGAATATTTTACACACAGAGCATCTAGAATAATCTAGAGAAAACTAAACAGGCTAGTATCAAAATTTGGATAGAATTTTCCATTTAGACACAATAATGAATATCATAGAAAAACAAGTAAAGAAGGTTAAGTTCGGGGGTAACCGAACATTACATACTCAGTTGAGAGCTATGGTGACAACATAAGGGAAAATAACCATGTAGGAAAATGAACCGAGGAAAACCCTGGAATGTGTTTTTATGACATGTCTATCAAATGAAAGGCACTAAAGAGTATGTTATGAGGGAGTGGGCCATAGTTCTATAGGTGGACGCCATTTAGGGATATCGCCATAAAGGTGGATCAGGGTTGACTCTAGAATTTGTTTGCACGATATGGATATCAAATGAAAGGTATTAATGAGTATTTTAAAAGGGAGTGATCCTCACTTCCATAGGTGACGTCGTTTCGAGATATCGCCATAAAGGTGGACCAGGGGTGACCCTAGAATTTGTACAATATGGGTATGAAAAGAAAGGTGTTAATGAGTGTTTTAAAGGGAGTGATCCTTAGTTCCATAGGTGGACGCCGTTTCGAGATATGGGCATAAAGGTGGACCAGGGGTGACCCTAGACCTGTTTGTACGATATAGGTATCAAATTAAAGGTATTATTGAGCGTTTTAAAAGGGAGTGGTGGTCGAGATATCGCCATAAAGTTGGGCCAGGGGTGACTCTAGAATGCGTTTGTACAATATGGGTATCAAAAGAAAGGTGTTAATGAGTATTTTAAAAGGGAGTGGGCCTTAGTTCTATGGTGGACGCCTTTTCGAGATATCGCCATAAAGGTGGACCAGGGGTGACTCCAGAATGTGTTTGTACGATATTGGTATCAAATTAAAGGTATTAATGAGAGTTTTAAAAGGGAGTGGTGGTAGTTGTGTATGTGAAGGCGTTTTCCAGATATCGACCACAATGTGGACCAGGGTGACCCAGAACATCATCTGTTGGATACAGCTAATTTATGTATATATGCAATACCTGCCAAAATTTCAAAGGCTTTTTATTTCGCACTGCAGAACTTTTTCATTTTCTTCTACTTAATATGGTAGGTGTCACACTCATTTTACAAAGTTTTTTCTAAAGTTATATTTCGCGTCAATAAACCAATCCAATTACCATGTTTCATCCCTTTTTTCATATTTGGTATAGAATTATGACATTTTTCGTAATTTTCGATATCGAAAAAGTGGGCGTGGTCAAAGCCGGATTTCGTTCATTTTTTATACCAAGATAAAGTGAGTTCAGATAAGTACGTGAACTAAGTTCAGTAAAGATATGTCGATTTTTGCTCAAGTTATCGTGTTAAGGGCCATGCGGAAGGACAGACGGACGACTGTGTATAAAAACTGGGCATGGCTTCAACTGATTTCGCCCATTTTCACAGAAAACAGTTAATGTCATAAAATCTATGCCCCTACGAAATTTCAAAAGGATTGATAAATTTTTGTTCGACTTATGGCATTAAAAGTATCCTAGACAAATTAAATGAAAAAGGGCGGATCCACGCCCATTTTGAAATTTTCTTTTATTTTTATATTTTGTTTCACCATATCATTACTGGAGGTGAATGTTGACATAATTTACTTATATACTGTAAACATATTAACTTTTTTTTTAATTTTACTTTAAAAACATTTTTTTTAAGTGGGCGTGGTCGTTCTCCAATTTTTCTAATTTTTATTAGGCACGCATATATGTAGTAATAGGAGTAACGTTCCTGCCAAATTTCGTCATGATATCTTTAGCGACTGCCAAATTACAGCTTGCAAAACTTCTAAATTACTTTCTTTTAAAAGTGGGCGGTGCCACGCCCATTTACCAAAATTTTACTAATTTTCTATTCTTCGTCATAAGCTCAACTCACCTACCAAGTTTCGTCGCTTTATCCATCTTTGGTAATTAATTATCGCACTTTTTCTATTTTTCGAAATTTCGATATCGAAAAAGTGGGCGTGCTTATAGTCCGATATCGTTCATTTTAAATAGCGATCTGAGATAAGTGACCAGGAACTTACACACCAAATTTCATCAAGATACCTAAAAATTTACTCAAGTTATCGTGTTAACGGATGGACGGACATGGCTCAATCAAATTTTTTTTCGATCCTAATTATTATACTCAGTTGAGCAGAGCTCACAGAGTATATTAAGTTTGATTGGATAACGGTTGGTTGTACATATATAAAGGAATCGAGATAGATATAGACTTCCATATATCAAAATAATCAGGATCGAAAAAAAATTTGATTGAGCCATGTCCGTCCGTCCGTCCGTCCGTCCGTCCGTTAACACGATAACTTGAGTAAATTTTGAGCTATCTTGATGAAATTTGGTATGTAGATTCCTGGGCACTCATCTCAGATCGCTATTTAAAATGAACGATATCGGACTATAACCACGCCCACTTTTTCGATATCGAAAATTTCGAAAAACCGAAAAAATGCGATAATTCATTGCCAAAGGCAATTAAAGCGATGAAACTTGGCAGATGGGTTGACGTTATGACGCAGAATAGAAAATTAGTAAGATTTTGGACAATGGGCGTGGCACCGCCCACTTTTACAAGAAGGTAATTTAAAAGTTTTGCAAGCTGTAATTTGGCAGTCGTTGAAGATATCATGATGAAATTTGGCGGGAACGCTGCTACTATTACTATATATGTGCTAAATAAAAATTAGCAAAATTGGATGAAGAACACGCCCACTTTTTAAAAAAAAAAATTTTTTTAATTCAAATTTTAACAAAAAATTTAATATCTTTACTGTATATAAGTAAATTAAGTCAAAATTCAATTCCTGTAATGATATGATGCAGCAAAACACAAAAATAAAAGAAAATTTCAAAATGGGCGTGGCTCCGCCCATTTTCATTTAGTTTGTCTAGAATACTTTTAATGCCATAAGTCGAACAAAAATTTACCAATCCTTCTCAAATTTGGTAGGTACATAGATTCTATGACGGTAACTGTTCTCTGTGAAAATGGCCGAAATCGGTGGAAGCCACGCCCAGTTTTTATACACAGTCCACCGTCTGTCCTTCCGCTCGGCTGTTAACACAATAACTTGAGCAAAAACCGATATATCTTTACTAAACTTAGCCCACCTACTTATCTGAACTCACTTTATCTCGGTATAAAAAATAGCCGAAATCCGACCATAATCCACCACTTTATCGATATCGAAAGTTACGAAAAATGAAAAAAATGCCATAATTCTATACCAAATACGAAAAAAGGGATGAAACATGGTAACTGGATTGGTTTATTGACGCAAAATATAACTTTGGAAAAAATTTTGTAAAATGGGTGTGACACCTACCATATTAAGTAGAAGAAAATGAAAAAGTTCTACAAGGCAAAATCAACAGCCCTTGGAATCTTGGCAGGAATACTGTTAGTGGTATTGCATATATAAATAAATTAGCAGTACCCGACAGATGATTTTCTGGATCACCTGGTCCACATTTTGGTCGATTTCGCGAGAACACCTTCACATATACATCTAAGGGCCACTCGCTTTTAAAACCCTCATTAATACCTTTAATTTGATATCCATATCGTACAAACACATTCTAGAGTCACCCCTGGCCCACCCTAATGGCGATATCTCGAAAAGGCGTCCACCTATAGACCTAATGCCTACTCCCTCTTAAAATGCTCAGTAACACCTTTCGTTTGATACCCATATCGTACAAACATTCTAGAGTCACCTCTGGCCCACCCTAATGGCGATATCTCGAAAAGGCGTCCACCTATAGACCTAATGTCCACTCCCTCTTAAAATGCTCAGTAACACCTTTCGTTTGATTCCCATATCGTACAAACATTCTAGAGTCACCCCTGGCCCACCCTATTGGCGATGTCTCGAAAAGGCCACCTATAGACCTAATGCCCACTCCCTCTTAAAATGCTCAGTAACACATTTCGTTTGATACCCATATCGTACAAACATTCTAGAGTCCCCCTGGCCCACCCTAATGGCGATATCTCGAAAAGGCGTCCACCTATAGACCTAATGCCCACTCCCTCTTAAAATGCTCAGTCACACCTTTCGTTTGATACCCATATCGTACAAACATTCTAGAGTCACCCTTGGTCCACCTTTATGGCGATATCTCGAAAAGGCGTCCACCTATAGACCTAATGCCCACTCCATCTTAAAATGCTCAGTAACACCTTTCGTTTGATACCCATATCGTACAAACATTCTAGAGTCACCCTTGGTCCACCTTTATGGCGATATCTCGAAAAGGCGTCCACATATAGAACTAAGGATTACTCCCTTTTAAAATACTCATTACCACCTTTCATTTGATACCCATATCGTACAAACACATTCTAGAGTCACCCCTGGCCCACCCTAATGGCGATATCTCGAAAAGGCGTCCACCTATAGACCTAATGCCCACTCCCTCTTAAAATGCTCAGTAACACCTTTCGTTTGATACCCATATCGCACAAACATTATAGAGTCACCCCTGGCCCACACTAATGGCGATATCTCGAAAAGACGTCCACCTATAGACCTAATGCCCACTCCCTCTTAAAATGCTCAGTAACACCTTTCGTTTGATACCCATATCGTACAAACACATTCTAGAGTCACCCCTGGCCCACCCTAATGACGATATCTCGAAAAGGCGTCCACTTATAGACCTAATGCCCACTCCCTCTTAAAATGCTCAGTAACACCTTTCGTTTGATACCCATATCGTACAAACATTCTAGAGTCACCCTTGGTCCACCTTTATGGCGATATATCGAAAAGGCGTCCACCTATAGAACTAAGGAATACTCCCTTTTAAGATACTCATTACCATCTTTCATTTGATACCCATATCATACAAACACATTCTAGAGTCACCCCTGGCCCACCCTAATGGCGACATTTCGAAAAGGCGTCCACCTATAGACCTATTGCCCACTCCCTCTTAAAATGCTCAGTAACACTTTTCGTTTTATACCCATATCGTACAAACATTCTAGAGTCACCCCTGGCCCACCCTAATGGCAATATCTCGAAAAGGCGTCCACCTATAGACCTAATGCCCACTCCCTCTTAAAATGCTCAGTAACACCTTTCATTTGATTCCCATATCGTACAAACACATTCTAGAGACACCCCTGGTCCACCTTTATGGCGATATCTCGAAACGGCGGCCACCTATGGACTAAGGATCACTCCTTTTCAAAATACTCATTAACAGCTTTCCTTTGATACCCATATCGTACAAACATATTCTAGAGTCACCCCTGGTCCACCTTTATGGCGATTTCTCGAAAAGGCGTTCACCTATAGAACTAAAGCCCATTCCCTTTTAAAATACTCATTACCACCTTTCATTTGATACCCATATCCTACAAACACATTCTAGAGTCACCCCTGGTCCACCTTAATGGCGATATCTCGAAAGGGCGTCCACCGATAGACCTAAGGCCCACTCCCTCTTAAAATGCTCAGTAACACCTTTCATTTGATACCCATATCGTACAAACAAATTCTAGAGTCAGCCCTGGTCCACCTTTATGGCTATATTCCTAAATGGCGTCCATCCATAGAACTATGGCCTACTCTCTCTTAAAATACTCTTTAATACCTTCCATTTGATACACATGTCATACAACCACATTCCAAGGTTACCCTAGGTTCATTTTCCTACATGGTGATTTTCCTTATTATGTCTCCATAGCTCTCAACTGAGTATGTAATGTTCGGTTACACCCGAACTTAGCCTTCCTTACTTGTTTTGATATATGGAAGTCTATATCTATCTCGATTCCTTTATACCTGTACAACCAACCGTTATCCAATCAAACTTAATATACTCTGTGAGCTCTGCTCAACTGAGTATAATAAAGACAGCATTTCTTTTATAATTTTTATATTTTATATTTTATATTATATATATTATATATTTATATATTATATATTTATATATATATATATTATATATTTATATATATATATTATATATATATATATATCTTTTATATTTTATATTATTTTCTGACCGACTACTTATGTTTTACTTTGTCCAAAAACAACATTGAATTTATTGAAATCGATCAGTTTTATGTTTGAGTTCAATATTTCAGTTGTACGTATAGCAAAGTGGCTTTCTTTAATTCCGTTTTCAATTCAAAGATGATTAAAATATTTGAAAACTAATATGTGTCGCCTGCTAATATGGCTTATTTTAATACTTCGCTCATTTTCAAATCGCACAAATATGTTAACTGGGCTAAAATATAAGCTTGTATGTACGATTATTTTTTATAGTAAGTACTTTGCAATGGGTGCAGCAAATCGCTTTAGGCAAAAAAAAAACTGTGTACTTGTTTTTATATTTTTCTTCTGCTAAATTATTTATTCTATTTGTTTGCTGTGTCTTCTGCATTATTACATACTTACATACACTTGTCTGATTTTTGTATTTGCCATTTAGACCTCATTTTCCGTTTAGAATATTCTACTTTATTACCATTACAGCAGATATTTTATTAAAACAAGAAGTTCTAGGTGCAGCCAATGTAAAATTGCAACTGAATAAATGTCTCATGTCTTATTGTACTTGTATATGATTATTATAGTTTTACGAAAGTTTTTGATTTGGTATGTTTATAATTTTGTTTTGTTTAAAAAATACTGTTATATATACATAGGTAAGAAAAATGATAAAAAGACCTATTTAATGCACTCCAACTTGCATGTAATGATTTCGGTTTTGTTATTTTTATTGAAGACATTCTACAAATATGCAAATTAACATACGCCAACATCTGGAAATATCGGGGGAAGAATGATCGTTTTGTAGCAGATGGAAATAGAGTTGTCTGTAATTTCGAGTTACTGGCTACCCCGGACCAACGAACGCGAAACTAAATCGATCACGCTCTGACCAAGGATTGACAAATCTATAGCATTCGAAATGTGTGTAATATCATAGCCCACAATATAGAATATAACTACCATTCTGTGGCGCTTTGCAGATAGCTCAAAAATACATTTGGCACTCCTTCCATACTGCCGCTGTAGCTTTGTAAGGTGGATTTCATCTTAAACTTAAACCAACCACTGATTATTGGAAGGGGTGACAGTGGAGTAAGATCGATAAACAGAGCCCGGTTGCTCGTGGAATCAGTGGGCAGGCGGGTGAACGGTGTGTGGATTGACGAACACCTAACGGTAGCTGGCTGGTGTAATCGGTGATCGGGTTTCAACGAATGGTGTATCGGATAACGATGACGAAGGCTTTGGGGAGTGTTATCGATAACGCGGACTAGTGTATTATAGATCAGTTACGTTAGTGGGACAGGCGGCTGGTGGCGGCAATATTGAGTGAGTGGATCAATTTCCAAGCAACCTGTAGTGGGTGGAGATGGTAGAAACTACGTTACTTCACGCGCAATCTCCAGACACACCAAAATTAGTGGTTGGCCGAGATAACATACTGATGCAAAGTGGCGGGCCTGTGCAAGACAAGGGAAATGCACCTGTTTAGGCAAAGGGTATGCGGTAAAGACTTACCTTATCGTAGGTAGCGCCTTCGGTTATATATCAAATGCTAACTGTTTCTATTTAAGTATTAGTTGTTGTGAACAGTTTGAGAAGTTTGCGCATTCGCGATTAGGCGACTATCGCCCGAATGAAAAGTTTTTAAGTGATTACTTGCATTTGTTCAGTGCATTTTTATGCGCTTGCTGATCGCTGTTATAGTGCGTCTGTATGTAACAGTAACTATATGAATGTGGGGTGGTGATGCTGCTGAATACTTGCGATGATAGCGAAAGCAGGAGTCAGCATGGAAGAACAACGTTATCCTCGACGCCAAAAACGCAAAGTATTTAGCTAAGATCTTATTGTTTAAAACTCCTCAAATGTGTTTACAAAAATATGTAACTAGAACTGATATGATTTAAAAAAAAAAAACGATATTTTATTAATTTGTATGTTAGATTATTTATTTTAAATAATTTTTTCTGTTTTATATTGTTTTCAGATTTCTTTAAGTAAATTTAAACATAAACGGCCATTGCAATGATGAACCAAGATAATCCGTATGCGGTAAGTGATATATATTTTGTTTAATTTTCTTTTTTAATTTTTGTGTAACATAAAGCCAATAAAAGATCGCTTTCGACCATTTAAGCCAGTGATGGTCATGTGGCGCTTTCAAGCTCGCTGATAGATAGAGAATGCTTTGGCAGTCAACTACGCTGCTCTCACACACTTATTTTAAGCAAGGTGTCATCATTTCAAAGCACGAATCTACAATCTTGTTTATTGAATGTGTTTGGTAGTCGTAGCTGAACAACTTAGTAGCAACATCGGAGGAAACTATGGCTTTTTGATGTACTTAAAAATAATATATTTTGCAAACAAAAATTTCAGCGCAAAATATTTAAGTTTATATAGCATATTTACAAAACATTGTCGAAAAGTTATAGATTATTTATTGAAAAAGTTAACGTTATATAATCAAAAAGCTATCCATTCGTTAATAATTAATTACCGATTTGTCGTCGAAAATTTATCGACTTGTTATTATAAAGTTATGTATTTGTTATCGAAAAGTTAGTGACTTCTTACCGGAGTGTAACCAATATGTTATCGACGTGTTATCGCTTTTTGAACTAAGACACATCTGTAAACCGTCGATAAAAAAACCAATAAAAAGCTGATGAATCGATGATAGCTAGACGATAACAAACCGATAACTCTGCGATAATAATGCGCTATCAATTATAAGCCGATAATAAACAAAAAAATTGTCGATATCGCTTGTTACCGATAACCAACCGACTAAATTCTTCTCAAAAAGCCTGCAATTTATTGTTTCTGGTAAAGTTACGCGTGACGTGGTTTACCTTTATCCCTGGGCGAGCTCTATTTACTTTAAAGTATTAGTTTCCTAGACGTACATCTGCAATTACTGCTGTCTGCTCAATTAATCCCTAAAGAGATTGGTCTGCGATTGATTTCCTTTGCCTATATTGATTCATATTTGATTCTCTATAGTCCATTTTTGGTACAGTTGAGATTAGACGGTTTAAAATTCATATAGCCAACAGTTGGATTTTGTTTACCTTACGAACATGGAAAAAATATTTATCCAGCCTTAGAGAAATATATATCTAGTTGATATCCAACATAATTCTCTAATTATTCTTAAACCTGATAGTTCTGCTGTTGTTGTTGTTGTAGCGATAAGGACACTCTCCGAAGGCCCTGAGGAGTATTATCGATGTTGATGGTCCTTTGGCGGATACAGACTGATTGATGATTGTATGACCATATTACACCTTCTAGGCCATACCGCCCTCCGACCCCGTAGATCCATTGGTAAGTTGGGGTAACCAGAGCCTCGGCAGTTAAATAAACAAGATTCACCACGGCTGAGTGAGGCTGAATTGGGTCGGTTTGAAGAAGCTATATATTGCGCTGGAAATCCCTTGAAGGAGTTGCGCTACACAACCTCTTAAATCAACTTGGTATTTTAGCCGACTCTTACGACAGGCACACCTGCCGCAGGTATATTCTAATCTCCCTAACCCGCTGTGGTATCTGGTGGTTCTCGTTCTTAGTATCTAACATAATTCTCCAATACCTATCCAACTTTTGAGAAATCTTGTTAAATTTATAGTTCTCGATTTGAGCTCCAACGTCATTCCCAAATTATTTTCCAAACTTTGAGCGATTTTGAGAGACGCACAGTTCTCAAATGAATATCCAGCATATTTCTCTAGTCGATATCCTACCTTGGATATCGAGTTGAGGTAGAGTAAACAAAAATTTTTCCAAGGTGGTACCACAGATTATTGTGAGAAATAAACACCTATAGCTTGGTTCACTAACTTTAGCCGATTTTTAAAACCGAGATTTTAACCGTTGCCAAATATATGTTGGATTGTCAAATAAGTGATGCACTAGCTTGGTTTGAAGAACACTTGCCAAGTATTTATTAAATACATTCTTTACAGCTAAGTCACACCAACAAGGACAACAAACAATTGTCAACTGTAAAAATGGCAACGATAGCAGTTGTGTTTATTTTGTCGAGGTTTGGGGTTGACAAAAGTTAACGAATGGCATAATTGTTGAAACTATTTTTAAGCTTAGTTACTGCTTTAAATTTTGTTGAAAAATTTAGTAAATCGCGCCACTGGTTGGTAGCAGTAATGAAGCATTATAAATTAGAAATAAGTTATACATCTTCTGTATTAGAGTTTTACATATAAGGCCAATTAGAGAACCACGCGTGATTACAAGTTGAAAATTATCTTTTTTTCAACTTAAGTAAGAGCATGTTTTGTTTTATAAAAAGTTCCCTCTCTTGCTGAGAAACGCTTTGACTCTTAAGTTGGGTTGCCACTGTTTCGTAACAACTCTTGAGATTTTAGAAGAATGTCAGTTATCAAATGCTTGTTGGGTATATTCGACGCCATTGCGAATGGACGCAAGTAACTGATAGATTAATTAGAGTTTACCGCTTTCAGATCGGCACATCAGTTAAAGTAGACTGAAAAACTACGCAGTAAGTTTAAGCGTAGTTTAACTGACAAACTGGGTTAAACTTGTACTAACAAACCGGGCTTTAGTAGTCCATTTATTACAATTTTACTATGCATTAAATGCTTAGTGAGCTTGCATATTAGACTGGGTCGAAAAAAAAAGTTGCTAATGTCCGCCCCTAAATTTGAAGATTATGTTGAGAGGGTTTCGGAAAAATTTTTTTAATTTTTTTGATCTTTCGAAATACAGTCGAAAAGGTTTTTTTTGTTGTAACTTGTTTATTTGAGATCCGATTTTTAAAATTGATATCTCATTATTTTGGCATTGCGAAGCTTCACATTTCCGTTTAATGCCCTTTTAAGCTATGAAGTCGTTTTCACATGATTAGGACAGATAACAAAATTTGAAAAGTTAATAAAAATATGCCAAATATCACGAATAGCGGAAGTCAAAGTAAATAGGTGGGTCAAACCTGTTGTTTCGTATTTATAATAATAACGCTATGCGCCAAAACCAACTTTTTCTGGGTATTGGACAAACCCTACTTTTTTGTAGAGATTGAGGCTTAAGTAAACAAAGTACTGTCTTTGTTTTTCGAACTTAGCCTCCAAAAAATAGATATCGGCTTACGAATTTCGAAGTTCGAAATTCTAGATTTCGAAATTTTATTTTTCTGTTAACGCGTACAGCAAATTGAAAAAGTAAAGGTGAAATATCAGAGGTCATAGTCTGAGTGTATTCAGAAGTCAGAGTCTGACTTTTACCCTGGTATAATAGCTGTTATACTAAATTTCTCAAAAAAAGAATTCAGGCCTTCAAATAAGGGAAAAGAGCGGGCCACACCCACATTACTACTTTTCCAATTTGCTGAACGAGTTAACAAAAAAATAAAATAAAATTTCGAAATGTAGAATTTCGAACTTCGAACTTCGTAAACCGATATCTATTTTTTGGAGGCTAAGTTCGAAAAACGGAGCTAGTACTCTGTTTACTTAAGCCTCACTCTCTACGAAAAAGTGGTTTTTGTCCAATACCCAGAAAAAAAGTAGATTTTGTCGCATAGTGTTATTATTATAAATACGAAACAAGAGGTTTAACTCACTTATTTACTTTGACTTCCCCTATTCATGATACTTGGCATATCTTTATTAACTTTTCATTGCAAACCCTGCAATTTTTCCTCCAAAAATATCACGACTTTCAGGTCTAAGTATAATAAGAATCAGGTAAAATAACAGTTGCAATACATATTGAAAGTACTATAACTTCTTTGTTTATTATTTTAGTAATATGGTTTCAAAGCAATATTTTCTTGAATTTTTATGGGGGGTGGGGAAGGGGGGTAAATTTTTGTTAGCTGACCTTATCATGTGAAAACGACTTCATAGCTTAAAAGGACATTAAACGGAAATGTGAAGCTTCGCAAGGCCAAAATAATGACATATAAATTTTAAAAATCGAATCTCAAATTAACAAGTTACAACGAAAAAACCTTTTCGGCTGTATTTCGAAGGATAAAAAAAATAATAAAAATTTTCCGAAACCCTCTAACATAATCTTTAGATTTAGGGGCAGATGTATGAGACATTTTTTTTTTTTTGGTATGGGGACCAACCCAGTCTATTGCATATGTATGAATTTATGTGTAATATTTTTGTTGCTTTATGCAAAACCTCCGTCAAACTAATAATCGTTAACATACTTTCTAGTATAAGTTACTCATAACTCATCATCCCTGAACATCTCACTGACCTTCGCATAACAACTTGCTACCTTACACTACTCTCACATATGTATCTAATGTAAATGCCAAACATCTAACACCTCTACGTCTACTAACTACTGCTTAACTCATTTCAATGGCTAGCCGTTAATATTCTAGTAGTATAGATGATCAAATAAAATTAGTAATTAACAATCGTCTTCAATCTGTTAAATAAAAATGCTTATTAAATTCTAAATTCCAATTACTTATGTAGATTATATACAAGAATTATTGATTTCTTATCGATTTCCTATAAAACAAGTCGGCAATTGTTCAAGCCATGACATCACACATCATTTTGCTAAGTCAACTTCAATCCAACAAGTAAAGTATCATAAAGAACAAGTTCCATTTTCTAGGCATTATTAACTCGTACTAATAAAAAACGTAGTTTAATGAGCTATTCAACATATGTCATATATTTAGAATATACTAATATTTTGTTTAAAATGTGTTGCTTGATTGTAGAAATCAAATCAAAGTCGAAATAGTCGATCACCACATTTGCCACTGGGCAAGGCAAAAACATCAAATAAATGTAGTAAACAATGACAGCTTATAGTTTATTTGTTAGTAATAAAGAAAACTAATTTTAATGTTTCGTTTTTTCTATTGTGATTATGTTTTTGTGTAGCTGCTGGTAGCAGGGTAAATAAATATTTTCTAATCGTCCAACCGCATGCGATTTGAGTTATATCTGTGGCACTTTTTTAAAAACACCTTACTCGAACTCTCATAAAATATCAATGTTGATTAGATTGGAATACAAAAACTTGATAATTTGCTTTACCTACAATTCAATATCAAATAGGTAATAAACAGCCAGTGACACTAAATTTGTTACAGAAAATTATAGCTTATTTACATATATTGTAGGAAATTCTGGATAACTCTTATGTTATAGTTCAAATCACTGAACTGCCGAAAAAAATAAATGCAAATGTTCTGTAAATAAATAGCTCTTTATTATCAGCTATGCTATGGTAATTGACCTTCATAATTTAATTTATTCGCATACTTTTCTTATAGCCTGTTAAAATAAAACTGATTAACCATCACTAATCCCTTAGAGGGCACAGTGGGTTAATGACTCAGATTGGCTCACTGACAGCATTCAGATCTACACAGATGAGTCTAAACTGGATAAATGGATAACAGGATCGGAGAGGGTGTCTATTCGGAACGATTGGACATACAAAGATCTTTTCGTCTTCCGGATCACAGTAGCGTATTTCAGGTCGAGCTTGTGGCCATACAAGACGCTGGAACTGCCTATGGCAGAAGACAGTCTCTCAGAAGCACATTTATATTTTCTCAGACAGTCAAGCAGCACTGAAAACGCTTGACTCTGTCACAACTAATTATGAAACTATAGTAGGCTGTAGCAGATCACTTAACGTGATGGCTGAACAGTTTACTCTGCATCTGTTATATGTTCGGGGGTATAGGGGCTTAACAGGTAATGAGATGGCGGATGAGCTCGCAAAAGAGGGTACCTCCCTTCCACTTTCGCCATCCTGGAAGAAGTTGGGCATGCCGCTCTCCACCTGCAAGCTCAAGATAAGGAGGCTTTACTGATGGAAGCGGGACCTAGGTGAAAGTATCATAATGGATGCCACACGGCAAAGCTCACTTGGCCGGAATGGAATGAGAAGAAATCGCGTGAGCTTCTCACCATCCGTAAGAGGGACCTTCCTTACTGGTCAGGTCTGTATTAGACCGCATGCGGAAAAGATTTGCGCTCCATTTAATAATTATTGTAGAAACTGCGACAAAGAAGAACAGCCTGAAACTATTAGGCATCTAATTTGTGAATATCCAGCGCTCGGTAGAAGAAGGCAACGTTTTATGGGCAAGATGTTTCTCGTAGATCTGACTGATATAGCTGATGTCAATACCCGATGTTTAGTAAGCTTCACAAACTCAACGATGTGGTTTGATTAGGAGGGTACGAACAAATCCCTTTGGTTTCACAATGGGCCTATAAAGGCCTAAGTGTGCCGCTCCGATGCGAAGGCAGGCACTTGAACCTAACCTAACCTAACCTAACCATCACTTGGACTGCGCCGCTTTTATACTATCAGTTCGCCTCGTTCGCCTATATCTCTACACTTTCCCAAGCAATTGTACATTTATTTATTGTTTCTGTATCTTATTGTCGTTTCTGTACAGAAAATCGTTTCCTCTTACAGCATTTTTACGATCACTGCAAATACGAAACGAAAGGTTTAGTTTTTGTGTTGAACATTGATAATTATAATAATATAATAACAGATGTATCTTAGCTCATTGGGTGATATGTTAAGACGAGAAAGTTATTAAGCCCAAGTTTTCGTAAAAGCAACGGTATTAAATAAAAGTAATATTGTTTTCCCTAAGGAAAAATTTACATAACGGTTTGTGTACCGCAAATAACACCGAATATGAATAGCGTAGGCGAGGTAGATTGCAATGAATCACCCCTTAGCAGACCCTGGATGAAATATATATAGTCGCTGACTTTAAACCCCCGTTCTAGAAGCGTATGACCACGAAACGCCACTGAGCGCGATGATAGAGATATCATCAAGAAGGCTTTTCTGAACATGTTTAAAACTGCTGCAGAAACTGGTGCGGAGAAAATTAGAATCCCAACAATTGATCGACCATAGCTTTAAAAAATCGCAGTTCTCACCTCAAAAAAGCAATCCTCACGCTAACTGATTCCGGTTTCCTCAGACTGCGCTGCTTTTATACGCTCTGTTTCCTTGTTTGCATATTTCTAGACGTTTCGCGAACATTCCTTCTAGATCAGTTGTATCTCATACTTGGTTATTTGGCTATATACATGTATATCTGTAGTTTATGTTTTTCTTCTAGCTATAAGCGTGTGTATGTATGTGTAAGTAACAACTTCTTCTCTTAGCTGCCGGCTACATATGTGTATGTGAAATATTCTCTTCGCTGTTTACATGTACAAATGTGTGGTCGCTTGCTTTATTGTTGTTGCGCATTTATGTAGTAGCAGCATAGTGATGAAACGGAACACGCTAATATTCGCTAAAATATTATCCTATGACGCTTTCTCATGGCAAAAATACCTTCGGAATGGTTGCAAAATCACTGCAGAGCGCGACCACGCTGCCTGATCGATTAACATAACTTTAACAAGTAAGGAAGGTTAAGTTCGGGTGTAACCGAACATTACATACTCAGTTGAGAGCTATGGTGGCAACAAGGGAAAATAACCAAGTAGGAAAATGAACCGAGGGTAATCTTGGAATATGTTTGTATGACATGTGTATCAAATGAAAGGCATTAAAGAGTATTTTATGAGGGAGTGGGCCATAGTTCTATAGGTGGACGCCATTTAGGGATATAGCCATAAAGGTGGATCAGGGTTGACTCTAGAATGCGTTTGTACGATATGGGTATCAAATGAAAGGTGTTAATGAGTATTTTAAAAGGGAGTAATCCTTAGTTCCACAGGTGGACGCCGTTTCGAGATATCGCCACAAGGGTGGACCAGGGGTGACACTAGAATGTGTTTGTACGATATGGGTATCAAATTAAAGGTATTAATGAGGGTTTTAAAAGGGAGTGATGGTTGTTGTATAGGTGGTCGGCTTTTCGAGATATCGCCATAAAGGTGGACCAGGGGTGACTCTAGAATGCGTTTGTACGATATGGGTATCAAATGAAAGGTGTTAATGAGTATTTTAAAAGGGAGTAATCCTTAGTTCCATAGGTGGACGCCGTTTCGAGATATCGCCATAAAGGTGGACCAGGGGTGAGCCGAGAATTTGTTTGTACAATATGGGTATCAAAAGAAAGGTGTTAATGAGTATTTTAAAAGGGAGTAATCCTTAGTTCCATAGGTGGACGCCGTTTCGAGATATCGCCATAAAGGTGGACCAGGGGTGACCCTAGAATTTGTTTGTACAATACGGGTATCAAAAGAAAGGTGTTAATGAGTATTTTAAAAGGGAGTGGGCCTTAGTTCTATAGGTGTACGCCTTTTCGAGGTATCGCAATAAATGTGGACCAGGGGTGACTCTAGACTTTGTTTGTACGATATGGGTATCAAATGAAAGGTGTTAATGAGTATTTTTAAAAGGGAGTGGGCCTTCGTTCTATAGGTGGATGCCGTTTCGAAATATCGCCATAAAGGTGGACAAGGGTTGACTCTAGAATGTGTTTGTACGATATGGGTATCAAAGGAAAGGTGTTAATTAGTATTTTAAAAGGGAGTAATCCTTAGTTCCATAGGTGGACGCCGTTTCGAGATATCGCCATAAAGGTGGACCAGGGGTGACCCTAGAATTTGTTTGTACAATATGAGAATCAAATGGAAGGTGTTAATGAGTATTTTAAAAGGGCGTGGGACTTAGTTCTATAGGTGGATGCCTTTTCGAGATATCGCCATAAAGGTGGACCAGGGGCGACTCTAGAATAAGTTTGTACGATACGGGTATCAAATTAAAGGTATTAATGAGAGTTTTAAAAGTGAGTGGTGGTAGTTGTATATGTGAAGGCATTTTCCAGATATCGACCAAAATGTGGACCAGGGTGACCCAGAACATCATATGTTGGATACCGCTAATTTATTTATATATGTAGTACCTGCCAAGATTCCAAGGGTTTTTTATTTCGCCCTGCAGAACTTTTTCATTTTCTTGTACTTAATATGGTAGGTGTCACAACCATTAACCAATCCTTTTGAAACTTTATAAAGTTTTTTCTAAAGTTATATTTCGCGTCAATAAAACAATCCAATTACCTTACCATGTTTCATCCCTTTTTTCGTATTTGGTATAGAATTATGGCATTTTTTTCATTTTTCGTAATTTTTGATATCGAAAAAGTGGGCGTGGTCATGGTCGGATTTCGTTCATTTTTCATACCAAGATAAAGTGAGTTCAAGTAAGCATGTGAACTAAGTTCATTAAAGATATGCCGATTTTTGCTCAAGTTATCGTGTTAACGGCCATGCGGAAGGACAGACGGACGACTGTGTATAAAAACTGGGCGTGGCATCAACGGATTTCGCCCATTTTCACAGAAAACAGTTATCGTCATAAAATCTATGCCCCTACCAAATTTCAAAAGGATTGGTTAATTTTTGTTCGAATTATGGCGTTAAAAGTATCCTAGACAAATTAAATGAAAAAGGGCGGAGCCACGCCCATTTTGAAATTTTCTTTTATTTTTGTATTTTGTTGCACCACATCATTACTGGAGTTGAATGTTGACATAATTTACTTATATACTGTAAAGATATTAAATTTTTTGTTAAAATTTTACTTTAAAAAAAAATTTTTTTTAAAAGTAGGCGTGGTCCTTCTCCGATTTTGCTAATTTTTACTAAGCATTCATATAGTAATAGGAGTAACGTTCCTGCCAAAGTTAATCATGATATCTTCAACGAATGCCAAATTACAGCTTGCAAAACTTCTAAATTACCTTCTTTTAAAAGTGGGCGGAGCGACGCCCATTGTCCAAAATTTTACTAATTTTCTATTCTGCGTCATAAGTTCAACTCACCTACCAAGTTTCGTCGCTTTATCCATCTTTGGTAATTAATTATCGCACTTTTTCTATTTTTCGAAATTTTCGATATCGAAAAAGTGGGCGTGGTTATAGTCCGATATCGTTCATTTGATCTGAGATGAGTGCTCAGGAATCTACATACCAAATTTCATCAAGATACCTCGAAATTTACTCAAGTTATCGTGTTAACGGACGGACGGACGGACGGACATGGCTCAATCAAATTTTTTTTCGATCCTGATTATTTTGATATATGGAAGTCTATATCTATCTCGATTCCTTTATATATGTACAACCAACCGTTATCCAATCAAACTTAATATACTCTGTGAGCTCTGCTCAACTGAGTATAAAAAAAGCCACTGAAATAATGCCACTAATTTGACTGAAGTTCGTATCATTCGTATCTGCTTAATACTGTTTGTTGGTTAAATTATTGGGCGGCCATGCGATGTTCCGATTAGTATTAGGAGGTTCCTCATTGTGGCTTTATCTCATATTATGTAGAAGTTTGTGAGGTTGAAGTTTAACCACGAATAACTATTAAAGGAGTTAATTTGGCAAGAAATATTTTTTATTCTCTGTTATAGATCGCTTACCCTCACTAGGGTAGGCACCTTGTCGATGGTGTGAGGGCTTAGCCGAACTCCAATGCGCCCGATTATGAGGCGGAGCTGTTTAGGACTGACATCTACGCCGTTCCGTCTCATGCGAGGGCGGCGGGATGTCGGTTACCAAGAACTGCCAACCCCCTAATCCAGGGTGTTATGCGGACCGTGCCTATTGGACGATTTGCAGCCAGGGGATAAATTCGGCTGTATTCGAACGGAGCCTTCCCGATACCGGGCCACCTCGGGAAGTATTAATGGCCTTACCCCAGTAAGGGCGCTGCTGTGGCGGACGGTTCTTTCCCCGTATATAATACTGGACCGCTGAGCCCGCCTTGTCGGGCAGGTGGTCGTACGAGCAAGATGAACGACTCAATACCTGACTGTAATAAGGACGATGTAAAGAGGAGGACTGAGTCGCAATCCAAGGACGACAAATACGAATTAAGCGATGCGTCGGACTCGGGGAGCGAGAGTAGTGCTGATTCAATGAACTCCGTGTTGGAGAAGCACACAAATGAAAACGGAGTAGAAGAGTGGAGAAGGGTACGGAACAGAGGAAGTAAAAGAGCTCTCTCGCAGTACCGTTCAGCACTAAGAATTGTACAACGCTTGGGAGAAGTGGTCGTCCCAACAGAAGTGAAGATCGAGCGCTTGGAATGGGCGCCATGTAGCGGTAGAAGTAGGTCGAAGGCAGTTCAAAAGGTTTGCTGCGAGAAACCCTCGGTTCTGCAACCGGTACGAGGAGCAAGAAGCGTCGAATGGCAGAATGAAGAGGCATCGTTCGGCGGAAGGCGACAAGCCTGCTTTCAAGAGGCAGAAAGGACCCAGTCCTAGATCTGCGAGGCAGGGCAGTCGCATAGACAAGACAAGTAGGCCCAAAGCTGTAAGACAGATGGGCTCCAATAGCGAGGTAGCAACTACCTCCAAAGCTGCGAGTCAGAGGGAAGTTCCAATTAAGGAAGTAGGAGATAAGCCAAAGGGAGATAACGCTAAGACTCCGGTTTCCCCGAAGGCGCTAAAGGAAGTTAACGCTAAGACTCCGGCTTTCTCGGAGGTGCCAAAGGGAAATAACACTAAGACTCCTGCTTTTCCCGAGAAGATGAGTGATTTGGCAAAGCAGTCACTGACTGTGGCGCTGGTTGATCGTAGCAGTACTTTCGGACAAATGACTACTGAAAGGTGGAGATCTGTGGAAAGGGAGCTTATTAGCTTAATGCTTAAGATGATGCGGGAACAACCAAGTAAGCCCCTTCCAACCTTTGATTCGGCGGGATGGTATAATGGTGTGAAGATGATAGCGTGCGACAACATCGCGAATTTGCGGTGGCTGGAGGAAGTGGTTCCAAACCTCCAAAGGCAAGGCACGAACGCGCGGTTTGAGGTGGTGGATAAAGCGCAGATCCCCACGGTACCAAAAGTTAAGGTATGGATACCATACTTGATGAAGTCGGAGGATACATTGCGACTTCTGCAGAATCAGAATCCGAACATACCGACACAGGATTGGAACGTACTTACTGTATCTCGGCTTACCGAGGATTGTCAGTTCTACATCTTCCAAATAAACAAGCAGGCGGAGAATATTTTGTACACGCAGCTTGGTAAAATGTCCTTTGGCACTGCAAAAAATTTACATTCGACTCAGGAAAAGAAGTCGCGAAGATAAAAACCCTAACAAGCTAGAGGTGGGCGAATTCGAAAAGGACCTCAAAAGCCTAAGGGAAAAAGACAGGTGGAGGTCTCCGACGTAACCGCGAACGTGCTAGGAGAAGACCAACCGCTAAATGGTGCTGTGACTCGCACAGAGGAACACCCTGCACAACAGTCAAGAGAGGCTGAAGGGGCCTCGAATACTCTAAACCAAAAGGGCAAGGGGAGGACGACGACACCAAGACGAAGACGCTGGAGGGGGACAAACAGCCCAATGGTGCTGCGAGTCCTACAGATAAACCTCCAACACAGTAAAGTGGGTCGAGCGAACTCCTCCTAACCCTTGAGGAGGGTTCGTTTGACGTGGCGCTGATCCAGGAGCCGTGGCTCTCATCGGGAGGAAAGGTTTCTGGACATAGCGCGCGGGTTTGGCGTTTACTACGCAAAAACGGAAGGACGGGTGCGAGATGTAGCAATGGTAAGGAAACAGCTGCATTCATATATGCTGCCTAATTACACCACTGAGGATCTCGTAGCGGTGGCCGTTGAGCAAAAGAATAAGCAGGCATTTATCCTGGCGTCCTGCTACATGGCCCATGCTGCGGAGGTCCCACCGATGGAGTGCAAAAGGCTAGTACAGGAGGAAGGGCGCAAAGGGCGGTTGGTCATAGGCGCAGATGCAAATGCGCACCACAATGCGTGGGGAAGAGCAGATACGAACGAGAGAGGCGAATCTCTGTTTTGTTATATCCTACAAACCAATTTGCAGATAGCCAACAGGGGAAATGTCCCTACATACATTGGTCCAACATCCAGCAATGTTCTGGATATTACATTGAGCTCCGAGCGTGATATATCAAGGTATGATTGGATGGTTCTTGATAGACCATCCTTCTCCGACCATGCGTATATCAGCTTCAACATCCCCCTAAAGAGGGTAGAGAAGGAAGGAACCTTTAGAAACCCTAGGTCAACGAACTGGACTAAATTCCAGAAACATGTGGAAACAAAACTGTGACAACCCAAAGAGGTTGCTAATGTAGAGGAACTGGAGAAGTCGAATGAATTCCTAACAAGGACGCTTATGACTGCGTATAACAAAGCTTGCCATCTAAGAAGATTCAGAGGAAAAGCAAAGCCGCCATGGTGGAGCAATGAGCTGAGTCTTCTAAGAAGACAGGTAAAAGAAATGTTTAAGCTCGCAAAGACCGCGGAAAGCGAAGCGTGTCGGGACGAGTACAGGGATCTACTGAGGATCTACAAGCGTGAAATTACCAGGGCGAAGAGAAACTCATGGAAAAGTTTCTGTACGGACATAGAGTGCTCCAGCGAAACAGCACGGTTGAAAATATTCCCAGCAAAGGGAAACATAGTCCAGGGACTAATAAAGAAAGAGAACGGGGAATGGTCACGTAATAGTGAGGAATCCCTTGAGGTGCTTCTCGATACACATTTCCCATCGGGAGACGGTTTAGAGGAGCCAGCAGACATCACTCACACTTCGATCACGGAGCTAGTGGTGCCGGGCTTGGTGACCGATACCAAGATCGAGTGGGCAGTGAAGACGTTTTCTAAGTTTAAATCGCCGGGCCCAGATGGTATATTCCCGGCCATGCTACAAGTCTCAAGTAGGGCGGTCGTGGAATGGCTTAAAATAATATTCGATGGGTGCATAAGACTGAATCATGTACCGCACTCTTGGAGAACTGCTCGAGTGGCTTTTCTACCAAGGCGGGGAAGATCGGTCACGTGTATCCCAAAGACTATAGACCCATTAGCTTAACATCATTTCTGCTCAAAACCTTTGAGAGGCTGATAGATGTGTACATAAAGTCCAACGTGAATGAAAAGCTGCTCTCCACAACACAACATGCGTACACCAAAGGCAAGTCGGTAGACACCGCATTGCATAGGGTGGTAATAAGCATAGAGAAATCCCTGGAATATAAGGAGTATGCTCTAGGAGTCTTCTTGGAAATTGCCGGGGCTTTCAATAATGTTGCAAATTGGGCGATTATGGATGGTATTAATTATATTAAAGTACATCCTGCGTTAATCAGATGGATCGGCTGCATGTTAAATTGCAGAAAGATTGTACGAGGCCACGAAATCAGTGGACAGGGGCACGCCGCAGGGAGGGGTGCTATCACCTCTGCTGTGGACGCTGGTCATCAACCAACTGTTCAGGCAATTCGATGAGGGACCCGTAAAACTTATGGCTTACGCAGATGACGTTGCAATTGTCATAAGTGGAAAGTGCCTTCCAACGATTAGATCTTTGATTGATCGGGCCGACCATATGGCCATTGTAGTAGAGCGTCATCAATCACAAGACGAACAGACTACATGATTCCCTATCTGCGCTTCGAGGGAGATCTTAAGGCCACCTCTATGATGGACGGTTGGCGCAAGGGTACGCAAATGGCGGAAGAGGCGATACATTTGTACACCGATGGTTCCAAAGTAGTGGAAGGAGTAGGGTCTGCGGCATACTGCGCTGATCCGGAAATAAACAGATCCTACAGGCTGCCGGATTACTGTAGCGTTTTCCAAGCGGAAATATTAGCCGTAACCAAATCAGTAGAAAGCCTGGAAGAGAACAGCTTTAGCTGCAACCGTGCTAACTTTTATATTGACAGTCAAGCAGCAATTAAGGCAATAATCTCGCATAGCACAGCATCTAAATGCGTGTTAAAGTGTAAGCAGTCTCTGGAGAGAATCGGGACGGGGAGAAGCATACATTTATATTGGGTCCCAGGGCATATGGGAATAGATGGGAATGAAAAAGCGGACGAACTAGCTAAAAAGGGCGCATCCCTTGAAGCTTGCTCCGTAGATATCCCAATTAGATTGGGCGAGATTAAGTGAAGTCGAGAGGTGCACATAATCGACCAAGCGGGAAAGGCGTGGGTTTAAGCGCGGGGCTGTAATATGTCGAAGATTATGTGTAGGTCTTACAACCTTAGACTAACACAGTTGCTCCTATCTTTAAAAAGAGAGGACTGTAAATTCATGACGGGTATTCTGACTGAAAACTGCCTTCTGGCGTCACATGCCTTTAAACTAGGCTTGGTCAGTGATAGCAGATGTAGCAAGTGCGGGTTGGAGGAGGAAACGATCGAGCACCTTCTGTGCTCGTGCCCTGCACTTGCCACGGCTAAGACTGCAGCTATTAGGAGTGATACAGCTGTCAGATCTAGAAGCAGCAAGTGGCTTAAGTCCTAGGAAGCTTCTAGTATTTGCCAAGAGGACGGAGTTATTTTGTAACATAGGTACTGATTTTTGATAGGGTTTTTCAATTTGGTCATTAAAACAAACTTCTGGAAACACTACGGACCCAATCAGTATATGTGAGGTCCTCATGGACCGGCCAGTTCAACCTATAGATCGCTTATAATAAATTTAAAGCTAATTATTTAGGTACTAACGGTTAGAGCTCTGGTACACTTTTTATAAAACCTTCAAAACTCCCCACACAATTTGTATGGAGAAACTATAGTCCCGATGAAATTAAATTTCAACACTATAACAAAGGAAGCAAGACAATTTTTTTTACCACCTAATATAAATGTGGGATAATTAAACAATTTTGTTTATGTTTAGAATTTAACTAAAGTATATTGGTATTTAAAATGGAATAATAAAAGTTATTTTAATGTAATTATAAGTGAGATTAAGCCCGCACAACCACAACTGATACGTCCTAAGACCTTTCGTATCTTACATTTCAATTTCAACTCAACTTTCGTGATCTACGCCACTTACCGTCGGCTCATTGGATATTTCCACCCTTTCTCTATTTTCTGTAGTTACCAGACTATCCTGCAGCCTATCCTTATTAGTTGTTCTCATTCCCACGTAAATATCGTCGGATAGAGTGTAAAACCGCGCATAGCACCTTTGCAAAACCGCGTTTCCTATATTTTTATCAAAAATGAAAAACGCTCATAACAGAATTCTGGTATTAGGCCCCATTCGTTAGACATATTCCATGTTTCGGTATTGCAAAACTGCGAATAAAAAGTAGCACAAGATATGACTGCAAAACGGCGGCTGTCTCAGTTGGTTAGTTATGGCTAAGTTGCTCTCAGAATTAATTTAGCTTATTGATGCTGGCACTAAAAACACCCAAACTTGACTTTGTGGGCATTTCGGAGGCATATCCGCTAAAGCAGTTCCCAACCGTAAGCTATAGAACTTTTCTTAGTCGATTATACAGGTAGAACGTTTTCTAAAGAACCGGGTCTTATAAATGTTATATAAGAGTCATGAATCATAGAATTAATGTGCTTTAACTACACGCACCGTATGCCACTCGTCTAGTTTCGCCTGCAAAATAGTGAAGCGTTTTGGGACTGCCGCGCAACATTTTTCAATTAATATTCGGAAACATTATTTATGTGTAAAATACATTTAAACTTAAGCAGTATTTAAACGGAAAATACAACAACATGCTATAATTACTGCATTTTGCTAGAGCTGTTAAGAGTGCGCAAAAAAGCGAAATACTTACAACAGATTATCGCACGAAATCAAGCTAAGTAATCGCGCTGAGCCATGGCAATGGCGCACCGACTCCGCTCGCATGTCAAAGGCGAGTAAAGTGAAAATTGAATAAAAAAAGCACAAGCAGATAATAATTAATATGAAAAAAGTTGAAAAAGAAAACGCAACACGCATATTAGCTGGTCAACAGCAATAACAACAAACAATTAAGAAAAACGACAATGTAATAAAGTCACAAGGATTATATCGACGAAGCTGAAGCTTAAGCATTTGAGTGACTGTGGCGCAATACCGCATGGTATGGCATGCGTATGTAAGTTAATAGGAAAACAGCAAAACCCACAAACAACAACAACAAAGTAATACTAACACAGTGCGGCCTCCACATAAACAGCATAGCGATTCTTAGCGCATGCGACTTTCAGCATTGCAGCTGCCGCGCAAAAGCTTGCCAAGAAATATATTTTAGCGCGTGCATGCATGCAACTTCCAACTGATCCCACCACACTCCGATTTCGAATGCTTAGTTATATCCCTTGCTTTAACGTTTGCTGCTCAGTTTTGTGGACTTAAATGCCTCCAGCATCTAATGGAGTTGCCTACAACGCTCATATGTATGTGTATATGTATGAACGTAGTACATCTTTCACATATGTATGTAAGTAATCACATCCTTGTGTGCACATACTCTGCACATGTTAAGGATGATAACTCAATTAGAGTGGTGAATTGATGTTGGCAATTAAGTTGCAATTAGAAATGTACGCAGAGAGAATGAAGTAAGACATCAACGAGTCATATTCGTGTAGTCAACCAACTAGCTGGCTGGCGAACAAACTTGACAGCACCCAGCCAATATAGCTCATATGTATACAAATGCAATGTTTTTTTTTTGGGTTTTTTCAGTTGCACGCTTTAAAAGGGAAGAAAGCTAGTTATATCGTTGTGCTTAGTCAACGTAATTTATGTGAAGTTGTTCTCATGTACTTGTTGCTTAGTTTAGGTGTTTATTTCTGGATGATGTATTGCTGCCTACAAATGATCAACTACGATCACATTGTGTAAATTTGACTGAACGTGCATTTTTATGCACCCAAGAAATTGCGGAAAACTTATTTAGCAACTCTTACTCTTATTACAAAAGTTATTAACCTGACCTCTTACTCCACTACTTAGTCCCAAGAACGTCATAATCCTAAGTATGGTTCTTAAGAATTCAGCACTTCTTGGTATACTTCTCGGAAAAAAACTTAACAGGTAAACTTTCTGTGTGTCATCGTAGCTATCCTCGAAATCGAAGCTCGAACAGAATCGTCTAGGTAGAGTTGGTGAACATCTATAAAATTGAAGCTTATGTTTTTGTCAATATAACTAACTTCAACTAACATAATTTCTTTCTTGAAAGCGAATTAATCGCAATGACATTTACTTGCTTTCCCAAAGAGAATTGATTTTTTGGTGCTTTGACATTTTTTGCCGCCGGCAAACCAAAGAGGTGCTCATAGTAAAACGAATAGAGTTGCGGTTGCCAAAGCGGACAAAAGATATGGGTACTGAAAAAGCTATGCTAAAAAATCGATTACTGTTCGTTAGTGTCGCCAAACCACGGGAACGGCTGGACCGATTTGGCTAATTTTAATTTTGAGTCCAAAAAAGGCTCAAAAGATTAGTAGGTATGATAAAACTATTAGAAACTAGCTGACCTGGCAAACTTTGTACCTCCTTAGAATCTATATCAATAAAAATATATTAGGGTGCGTTAATATCGCTAAATCGCTTCGCCGATTTCTATAATTTTTTTTGTTACATTCGTTATGGTTCACGGATGGTAAAAGAAAAAATAAATAAAATTTGAAAAGTGGGCGGTGCCACACCTCCTATTAAGAAAAATATTAAATTCGCATCACCACGCAATTATTTAAAGAAGGTAGTTTGGTATAGAGATTCTATACATGAAAATGGGAATTTGAATAGGAGTGTGAATGTAAGTGGGAGTTGGAGCGGGAGTAGCACTGGGAGTGGGATTGGGACTGGAAGATGGAGTGGGAGTTGGAAGGGTGGTAGTGAGAGTGTAATGGGGAAAAAAGTATGGAAGTAGAAGGGAGATAAATAGAATAAGGAATGGAGAAAAATAAGAAGAAAATGGAGGACAAAGAAGAAGAGAATAGGATAGGGACTTAAAATTGGAAGCGAGAATCCCTTTTTAAATAAAGGGAAGCCAGTTATATGGCAGAACAAAGTCTGCCGGGTACATCGTTAAAAATATATTTTAATTTAATAACGTCGTTTTCATGGAAGACAAACATTTCTCTCTTACCTGCGTTGGAAATGAGCACATTTCAGTTCAAGTGTGAAAGATTTATGCTCTTCAGTTTTTTATAATAAAATATTGAATTTCCTAGATATAAAGAAAGCGCCCGATCATGGAAAATCTCCAAGCAACATTTGTGGACCCTTTCACATTATATTTAAAATAACCACCCCCCACAGATAATTTTCAATATTCGGGAAGCAATTTTCAATTCAGAGCAAACTTAGTTATGCTATGAAATAGGCTTTTAGCTCCCTTCTTTTAAAAAATATATAAATTTAACCCCAGAATGAAAACCACCATGGCTTCTTCATCCTGTACACTTTTCATTACTTTCATCTTCTTCACTGTTTTTTCAGATATTTCTCCTGGATGTAATATCTTCCACTTCCACCCCACTAACCCAATTAACCGCTTCCCTATGCATTCTTCCCTTTCTCCCTTCCTATTTGAATTTGGCAAAAAAACTAAGGCATAACATCACAAATAGCTGAAACAATAAACATGAAGGCTGTTAGTGTATATTTTGTATCTAAAAAATAAAACTGTAAATCAATAGATTATTACGATAACAATATGAAGATATCTAAACAGGTTTGATAAATAATTTTTTAAATATCCACATTACTAGCCTAATTTGAAGAGAGGAATAATATCTTGATATACACTCAAGATATGTTTTTATACCTCGTTGCTTACATACAAGGTGATCGAACCATGTTTTTTTTATAAAAATCATTTTTTTCAAGATTGTTGTATGCATGTAAAATTCAAAGACTTGAGTTGTTTCCATGGTTTTCAATGTAAAATATGATGAAAGCATAGCACACACGACGGATAGCAGACCTCAGGAAAATTCTATCTTAAGAACCATAACGAAATCAACGATCACTTCGTATGAAGAGAGAAGGGATATGGAAGGACCGGGCATATGATATACTAAACGCCCTGCTCCTAGAAACTTTCAGCCCACGGAGGGATTAAAAACAAAACAAAAATTTAAGGCGCCATAACCCCGGAAATATTTTAGACCGAGCTTCTCTCAATTTTCGTCGTGCTTCTTTTAAATTTTTCTTCGAATTGGCGGGAGGGGACCTACTTGGTGCATGCTGGCTCCGAACGGCATCTGCAAGGCAGATGAGAACTTTTGATGTTGCTTTGTCCGGGGCCTGAGCCCAGGATCATTGGCGTGGTACGTGGAGCACGCTACTGTCACACCACGACCTCCTTCGTGGAGGGATTGCTGGGCTTGATAATAGACAGGAATAAAAAAAGTTACGTAGTCAAGAGTTTTTCCTCACCCTGGCATAGGTGGTGTTACCCGGTGGTGATTCAAAGGCTAGGCGATCCAATTGGTCTTTCACTGGAAAAGGTGTACAGAGCGTATACACCCTGACCTATATTCTACAAAGCTGAAGAAAAACAAAAATAGTCTTACTGTCCGGGGGACAGACGAACGCAAAGTCTACACACCAATAAAACTCACATACTTTATGCTTAAGTTTCTTCAGAGCATTGTGATATCTATACTAGCTCAAATTGTAACAGGGACAAACCTGTAGCATGTTTACACGAAGGGTGAGTCAACGGAAACCGAAATCCATAAGCTTATTGGTACTTTAGAAAAATCACTACACTACAAACATTACACCCTGGATTCCTTCCTCGTCTTTGAATAAAGGAACTAGCGCTATTTTAAAAGCCCAAAATAACCCAAACCGTGGGAAGAGGAACACCTCCAGGTGCCACTACTCTGCTGAAGATCCCCAGGTGCCACAACTATAGGGAAATACTACTCGAGCTAGATTATAATAGCTTAAAGGTAGTAGCATATTTGAAAGATGTTGTTATCGCAGTCTCGGAAGCTTTTCCTACAACGTTGAGCAAAGTCCAGAATAGACTAAGGAGACTACATACTTGGGCCGTATCCAGTGGCCTTACTATTAATCTAAGCAAAACAAAACAGATACTCTTCAGCAACAAAACATAAACACCACAATTTCGCCTGACTTTACTAAACGGCTAAGTACCTTGGAGTGAAAATAGACAAAAATCTAAAATTAAAATTTGAAAGAAGAGTAGAGAAGGCGTACATCGCCTACTACTGGAGTCCGAGAGTAGTCAGCAGAAACTGTTCCCTAAGACCAGAACTTATGGTGCGGCTTAAACAGCGAACTTAAGGCCAATAATGTGTTACGGAGCGAGAGGGTGGTAACTAGCCCTGGACAAAAAATAAAACAAACTGAGCAAAATACAAGCAGTCTGCGCAGGGGTTACAGGAGCATTTTCGTCACGTCAAACTTACGCTTTAAACGTTATCCTAAACCAGCACCTATTCGAACCCCACATGCGCCTTACATATACTACTTATGCCATCAGACTCAGGGAGTCTA
Organism: Eurosta solidaginis; assembly: GCF_040869045.1. Taxonomy (NCBI): domain Eukaryota; kingdom Metazoa; phylum Arthropoda; class Insecta; order Diptera; family Tephritidae; genus Eurosta; species Eurosta solidaginis. Next base: position 55,076,352 of record NC_090323.1, read on the forward strand.
GATGCTGCAATTAGAAACAGTATGGCAAGACAAGACATTATCTGTCGCCTACATTGAACTTTGAAAAGAAGTTTAAGATGAGAATACCCTCGAGAACGGTTTGGTCACTCGATATGGTATGTAAGGAGAGTGTCATCTAACTATAAACTGACGGGTACAAAATGGACTGTGGTGTTGATGCAGCGGTGTTCTGCGAACATTTTGAAATCGCACTCTCAATCCATCTTTCAAACTCAGCTAGTATCTTTCAAACAGAGATACTTGCAATAAAGAAGGCCTTTGTTTTCTGTTGGAAATCTCTGTAAACATTCGCGAGGTATGCATATTCTCAGATAGCCGAGGAACGTTCATTGCGTTGAATTCACCACTTACGTCCTCCAAGGCCGTCGATAACTGTAAGAAGATGCGGCGCATTTCAACAAACTTACCGACCATTTTTTTATTTGAGATTTGGAATTAATGGTAGGGTTCTATGACCACAGCGTCAGGTACGAAATCAAAATTGTCTTTCTAGATTATCGTTTCATTTCACATGTTCCTCCGTTATTCACAGTAGCTCCGTTATTTACGGCAGCTCCGTTATTCAGTAATATTTAAATTCCGTTATTTCTCGTTACAATGTCAATTTTTTGGTTTTTAATGGCACCACGCCAGACAAAAAATCAATAAAAATTTGGTTTTTTAATGGCACCACGCCGGGCTCAAAACCAGTAATATAAATTTCAATTTCTACTTCATGTTGGGAGGACAAAAGCTATCCTTAAGATAGGCCCAAGGATGTTCTGCCCATCCCAACCTCCCACGTTCACAAACAGGGGAGCGTCAAGCCATCCGTCCAACTTGTTTTTTGCTTCCAGCTCAACCAAACTAAGCCTAAAAATATTTTTAGCTGAGCTGTGGATAGTTGAAGCTTCCCAGTTGTAACCCAAAATCGAACTGCTTAGCAACCTTTACTATCACATGTCCTGGTACACATAGAATATAGACGACAATTAAAAAGCAGAGGATGAACAGGCAAAGGCCGCTGCATTGTTAGACATCATTGAGGCAGTCGCGGTACATCGACGCTTACATCAATGAAAATTGATATACTTTCTTATCTAAAGAAGCCCGATTTGGTACGCCACGGACTTACATATGTAGGATCACCGAAAGAATTTCGCCTAACTACAACCAAAAAAAAATTGAGAAGATTTATTAAAATTTTCCAGGAAAGAAACATAGGGGATTACAGCCGCATTTGAAGGACACTGGCCATTTGACTTCAACACAGCAATAACGTGAATCCTCTTCAAAGACATGTTTAGGTGGTGCAACCCAGAAGTTTGAAAGAAAACGGTCACCCATTTCCTCCAATATCCAGCCTTGAAAATAATCAGGTACAGGACTCTAGGTAGTTTCGTGGTGTTCGATCTTCTCAGAGAGGTATCAGAATGCTCCATAAATGACATCATTCGGTTTAATGAAGTACCAAATGGTTCGAGTAAAAATAAGCTCACTGTACAGTAATTTGATATTCATGATAATCAATTGGTCCAGGAAAAAGTGCATCAAAATGGCGCCTAACGCACAGCATGGGCCTGGTATCGCCGGCCAGGCAGCACAGAAACCAACCAGTCATTTTAGGTATAAATATTTTATTTCTACTCTCGTATCATATAACCATCGTTACGTTCCTCTAATAGTTTGTTCCAACTGTGTATGTAAGAACCCACAGCTGGTTATACAAATTACCATCTCACTCGAAATATTATTTCCTTAGTTGTTTTTATTTTGTTTTAATATGCTACATAAATCTATTTAACGGCTTTCTTATTTTGCCTATTTTAAGTAGTAAAAAATAACCGGAAATATTTTTAATCATAAAACGAGTTTGTCTTAATTTAATCTACACTTTAATCTAATTTTTTAAGATGACATTAAAATTGTGTCAGCACGTTAAAATTATACAAAAAATATTAAATGAAATTATTAAAATTTGCTCCGAACTAATTAAAAAAAAAAATTCTCGATCTGCTAATATATGTAAATAAAATCGAAAACGGAAAATATTTCGTTCCACTTTAGCTAGCAAATCAACTAATTTTATAAGTAAGCTGTCACTTTGGCTCAATTAACCTAAACAAGATAGCTTGTGCGGTTGTAAATTTTAGTTAATGGTTATATATGTAGCTCTAGGATTTTAATTAGTTAGCCCGTATTGAGTAAAGTTCTAAAAATATAACTGATTGAATGAATAAATACTCTTGCGTGTGCTAAGTTATTGATGACCAGAAAATATTATTATTTGCAGTTGTTGTTGTATTAACGATAAAGACACTACCCGAAGGTTTTGGGGAGTGTTATCGATGTTAATGGTCCTTTGCCGGATACAGGTCCGGTACGTTCCAGTATAAAAGCACCATAAATGTACTAGCCCGTCCATCTTGGGAACGATTAATATGACCACATTGAACTTTCTAGGCCATAACTTTTACCTCCATTAGCAAAGAACCTTCTAAGCATGGGTTAACAGATCGCAGATTTTTTAGCAATTCACAAACAGATTGAAAGATTCCGTGTTTCGCCAAAGTTTAAATTCTTGTGTTTTCCTTGTGGGCTATTATCTCAAAATTTTCGCATTCGCGCTTTTCTGCGGTTTTAATACAATCGGTTGTGACGCGGTACTCGTTATTGTATAGGTGTTAAAATTCCGATGTTCTCCAAATAGGTGGGATAAAGTGCTCTTTAGATATGCTCTAACTGCGCATGCTTTCTTATTGTTGAGTTTTCATCTCAAAGAGCAGATGCGCGTGGATTTTGATGATATAGTAGTCCGACAAGATAGTACCTCGAATAACGCGCCTATCTGAACCATATGTAGTTTGATAAAGCAACCATCTCTACAAATATTTTGGAAGGGTTTTTTTCTCAATTTACACAGCCATTAAATGCAGCTCTAAGCTTTGCTCCTATTAAAAAATAAGAAAAAATAAACCATAATAAGTCATCGAAAGACCATATTGTAACGAATTTTGGGAATTTCTGATAATTATGCAACTCCTGCTAACGTCCGTATCGCTGAACTTTAGAATAAATAACTCCAATATTCAGTACAGCAAAGTGATCCTTATTAGACTACTTTGGGAGTAGGACAATTATACTTCGAAATTACAATTCACTTCTTAATAGCGTGTTTAAATCAGACTGATTGCTGATTCCTCAGCTTGTGCTGCTCTCTGTTGCCTCGTTCACATATTTATCCTAAGGTCTAGACTTGTTACGAATAGTTGTGTCACCTACTTGTTTACTTAGCTATATACATGCATTTTTATAGTTTATGCTTTTCTTCTAGCCATATGCGTGTGTATGTGTGAGTATAACTTCTTTTCTTAACTGATGACTACATATGTGTATGTGAGATATTTCTTCACTTCGAGCTGCTGGTTATGTGTGGAATATTCGTCGTTGCCTTGTACATAACCGCGGCTGCTTTTTTTGTTGTTGTGGTTATTCACTAATAGCATAGTTATGTTAATATTCGCCACAATATTTTAACAGAAACATTATATATAATGTTAAGAGCTACACATAGCCTTATTTTTCGCCCTTCTGCTCTTACAATTCTGGCAACCTTACTGCCCTTTAGTTCAAGCTTCCGAATAAGTTACTTTGAACAAAGTTTGCATATAGATACATGAAAAAATTATCAATTGAGAATTTCGATTTCTATAATTAAATACTATTAATTAGCAAGCTTTTTAAATAACCTGGGTTACAAAAAAAACTTATTGTTGACAAACATATTTTTATGCAATATTTTACAAATTACTATTCATCACGGCTTAATTGAGACACTTTTACTTAAATGGTTTAACCCACTAAGAGAACTAAATAGATGTATATGTCAATGTCACCCAACCACTTATAATTGACCTCAACCTTGAAAAGCATTTAATAGTAATTACATACAGAAAATCTGCCATATAAGAAACAGCATAAAGCCAGCAACACACAAAAACAACAAATAAATTCTGCACTATAATAAAAATGTTATGCTTGAGTTGCCTCAGAAAATTAATACAATTACTTGCAGCTTGAAAAAAAAAATATAAAAATGAAAATGAAAACATAAAGTGTAACAACTTAACGCATATTACGCCCGCTAATATACAAAAAGTGTTGGTTATATAATATCAAGTTAAGTAAGCAAGAAAGTGCTGAAAACGGGGATAAAGCAATATTTTTAAATTTGTTTGTTCACTAAAGCCATCAAAAAAAAACTCTTTGTGGCACACTTTAGAATAAAGATTTTGAAAGTCATCTAAATTTGCCACTTTTTGTTGATGGAATGCCTACCAACGACGAGTTGAGCGACTGCATGACTGACTGACTGACTGACTTACATTGTTGCTGACAACTTGTTATTATAATTATTTTTTTTTTTCGATAAATTTAATTCAAGTACAATTCGGTCTTTAGGGCAAGCAACCAAATAGAACTACATACGAACGTTTTGTCGGCTGTTTTTGAATTTGAAAGTTATCTACACTTTCAGGCTTGAAGTTTGGTCAAGTTTAGTGAAAAACATGTAAAAAACAAGCAATTATTTTTATTCAACCATCAATAAAAATTTGCAGTCAGAGGTCATAAACAGTGCAAATGACAACCCCGAAATATATTTGCCTGAAGAGAGATAATAAGGATAAAAAACTCAATGTGAGTTAGCTTAATTTTTACTCCGAGCTTCTAATACGAGTTTGGAGAATCAATGGGTCTCTTCCGGAAAAGAACTAAACAGAAACATTTTATAGGTGTCTATAGAGCTGTCTTGGAAATTTTAACAAAATCGGCTGCGTGACAGAGAGAGAAAGTCTTAATTTTTCTTTACATATTCGCATAAAAGATCTTGAACCAAAAAGATATGCCTGAGTATATATGTACATTAAAACATCTGTAGAGGTATTACTCTGATTCAGACGCTTGATTCACCGCGAACAAACGCACAACCTGAGAGAGAGTCTTGGTTTTTCCTTTACAAATTTACATAGAACATCTTGAACCATTCAACCTTTCCTAAAGCAAAAACATTTGGCTTAGTATATACATTTCAAAATATTAATGGGTACAGCTCTTATTTCAACACTTGATTCAAGGCGAACAAGCACACAAGCTATATTTTTTGTATCTATTTTAAATGCTCTAGATCTCTGAATTACATAAATGTCAAAATGAGTGAGTCATAATTAAAACTTTTATTTTTTTAAAGGACGTTGTGGCAGCGCACTGTCCTGAAGTCGCCCAATGAAACCAAGTTAATCCTGTTAGTTTTTTTCAATATAAACAGTGTATGAAATTTTATCGCACATAAATCTTTATATGTATATATATTGTTGTTGTTGTACACTCCCTGAATGTTTTGGAGAGTGTTGTTGTTGTAGCGATAAAGTTGCTCCCCGAAGGCTTTGGGGAGTGTTATCGATGTGATGGTCCTTTGGCGGACACAGATCCGGTACGTTCCGGTACCAGAGTACCTTTAAGATGCCTGCCCGACCATCTAGGGAACGATTTATGTGGTCACATTAAACCTTCAGGCCACTCCCTCCCTCCCCACCCCCAAGTTCCATGAAGAGCTTGGGGTCGCGAGAGCCTCGTCTGATAATGAAACAGGATTCGCCGCGGATAGGTGAGGTTGACAATTGGGTTTGGAGAAGCTATATATTGCGCTGGCAACCTGAAGGGTTGCGCTACACAGCCCCTTGAATGTGGTATTTTAGTCGCCTTTTACGACAGGCATACCTACCGCGAGTATATTATGATCCCCTAACCCGCTAAGGGTGGATATCCTGGAGAGTGTTGTCGATGTTGATGGTGCTGTGTCAAATATAGTTCCGGTAATAAGCACCATTAAATTTTTACCTCGACCATATCGGGAACGATTTAATGTGACCACATTTAACCTTTTATGCCATTCCTCTCCCACCACCTAATTCCACTTGGATTGCAGAAGCTGTAAGTTACGCTGGCAACCCATTGAATCATTTGAGTATTTCAGTCGTCTCTTACGACAGGCATAACTTCCGCGGGGGTATTCTAAGCCCCCCAACCCGCTATGTGTGCTTGTGACTGAACTCCTCCTAAACGACTGAACCAACTTTAATGACATTTTGTGTGTGTGTTCATGGAGATTTCAGGATGGTTAAGATCAACATCTGGGTCCGTTTTACTTCTTATCATTCCTGTTCTAAAAAATAATTTATACTTCGATTTCTTTGGAATTCTGTACAGAGGTACTTCCTTGACTAGTTTATTATTTGCGAAACCTTTCTTTCCGAAAAGTCGGCTAACGGGCTGACCTATCCAAAAATATCATATTTGTGGTAAGATTCGCTTGAAATTTGGCGGAAGCCTCCTTGACCAGCTTATAGTTTGAGACATTTTTCGTTCCTAGATGCATACATTTTGTAAGGTTTCGTAGTTTTTAGTGGGCCTCAGGTCCATACGTCGATACATTTCTAAGATATGAACCTAAATGTAGACCAGGGTAATCCCAGATTGTGTTTTAACAATATGGGTTTCAAATAGGATGTGCTTTGGTTAATAATAAGAGCGAAAGATAGAGGGGGTTATAAAAAAAATTTAGGTGGAGTAGAACGAAAACCCGAGAAAGTAAAAAGGGCAGATACAGAAGAGAGGCAGGGATCAAACACGAAGGGAAGGAGGGAGAGATGAGAACTCACAAATTCTTTTTTCGTAGAACCTACAGTTTGATAAATACCTTTGTTTGCTGAGAAAGAATATACATGACAGGGAGGAATATTATCTGGCAGGGAAGATTTAATTATCCTCCTAAATATTTTATGTAAAAACGATTTCAATTTCAAAAATCGTATTTGTTTTAGTGTCATATTGTTTCGTAGTGGTTAATAGAAGAAATTATAATTACCCATCAGATGAAGAGGTATTTCAAATTTGGTATAGATATTCCACATATGAGTAAGTTTAAGGCAGATAGGAGAGTGGGAGTAGAAATGGTAGGGGAACAGTAGTGGGAGTAGGAACAGTGTGATCATGTTGGCATTTTTGCAGCTAGATCTAGCATTTTAATTCTTGATTTCGCTGCAAGTTTCATATTTGGCATATTTTCTAGCATTTTGGAAAGTGTTTTTTGGCATTTACTAGAATTTTTTAAAACCATATCAATCAAAAGAAATTACACAAATATGGCATCTTCATGTTAAGACTTATATTCGAGGTAAAAATTTATATGATCTGGCAGCAATAATTTAAGAATATGAATAAAGCTCAAATCAGCTGATTGCTTGTTCTTTCTTTGTTTTACTATTGCATCATCCATTTCACAGAAAGCAGTTCACGCGAACATAGAACATAGAACCCCAGCGGGTTAGGAGGTCAGAATATACCCGCGGTAAATATGCCTGTCGTAAGAGGCGACTAAAATACCAGATTCAAGGGGATGTGTAGCGCAACCCTTCAGGTTGCCAGCGCAATATATAACTTCTCCAAACCCAATTGTCAACCTCACCTATCCGTGGCGAATCCTGTTTCACTAACAGACGAGGCTCTTTGGGGAGCAACCGTATCGCTAAAACAACAACAACAACATAGAACTGTACAAAGAAAAAAAACATATATAAAATGGACAGGTTTGTATAGTTAATAAAACATAAATAATGTTTGTTTTTGTTTTTATCGGCCTATTGATAAATCATTCAAGGTTCGAATCGAGCTCAAGGCCAGAACAATAATTTTTTTTTTCTAATGATAATTATTGTTATTTTTTAATTTTTCTAAATTTGAAAAATTGAATTTTTGTTTTTGGAATAGTAAGTAGAAAATTTTCCAGACAACCTGCCATAGCTGCGCAGATAGATCCATTTCGAAGGGTGCTAAGCCTTCATCATCAGTACGCTTTAGGCATGCTGCGCTAACCATTTAGCTATACAGCGGTGGTTTGTTTGACTGGCAAATTTGCTACTTCTATTCCTTTTTTACCAACTATATTTATTCAGTGTTGCGCCATCTGGTGCAAAGCACTGATAATGCTGGATTTTTGTTTATTGTCAATTTCTTTGTTTGACATTCCCAAGTGCTCATGGTTTATTAACAATTGTTTTTGTTTTTATCGGCCTATTGATAAATCATTCAAGGTTCGAATCGAGCTCAAGGCCAGAACAATAATTTTTTTTTTCTAATGATAATTATTGTTATTTTTTAATTTTTCTAAATTTGAAAAATTGAATTTTTGTTTTTGGAATAGTAAGTAGAAAATTTTCCAGACAACCTGCCATAGCTGCGCAGATAGATCCATTTCGAAGGGTGCTAAGCCTTCATCATCAGTACGCTTTAGGCATGCTGCGCTAACCATTTAGCTATACAGCGGTGGTTTGTTTGACTGGCAAATTTGCTACTTCTATTCCTTTTTTACCAACTATATTTATTCAGTGTTGCGCCATCTGGTGCAAAGCACTGATAATGCTGGATTTTTGTTTATTGTCAATTTCTTTGTTTGACATTCCCAAGTGCTCATGGTTTATTAACAATTGTTTTTGTTTTTATCGGCCTATTGATAAATCATTCAAGGTTCGAATCGAGCTCAAGGCCAGAACAATAATTTTTTTTCTAATGATAATTATTGTTATTTTTTAATTTTTCTAAATTTGAAAAATTGAATTTTTGTTTTTGGAATAGTAAGTAGAAAATTTTCCAGACAACCTGCCATAGCTGCGCAGATAGATCCATTTCGAAGGGTGCTAAGCCTTCATCATCAGTACGCTTTAGGCATGCTGCGCTAACCATTTAGCTATACAGCGGTGGTTTGTTTGACTGGCAAATTTGCTACTTCTATTCCTTTTTTACCAACTATATTTATTCAGTGTTGCGCCATCTGGTGCAAAGCACTGATAATGCTGGATTTTTGTTTATTGTCAATTTCTTTGTTTGACATTCCCAAGTGCTCATGGTTTATTAACAATTGTTTTTGTTTTTATCGGCCTATTGATAAATCATTCAAGGTTCGAATCGAGCTCAAGGCCAGAACAATAATTTTTTTTCTAATGATAATTATTGTTATTTTTTAATTTTTCTAAATTTGAAAAATTGAATTTTTGTTTTTGGAATAGTAAGTAGAAAATTTTCCAGACAACCTGCCATAGCTGCGCAGATAGATCCATTTCGAAGGGTGCTAAGCCTTCATCATCAGTACGCTTTAGGCATGCTGCGCTAACCATTTAGCTATACAGCGGTGGTTTGTTTGACTGGCAAATTTGCTACTTCTATTCCTTTTTTACCAACTATATTTATTCAGTGTTGCGCCATCTGGTGCAAAGCACTGATAATGCTGGATTTTTGTTTATTGTCAATTTCTTTGTTTGACATTCCCAAGTGCTCATGGTTTATTAACAATTGTTTTTGTTTTTATCGGCCTATTGATAAATCATTCAAGGTTCGAATCGAGCTCAAGGCCAGAACAATAATTTTTTTTCTAATGATAATTATTGTTATTTTTTAATTTTTCTAAATTTGAAAAATTGAATTTTTGTTTTTGGAATAGTAAGTAGAAAATTTTCCAGACAACCTGCCATAGCTGCGCAGATAGATCCATTTCGAAGGGTGCTAAGCCTTCATCATCAGTACGCTTTAGGCATGCTGCGCTAACCATTTAGCTATACAGCGGTGGTTTGTTTGACTGGCAAATTTGCTACTTCTATTCCTTTTTTACCAACTATATTTATTCAGTGTTGCGCCATCTGGTGCAAAGCACTGATAATGCTGGATTTTTGTTTATTGTCAATTTCTTTGTTTGACATTCCCAAGTGCTCATGGTTTATTAACAATTGTTTTTGTTTTTATCGGCCTATTGATAAATCATTCAAGGTTCGAATCGAGCTCAAGGCCAGAACAATAATTTTTTTTCTAATGATAATTATTGTTATTTTTTAATTTTTCTAAATTTGAAAAATTGAATTTTTGTTTTTGGAATAGTAAGTAGAAAATTTTCCAGACAACCTGCCATAGCTGCGCAGATAGATCCATTTCGAAGGGTGCTAAGCCTTCATCATCAGTACGCTTTAGGCATGCTGCGCTAACCATTTAGCTATACAGCGGTGGTTTGTTTGACTGGCAAATTTGCTACTTCTATTCCTTTTTTACCAACTATATTTATTCAGTGTTGCGCCATCTGGTGCAAAGCACTGATAATGCTGGATTTTTGTTTATTGTCAATTTCTTTGTTTGACATTCCCAAGTGCTCATGGTTTATTAACAATTGTTTTTGTTTTTATCGGCCTATTGATAAATCATTCAAGGTTCGAATCGAGCTCAAGGCCAGAACAATAATTTTTTTTCTAATGATAATTATTGTTATTTTTTAATTTTTCTAAATTTGAAAAATTGAATTTTTGTTTTTGGAATAGTAAGTAGAAAATTTTCCAGACAACCTGCCATAGCTGCGCAGATAGATCCATTTCGAAGGGTGCTAAGCCTTCATCATCAGTACGCTTTAGGCATGCTGCGCTAACCATTTAGCTATACAGCGGTGGTTTGTTTGACTGGCAAATTTGCTACTTCTATTCCTTTTTTACCAACTATATTTATTCAGTGTTGCGCCATCTGGTGCAAAGCACTGATAATGCTGGATTTTTGTTTATTGTCAATTTCTTTGTTTGACATTCCCAAGTGCTCATGGTTTATTAACAATTGTTTTTGTTTTTATCGGCCTATTGATAAATCATTCAAGGTTCGAATCGAGCTCAAGGCCAGAACAATAATTTTTTTTCTAATGATAATTATTGTTATTTTTTAATTTTTCTAAATTTGAAAAATTGAATTTTTGTTTTTGGAATAGTAAGTAGAAAATTTTTCAGACAACCTGCCATAGCTGCGCAGATAGATCCATTTCGAAGGGTGCTAAGCCTTCATCATCAGTACGCTTTAGGCATGCTGCGCTAACCATTTAGCTATACAGCGGTGGTTTGTTTGACTGGCAAATTTGCTACTTCTATTCCTTTTTTACCAACTATATTTATTCAGTGTTGCGCCATCTGGTGCAAAGCACTGATAATGCTGGATTTTTGTTTATTGTCAATTTCTTTGTTTGACATTCTCAAGTGCTCATGGTTTATTAACAATTGTTTTTGTTTTTATCGGCCTATTGATAAATCATTCAAGGTTCGAATCGAGCTCAAGGCCAGAACAATAATTTTTTTTCTAATGATAATTATTGTTATTTTTTAATTTTTCTAAATTTGAAAAATTGAATTTTTGTTTTTGGAATAGTAAGTAGAAAATTTTCCAGACAACCTGCCATAGCTGCGCAGATAGATCCATTTCGAAGGGTGCTAAGCCTTCATCATCAGTACGCTTTAGGCATGCTGCGCTAACCATTTAGCTATACAGCGGTGGTTTGTTTGACTGGCAAATTTGCTACTTCTATTCCTTTTTTACCAACTATATTTATTCAGTGTTGCGCCATCTGGTGCAAAGCACTGATAATGCTGGATTTTTGTTTATTGTCAATTTCTTTGTTTGACATTCCCAAGTGCTCATGGTTTATTAACAATTGTTTTTGTTTTTATCGGCCTATTGATAAATCATTCAAGGTTCGAATCGAGCTCAAGGCCAGAACAATAATTTTTTTTCTAATGATAATTATTGTTATTTTTTAATTTTTCTAAATTTGAAAAATTGAATTTTTGTTTTTGGAATAGTAAGTAGAAAATTTTCCAGACAACCTGCCATAGCTGCGCAGATAGATCCATTTCGAAGGGTGCTAAGCCTTCATCATCAGTACGCTTTAGGCATGCTGCGCTAACCATTTAGCTATACAGCGGTGGTTTGTTTGACTGGCAAATTTGCTACTTCTATTCCTTTTTTACCAACTATATTTATTCAGTGTTGCGCCATCTGGTGCAAAGCACTGATAATGCTGGATTTTTGTTTATTGTCAATTTCTTTGTTTGACATTCCCAAGTGCTCATGGTTTATTAACAATTGTTTTTGTTTTTATCGGCCTATTGATAAATCATTCAAGGTTCGAATCGAGCTCAAGGCCAGAACAATAATTTTTTTTCTAATGATAATTATTGTTATTTTTTAATTTTTCTAAATTTGAAAAATTGAATTTTTGTTTTTGGAATAGTAAGTAGAAAATTTTCCAGACAACCTGCCATAGCTGCGCAGATAGATCCATTTCGAAGGGTGCTAAGCCTTCATCATCAGTACGCTTTAGGCATGCTGCGCTAACCATTTAGCTATACAGCGGTGGTTTGTTTGACTGGCAAATTTGCTACTTCTATTCCTTTTTTACCAACTATATTTATTCAGTGTTGCGCCATCTGGTGCAAAGCACTGATAATGCTGGATTTTTGTTTATTGTCAATTTCTTTGTTTGACATTCCCAAGTGCTCATGGTTTATTAACAATTGTTTTTGTTTTTATCGGCCTATTGATAAATCATTCAAGGTTCGAATCGAGCTCAAGGCCAGAACAATAATTTTTTTTCTAATGATAATTATTGTTATTTTTTAATTTTTCTAAATTTGAAAAATTGAATTTTTGTTTTTGGAATAGTAAGTAGAAAATTTTCCAGACAACCTGCCATAGCTGCGCAGATAGATCCATTTCGAAGGGTGCTAAGCCTTCATCATCAGTACGCTTTAGGCATGCTGCGCTAACCATTTAGCTATACAGCGGTGGTTTGTTTGACTGGCAAATTTGCTACTTCTATTCCTTTTTTACCAACTATATTTATTCAGTGTTGCGCCATCTGGTGCAAAGCACTGATAATGCTGGATTTTTGTTTATTGTCAATTTCTTTGTTTGACATTCCCAAGTGCTCATGGTTTATTAACAATTGTTTTTGTTTTTATCGGCCTATTGATAAATCATTCAAGGTTCGAATCGAGCTCAAGGCCAGAACAATAATTTTTTTTTTTCTAATGATAATTATTGTTATTTTTTAATTTTTCTAAATTTGAAAAATTGAATTTTTGTTTTTGGAATAGTAAGTAGAAAATTTTCCAGACAACCTGCCATAGCTGCGCAGATAGATCCATTTCGAAGGGTGCTAAGCCTTCATCATCAGTACGCTTTAGGCATGCTGCGCTAACCATTTAGCTATACAGCGGTGGTTTGTTTGACTGGCAAATTTGCTACTTCTATTCCTTTTTTACCAACTATATTTATTCAGTGTTGCGCCATCTGGTGCAAAGCACTGATAATGCTGGATTTTTGTTTATTGTCAATTTCTTTGTTTGACATTCCCAAGTGCTCATGGTTTATTAACAATTGTTTTTGTTTTTATCGGCCTATTGATAAATCATTCAAGGTTCGAATCGAGCTCAAGGCCAGAACAATAATTTTTTTTTTCTAATGATAATTATTGTTATTTTTTAATTTTTCTAAATTTGAAAAATTGAATTTTTGTTTTTGGAATAGTAAGTAGAAAATTTTCCAGACAACCTGCCATAGCTGCGCAGATAGATCCATTTCGAAGGGTGCTAAGCCTTCATCATCAGTACGCTTTAGGCATGCTGCGCTAACCATTTAGCTATACAGCGGTGGTTTGTTTGACTGGCAAATTTGCTACTTCTATTCCTTTTTTACCAACTATATTTATTCAGTGTTGCGCCATCTGGTGCAAAGCACTGATAATGCTGGATTTTTGTTTATTGTCAATTTCTTTGTTTGACATTCCCAAGTGCTCATGGTTTATTAACAATTGTTTTTGTTTTTATCGGCCTATTGATAAATCATTCAAGGTTCGAATCGAGCTCAAGGCCAGAACAATAATTTTTTTTCTAATGATAATTATTGTTATTTTTTAATTTTTCTAAATTTGAAAAATTGAATTTTTGTTTTTGGAATAGTAAGTAGAAAATTTTCCAGACAACCTGCCATAGCTGCGCAGATAGATCCATTTCGAAGGGTGCTAAGCCTTCATCATCAGTACGCTTTAGGCATGCTGCGCTAACCATTTAGCTATACAGCGGTGGTTTGTTTGACTGGCAAATTTGCTACTTCTATTCCTTTTTTACCAACTATATTTATTCAGTGTTGCGCCATCTGGTGCAAAGCACTGATAATGCTGGATTTTTGTTTATTGTCAATTTCTTTGTTTGACATTCCCAAGTGCTCATGGTTTATTAACAATTGTTTTTGTTTTTATCGGCCTATTGATAAATCATTCAAGGTTCGAATCGAGCTCAAGGCCAGAACAATAATTTTTTTTTTCTAATGATAATTATTGTTATTTTTTAATTTTTCTAAATTTGAAAAATTGAATTTTTGTTTTTGGAATAGTAAGTAGAAAATTTTCCAGACAACCTGCCATAGCTGCGCAGATAGATCCATTTCGAAGGGTGCTAAGCCTTCATCATCAGTACGCTTTAGGCATGCTGCGCTAACCATTTAGCTATACAGCGGTGGTTTGTTTGACTGGCAAATTTGCTACTTCTATTCCTTTTTTACCAACTATATTTATTCAGTGTTGCGCCATCTGGTGCAAAGCACTGATAATGCTGGATTTTTGTTTATTGTCAATTTCTTTGTTTGACATTCCCAAGTGCTCATGGTTTATTAACAATTGTTTTTGTTTTTATCGGCCTATTGATAAATCATTCAAGGTTCGAATCGAGCTCAAGGCCAGAACAATAATTTTTTTCTAATGATAATTATTGTTATTTTTTAATTTTTCTAAATTTGAAAAATTGAATTTTTGTTTTTGGAATAGTAAGTAGAAAATTTTCCAGACAACCTGCCATAGCTGCGCAGATAGATCCATTTCGAAGGGTGCTAAGCCTTCATCATCAGTACGCTTTAGGCATGCTGCGCTAACCATTTAGCTATACAGCGGTGGTTTGTTTGACTGGCAAATTTGCTACTTCTATTCCTTTTTTACCAACTATATTTATTCAGTGTTGCGCCATCTGGTGCAAAGCACTGATAATGCTGGATTTTTGTTTATTGTCAATTTCTTTGTTTGACATTCCCAAGTGCTCATGGTTTATTAACAATTGTTTTTGTTTTTATCGGCCTATTGATAAATCATTCAAGGTTCGAATCGAGCTCAAGGCCAGAACAATAATTTTTTTTCTATTGATAATTATTGTTATTTTTTAATTTTTCTAAATTTGAAAAATTGAATTTTTGTTTTTGGAATAGTAAGTAGAAAATTTTCCAGACAACCTGCCATAGCTGCGCAGATAGATCCATTTCGAAGGGTGCTAAGCCTTCATCATCAGTACGCTTTAGGCATGCTGCGCTAACCATTTAGCTATACGCAGCCAGTCAGGCAGCAAATTTGCCAGTCAAACAAACCACCGCTGTATAGCTAAATGGTTAGCGCAGCATGCCTAAAGCGTACTGATGATGAAGGCTTAGCACCCTTCGAAATGGATCTATCTGCGCAGCTATGGCAGGTTGTCTGGAAAATTTTCTACTTACTATTCCAAAAACAAAAATTCAATTTTTCAAATTTAGAAAAATTAAAAAATAACAATAATTATCATTAGAAAAAAAATTATTGTTCTGGCCTTGAGCTCGATTCGAACCTTGAATGATTTATCAATAGGCCGATAAAAACAAAAACAATTGTTAATAAACCATGAGCACTTGGGAATGTCAAACAAAGAAATTGACAATAAACAAAAATCCAGCATTATCAGTGCTTTGCACCAGATGGCGCAACACTGAATAAATATAGTTGGTAAAAAAGGAATAGAAGTAGCAAATTTGCCAGTCAAACAAACCACCGCTGTATAGCTAAATGGTTAGCGCAGCATGCCTAAAGCGTACTGATGATGAAGGCTTAGCACCCTTCGAAATGGATCTATCTGCGCAGCTATGGCAGGTTGTCTGGAAAATTTTCTACTTACTATTCCAAAAACAAAAATTCAATTTTTCAAATTTAGAAAAATTAAAAAATAACAATAATTATCATTAGAAAAAAAATTATTGTTCTGGCCTTGAGCTCGATTCGAACCTTGAATGATTTATCAATAGGCCGATAAAAACAAAAACAATTGTTAATAAACCATGAGCACTTGGGAATGTCAAACAAAGAAATTGACAATAAACAAAAATCCAGCATTATCAGTGCTTTGCACCAGATGGCGCAACACTGAATAAATATAGTTGGTAAAAAAGGAATAGAAGTAGCAAATTTGCCAGTCAAACAAACCACCGCTGTATAGCTAAATGGTTAGCGCAGCATGCCTAAAGCGTACTGATGATGAAGGCTTAGCACCCTTCGAAATGGATCTATCTGCGCAGCTATGGCAGGTTGTCTGGAAAATTTTCTACTTACTATTCCAAAAACAAAAATTCAATTTTTCAAATTTAGAAAAATTAAAAAATAACAATAATTATCATTAGAAAAAAAAAATTATTGTTCTGGCCTTGAGCTCGATTCGAACCTTGAATGATTTATCAATAGGCCGATAAAAACAAAAACAATTGTTAATAAACCATGAGCACTTGGGAATGTCAAACAAAGAAATTGACAATAAACAAAAATCCAGCATTATCAGTGCTTTGCACCAGATGGCGCAACACTGAATAAATATAGTTGGTAAAAAAGGAATAGAAGTAGCAAATTTGCCAGTCAAACAAACCACCGCTGTATAGCTAAATGGTTAGCGCAGCATGCCTAAAGCGTACTGATGATGAAGGCTTAGCACCCTTCGAAATGGATCTATCTGCGCAGCTATGGCAGGTTGTCTGGAAAATTTTCTACTTACTATTCCAAAAACAAAAATTCAATTTTTCAAATTTAGAAAAATTAAAAAATAACAATAATTATCATTAGAAAAAAAATTATTGTTCTGGCCTTGAGCTCGATTCGAACCTTGAATGATTTATCAATAGGCCGATAAAAACAAAAACAATTGTTAATAAACCATGAGCACTTGGGAATGTCAAACAAAGAAATTGACAATAAACAAAAATCCAGCATTATCAGTGCTTTGCACCAGATGGCGCAACACTGAATAAATATAGTTGGTAAAAAAGGAATAGAAGTAGCAAATTTGCCAGTCAAACAAACCACCGCTGTATAGCTAAATGGTTAGCGCAGCATGCCTAAAGCGTACTGATGATGAAGGCTTAGCACCCTTCGAAATGGATCTATCTGCGCAGCTATGGCAGGTTGTCTGGAAAATTTTCTACTTACTATTCCAAAAACAAAAATTCAATTTTTCAAATTTAGAAAAATTAAAAAATAACAATAATTATCATTAGGAAAAAAAATTATTGTTCTGGCCTTGAGCTCGATTCGAACCTTGAATGATTTATCAATAGGCCGATAAAAACAAAAACAATTGTTAATAAACCATGAGCACTTGGGAATGTCAAACAAAGAAATTGACAATAAACAAAAATCCAGCATTATCAGTGCTTTGCACCAGATGGCGCAACACTGAATAAATATAGTTGGTAAAAAAGGAATAGAAGTAGCAAATTTGCCAGTCAAACAAACCACCGCTGTATAGCTAAATGGTTAGCGCAGCATGCCTAAAGCGTACTGATGATGAAGGCTTAGCACCCTTCGAAATGGATCTATCTGCGCAGCTATGGCAGGTTGTCTGGAAAATTTTCTACTTACTATTCCAAAAACAAAAATTCAATTTTTCAAATTTAGAAAAATTAAAAAATAACAATAATTATCATTAGAAAAAAAATTATTGTTCTGGCCTTGAGCTCGATTCGAACCTTGAATGATTTATCAATAGGCCGATAAAAACAAAAACAATTGTTAATAAACCATGAGCACTTGGGAATGTCAAACAAAGAAATTGACAATAAACAAAAATCCAGCATTATCAGTGCTTTGCACCAGATGGCGCAACACTGAATAAATATAGTTGGTAAAAAAGGAATAGAAGTAGCAAATTTGCCAGTCAAACAAACCACCGCTGTATAGCTAAATGGTTAGCGCAGCATGCCTAAAGCGTACTGATGATGAAGGCTTAGCACCCTTCGAAATGGATCTATCTGCGCAGCTATGGCAGGTTGTCTGGAAAATTTTCTACTTACTATTCCAAAAACAAAAATTCAATTTTTCAAATTTAGAAAAATTAAAAAATAACAATAATTATCATTAGAAAAAAAATTATTGTTCTGGCCTTGAGCTCGATTCGAACCTTGAATGATTTATCAATAGGCCGATAAAAACAAAAACAATTGTTAATAAACCATGAGCACTTGGGAATGTCAAACAAAGAAATTGACAATAAACAAAAATCCAGCATTATCAGTGCTTTGCACCAGATGGCGCAACACTGAATAAATATAGTTGGTAAAAAAGGAATAGAAGTAGCAAATTTGCCAGTCAAACAAACCACCGCTGTATAGCTAAATGGTTAGCGCAGCATGCCTAAAGCGTACTGATGATGAAGGCTTAGCACCCTTCGAAATGGATCTATCTGCGCAGCTATGGCAGGTTGTCTGGAAAATTTTCTACTTACTATTCCAAAAACAAAAATTCAATTTTTCAAATTTAGAAAAATTAAAAAATAACAATAATTATCATTAGAAAAAAAATTATTGTTCTGGCCTTGAGCTCGATTCGAACCTTGAATGATTTATCAATAGGCCGATAAAAACAAAAACAATTGTTAATAAACCATGAGCACTTGGGAATGTCAAACAAAGAAATTGACAATAAACAAAAATCCAGCATTATCAGTGCTTTGCACCAGATGGCGCAACACTGAATAAATATAGTTGGTAAAAAAGGAATAGAAGTAGCAAATTTGCCAGTCAAACAAACCACCGCTGTATAGCTAAATGGTTAGCGCAGCATGCCTAAAGCGTACTGATGATGAAGGCTTAGCACCCTTCGAAATGGATCTATCTGCGCAGCTATGGCAGGTTGTCTGGAAAATTTTCTACTTACTATTCCAAAAACAAAAATTCAATTTTTCAAATTTAGAAAAATTAAAAAATAACAATAATTATCATTAGAAAAAAAAAAAAATTATTGTTCTGGCCTTGAGCTCGATTCGAACCTTGAATGATTTATCAATAGGCCGATAAAAACAAAAACAATTGTTAATAAACCATGAGCACTTGGGAATGTCAAACAAAGAAATTGACAATAAACAAAAATCCAGCATTATCAGTGCTTTGCACCAGATGGCGCAACACTGAATAAATATAGCTGGTAAAAAAGGAATAGAAGTAGCAAATTTGCCAGTCAAACAAACCACCGCTGTATAGCTAAATGGTTAGCGCAGCATGCCTAAAGCGTACTGATGATGAAGGCTTAGCACCCTTCGAAATGGATCTATCTGCGCAGCTATGGCAGGTTGTCTGGAAAATTTTCTACTTACTATTCCAAAAACAAAAATTCAATTTTTCAAATTTAGAAAAATTAAAAAATAACAATAATTATCATTAGAAAAAAAATTATTGTTCTGGCCTTGAGCTCGATTCGAACCTTGAATGATTTATCAATAGGCCGATAAAAACAAAAACAATTGTTAATAAACCATGAGCACTTGGGAATGTCAAACAAAGAAATTGACAATAAACAAAAATCCAGCATTATCAGTGCTTTGCACCAGATGGCGCAACACTGAATAAATATAGTTGGTAAAAAAGGAATAGAAGTAGCAAATTTGCCAGTCAAACAAACCACCGCTGTATAGCTAAATGGTTAGCGCAGCATGCCTAAAGCGTACTGATGATGAAGGCTTAGCACCCTTCGAAATGGATCTATCTGCGCAGCTATGGCAGGTTGTCTGGAAAATTTTCTACTTACTATTCCAAAAACAAAAATTCAATTTTTCAAATTTAGAAAAATTAAAAAATAACAATAATTATCATTAGAAAAAAAAATTATTGTTCTGGCCTTGAGCTCGATTCGAACCTTGAATGATTTATCAATAGGCCGATAAAAACAAAAACAATTGTTAATAAACCATGAGCACTTGGGAATGTCAAACAAAGAAATTGACAATAAACAAAAATCCAGCATTATCAGTGCTTTGCACCAGATGGCGCAACACTGAATAAATATAGTTGGTAAAAAAGGAATAGAAGTAGCAAATTTGCCAGTCAAACAAACCACCGCTGTATAGCTAAATGGTTAGCGCAGCATGCCTAAAGCGTACTGATGATGAAGGCTTAGCACCCTTCGAAATGGATCTATCTGCGCAGCTATGGCAGGTTGTCTGGAAAATTTTCTACTTACTATTCCAAAAACAAAAATTCAATTTTTCAAATTTAGAAAAATTAAAAAATAACAATAATTATCATTAGAAAAAAAAATTATTGTTCTGGCCTTGAGCTCGATTCGAACCTTGAATGATTTATCAATAGGCCGATAAAAACAAAAACAATTGTTAATAAACCATGAGCACTTGGGAATGTCAAACAAAGAAATTGACAATAAACAAAAATCCAGCATTATCAGTGCTTTGCACCAGATGGCGCAACACTGAATAAATATAGTTGGTAAAAAAGGAATAGAAGTAGCAAATTTGCCAGTCAAACAAACCACCGCTGTATAGCTAAATGGTTAGCGCAGCATGCCTAAAGCGTACTGATGATGAAGGCTTAGCACCCTTCGAAATGGATCTATCTGCGCAGCTATGGCAGGTTGTCTGGAAAATTTTCTACTTACTATTCCAAAAACAAAAATTCAATTTTTCAAATTTAGAAAAATTAAAAAATAACAATAATTATCATTAGAAAAAAAAAATTATTGTTCTGGCCTTGAGCTCGATTCGAACCTTGAATGATTTATCAATAGGCCGATAAAAACAAAAACAATTGTTAATAAACCATGAGCACTTGGGAATGTCAAACAAAGAAATTGACAATAAACAAAAATCCAGCATTATCAGTGCTTTGCACCAGATGGCGCAACACTGAATAAATATAGTTGGTAAAAAAGGAATAGAAGTAGCAAATTTGCCAGTCAAACAAACCACCGCTGTATAGCTAAATGGTTAGCGCAGCATGCCTAAAGCGTACTGATGATGAAGGCTTAGCACCCTTCGAAATGGATCTATCTGCGCAGCTATGGCAGGTTGTCTGGAAAATTTTCTACTTACTATTCCAAAAACAAAAATTCAATTTTTCAAATTTAGAAAAATTAAAAAATAACAATAATTATCATTAGAAAAAAAATTATTGTTCTGGCCTTGAGCTCGATTCGAACCTTGAATGATTTATCAATAGGCCGATAAAAACAAAAACAATTGTTAATAAACCATGAGCACTTGGGAATGTCAAACAAAGAAATTGACAATAAACAAAAATCCAGCATTATCAGTGCTTTGCACCAGATGGCGCAACACTGAATAAATATAGTTGGTAAAAAAGGAATAGAAGTAGCAAATTTGCCAGTCAAACAAACCACCGCTGTATAGCTAAATGGTTAGCGCAGCATGCCTAAAGCGTACTGATGATGAAGGCTTAGCACCCTTCGAAATGGATCTATCTGCGCAGCTATGGCAGGTTGTCTGGAAAATTTTCTACTTACTATTCCAAAAACAAAAATTCAATTTTTCAAATTTAGAAAAATTAAAAAATAACAATAATTATCATTAGAAAAAAAAAAATTATTGTTCTGGCCTTGAGCTCGATTCGAACCTTGAATAAATAATGTTTGCCAGGTGTGGAATACAAGTTTTTAATAAAAGGTTTCTGAAAAGAAAAACTCAATTCTTAGAAGGTGCAGACAGCGGACAGCGACGATACTGAAAGCAGTTTACCAAGTGGGAGCAACAGGTTAAAATTTCTATTAACGACAGGGTCTGGATTTTATTCAACGTATTTATGCTTATATTTATGTAGGAACTATGCTCAGAAAAAAGGAGGAGAATTGTTAAATGTTCCACGAATATCAAAATGGATTATAGCGTTGGATGAGCAACATATAAAATGCAAATATTGTCCGTGTTATATAAAACCGAACCTAAGTACAGATGGCATGAAAAGGCATGAAAAAACATGGAAACAGCAGCATCCCTATTTATAGCAAATAACCACCAAATTATTCCATTTATGCCTGTTGCCATAAACTACAAAGCAAAAGCCGCAGAGCTACCTGAAGGAATATATGTAGCAGTGCATACTTCGTTTAGATCGATTGACCATTTAGTGCATTTGCCGAAAAATATTTTCAATGATAACAAAGTTGCCGTAGAAATGAGTTTGGCCCGGACGAAATGTTCTGCTATTATCAAAAACATTTTGGGTCCCTATTTTAAGCAGATATTTCTAGATGATATTGGAAATAGTAAATTTAATCTTATTATAGACGAGTCAACGGATATTACCATAAATAAGTGTTTAGGCTTGTTATCCGATACTACAGCCAGTCCTCAAAAAAAAATAGTTAATACGTTTTTGAAACTTCACATGCATGAAAACGCATCAGCTTTGAGCATTTCTTCTGTTATTTATAAAGTTTTAGAAGAATTTCATTTAAGCATTTCCGACTTGGTTGGCGTCGGGACCGATAATGCTAATGTAATGACAGGAATATATCGGGGAGTAATTGCCAATTTCAAAGAGAAAAATGAAAATGTTATACTAGTTCCGTGTGTTTGTCGCTCTGTACAGTTATCTGTATCGCTCGCTTCTAAAACATTACCAAGTGAAATTGAATACATTGTTTCCGAGACTTATAATTGGTTCCCAAAATCTTCACTGAGGCAGATTAATTATAAAAATATCTATGCTGCAATTAATGATGACTTAGAGCCACTTAAAATTGTTCGATCTTTCCATAGAAACCGAAGTACAACGAACAGAAAACCAGTGGCTAGAACTTAAATCGCATTTTGGATTAGCTTTAGCCACAGAATCTTGCCACCAGGCATGTATTTTGTTAAGTTTATATAATGACAATAATTTAGCATATTTAAAGAGTTTAAAACCAGTATTATCCGAGGTTCAAAAGGTTAATAAAATGTTTGAGAGCAATTATGCTGATCCGACTAGACTTTCTCCGAGCTAAATTAATTGTTAGATTGTCTTTCTAAACAAACAGTTTTAAGTTCTAATAAGTTCGACACATTAACTTCGCGTTTCGAAGATTTTTTTGCACCCACTTCATATTTTAATTACAGTTTCGAGGAATTTTTTAAAAACCAAGACAAATGTAATAAATGCATGTGCCGAACGAACGAGCAGACTTACGTTCAATTGAGATAGCGTTTGCACAATAATTTAACAACTTTGAAAAAAAAAATAAATATCTTTTCAGTAAAAAACAGTTTAGAGATAAAGCCGTTTGATGCGATGTAACTCGTCTAAAAACCTACGGAATGTTACGGTCAATGTATTACAACCAGTCAGAGTTTTTCATAAAATTAAGAATATTCGGCATTGCTATCACAGATAACCCTCTGAGGTCTTCTAGAAACGGGGTTCCAAGGAACCTGAGCTGGGATCTAGCTAGAGCCGGGCAGTTACACATAAAGTGTTCTACTTTCTCCCTGGAATTTGGATCTTTGCAGCTTCTGCAGTATTCGTTATGCGTATCTACTGCCCAATGACCGGTGCAGACTGCTATCAGTTTGCGTGTGTTAGCCCTTGATTTGTTCAGAAGACTTATCGTCCTCTTTCCATCATAGTTTGGCCAAATGGATTTTGATATTGTACAGGTGGTGATGTTATTCCACTTTGTTTGTGCTTTCTTCAAGTAGAAGCTTTGGATATTCCTCTTGGCTACTGCTAAGGGTATGCCTATTTCGACACTGGTTATTTCCTCGTTCATCTCCTAGCCCCTAGCCCCTGCGTGCTAGCTCGTCGACCTTCTCGTTACCCTCAATCCCCCTATGACCCGGGACCCAGTTAATGCGTATTTCTAGATTGGTGGATAACTGGGATATGAGTCGCTTATAAGCCCACACTAATTTTTAGTTAATGTGTGGCGAGAAAAGCGCTTTTATCGCTGCTTGGCTATCCGACAGGATGCAAATTTTACCAGCAACATTCAAGCAGGCTTGTCAAATCACTAGGATTTCTGCTTGAAACACGCTGCAGTGCGATGGGAGTCTGAATGATGCAGACAAATTTAGGGACTCAAAGAAGACTCCGGCCCCCACTCCCGATTCCATCCTGGAGCCGTCAGTGTAGATTTGGATGTCGTCCCTTATGCCCGGGTTTCTCCTCCACTCGTTCCTGCTTGGAATGGCGGTATTACAACCATACTCAAACTTCAGTTTGGGAGGGTAGTAATCTGTCTCGGTACTACATGTACCATCCGGAAGTTTATTTAGGATACTACTATGCCCTTGCTGAGTATCCTCACAACACCCAGACTCCCTGAGTCTCAGTGCGGTTTGTGACGATGTACAAAGTATATGCAAGTCGATCGGAAGCAGGTGCAAAATGGGGTCTAAAGCAGCTGTGGGGCAAGTGCGTCCGGCCCCTATGGACTTTTTGCAGGCTGGTGAGATTGTGCCTCTTACTTAGAGCTTCCCACCAGACTATGGAACCATAGGTAAGCACCGGTCACACCTCTACCTCGTACATCCAAAGTACCATGCTTGGCTTGAGTCCCCATTTCTTACCAAACATTGATTTGCAGGCATAGAAGGCGATGCAGGCCTTCGGTACCCGCTCTTCGATGCATACTTTCCAATTCAACTTGCAGTAAATTGTTAGTCCTATACTTGTTTTAAAGAGGAGACACAAAAATGTATGACTGACCAGATTACAGAGTGCAGTGGCAAAACTATCTTCATACAAATGGGATCAGCAAATTCTACTATTGACTTTGGACAAATGTTTACGAAAATAAAGATGCACTAAATGAAAGAATTTTTCAGGAGCTTGGTTCTTCTTTTTTGAGCCATAAGCCACCTTTTCATAGGCCGGGTCACATATAAAAAATTAAATCTCTTAGGATTTATTGTTAAAAGAATACTTTAAAGGTCAATCTTGTATCGAAAAGCAAACCCTCAGAATGAGAAAATCCTGCGGAAATCGCTGAATCAAACCTCCCATATTTCATATCGCGCACCTAGAAAAAAAGGAAGCTAACTCAAAAATATGAAATTTCGAAGTCCCGAGTACTAACGAATTTCCCAATTCAATAGCTACCGAAATGTCTTCTAATCATCAAGAAAAGGGTTTGTAAAAAAAAAAAAAAAAACAAATTACATTGGCGCATAGGGAGAAGACCTTCAGTTTTTCGTGTTTTCTGAAGAAATTTTTTAAGTTTATCGCTTATTTTATCTAGGTGTGCGATATGTATGTAGGTAGTGCTTTGATAGGAAACTTTAGAACTTTTAACTGATTTATGCTCCCTTTGTTACCATTTATCAATTGTTGCGATTGTGTTTTTTTTGGTAAATATCTACCTAATTTGCTGCTCTAATTGTATTTGCGAGTTTGCTAAGGTCTTTGTCGGCGCTCTTAATGGTTGCGTATACAACCGGGGCATCCGCAGCAATTGAACTTCCGTTACAAAATACTGCTATCTATTTTACTTTAGCTACCGTTTTGTTGAGTCACGTTCTTTTGTTTATATTTCCTCTTTGCCATAAGCTACCGTCCAACATTTTCACTCTCAATGCATTATGTAATGTTTTTTTTTTTTTTTCAAAATTTTTTCTTTATTTTTTTGTTTCTGTTCGTATATTGTATGCGCCAGCAAAAACCTTCAATAATGGATGGTTAATAGTCATTGATGTTATAGTTTGTTGCTGTTTTTTTTTTTTTTTTTTTTGGTACTTCTAACTATTGCTATAATTGAGTTTTTGTTGTTGCGCTGTTGATGTACCTTATCTTCTGAACTATTAAAGCACTCAAGTGTACAATTTTTGTCAAGGTTACAAACGTCAGACGCGCTCAACCTCTCATTGAAAGACTTAGTTCTTTTTATTATGCGTTTTCTATATTTTTCTGCTCTGTTATTCTTACTTAATTTTGGCAGAGGTTTAAAAATTTGGTTTAGATTTTTTTCGATTTGCAATGAAGTTGCATTAAATGAAGCATGAAAAAATAAAATAAAACATTTCCCAGATGTAACACATACGTAACTTATATATTTTTGAAGACAAAGTCAGTTGCCTAATCATGAAATCCAGCTACGTATTGAAAGCTTAACAAAGATACTTATGTAAGTGTGGCTGCCGTTAAGTACGGCCAAATCGAAATTCGGGCTCATCTTCAAAAGTTCAAGGCCAACCCTTACAACGATCGTATAGTTGATGCAATGACAGAATAAAACAAATACATGACGTGATCGATCGGTGAATTTTCACTGAGAAGCTATTCAAGACAGAAAAACTACCAATCCAAAGTCGAACCACTGCCGAGAAGCTACCAAGCTTAAAAAAACTTGTTTCTATTTGAAAAGTTTTGTTTATTAATTTTTGATGTTACTTAGCCCGGTGCTTGAACCCAGGAACTTCGGTGTGGTAGGCGGAGCCCGCCGAACCACTGCCGAGAGGCGACCAAGCTTAAAAAAACTTGTTTCTACTTGAAAAGTTTTTTTTATTAATTTTTGATGTTGCTTTTCCCGGTGCTTGAAACCAGGAACTTCGGTGTGGTAGGCGGAGCCCGCTACCGGCCACATATCCTTCTAAAAATAAGTTCTCTTCGCCAAATAGCTTACTAGGTAATATCAATATTGCAGGTTCCTGTGCTTTTGTCCAAGCGATCTCTTTTGAGAAAAATTACATCTGAGGTTGAAGGTTTAGAATGAAATTAAAAGGTATCCGGTAGGTATTCGAAACCCCGTCTTTATTCAAAAAATGTTATTGGTTTTTTTTAGTATTCCAAGTATTCTAAAAAAGTGGTGGAAGAGTACTCCATGGCTTCAACTTTCGTGCAAAGTAGCATCAAAAATTTATAAATCAGTTTTTTCAATCAGAAAAAAGTTCTCCTAACAAGGACTTCCCCTCGAAATTGATTTGGCATACATTCCGCGTATATATTTGCCATGAAAAGCTTCTCAGTGGAAACTCAACTGCCTTGCAGCTGCCGTTCCGAGTCGGCATAAAAAATGTAGGTCCCGTCCTGCCAATTTGTAGGGAAAATTGAAAAGGAGCATAGCACAAATTGGAAGGGAAGCTCGGCCTAAAACCTCTTTTTGGAGGCTATCACATATTGTACTTATTTTATACATAAATTTTCAAGAGGATATTTTTGCATTTCCCTGAACTCCTCGTAAACGAATTGACCGATTTTGATGAAATCTTTTGTAAGTGTTTAATAGTATTTGAGAATTGTATATATATACAACTTGGTTCTTTTCTCTCCTTTCAGAAAGTGGACGAGGAACCAACCTTTTCTAAAAGAAAAATTACTTATGGTGCCATTTGTTTGCAAATTCGGTACACGGGTACCTCCTTGACTAGTTTTGTATTTAAGAAATTTTGATATCATTGGTATATTTGTTTCCTGAAAGGCAAGCAAAATTTGGACATAGATACTAGTTTTACTAATGTATTATAATCATATTATTATCAGTGTGCGAATCTATAGACCTATATCCAAGCTATCCACCATTTCGTAACTTTCTTGCAAAGTTGAGCTTTCCTGCTAAGTCTCTTAGTCTCCCTATCAGCATGGATTCATCGTTGAGAGGTCAACAGTTTCTAATCTAGCTGTATTTAGTGAATACTGCATTGACTCCTTTTCAGCCTTTCGATGGAGTGTCTCATTGTCTTTTAATTAACAAATTGCGCTATATAAGCTTTCATTCTACATTTCTGCTATGGATAAATTCCTACTTATGCAACAGGCATTGCTTTGTTACTATTGACGGCGTATCCTCAAGTCCCTTCAAAGCGACATCTGGTGCTCCCCAAGGAAGTGTTTTAGGTTCCCTACTATTCATTTTATTTATTAATGATATTGTTAGTTGTTTGTCATTTGCTACGTGTTTACTGTATGCTGATGATTTTAAGATATTTTCAATAATTACGGCACCAGAGGATGCCGTGAAGTTGCAAAAACGATATCAATCAGCTACATCTGTGCTGCGAGAAATCTTGTCTATCTTTGAATACGTCTAAATGTTTTCAAATTACTAAGCCCGTTAACATTTTGAATACAAAATATAGTTTATCTAATTTTGATCTTTAGTCCGTTAGTGATATTAAGGACCTTGGCATAATCTTTGATACTAAATTTTCTTTTAACAACCATGTAAATTACATAACTTCTAAGTCGTACTCCATATTTGGTTTCGTTAGATGCAGTAACTCGAAATTTACTGACATCTATAGCATCAAACTGCTCTATACCTCTTTTGTCAGGTCTCATTTAGAATATGCTGCCTTTTTTTTTGCAGACGAAGTAATCTTACAGCTATAAGCAGAATTAAGAGAAAGTTTTTCTTAAATACGCCCTTCGGCCGTTAAACTTCTCGGAACTAATCCCTTCTTATGCCCTACAATTTGAAGTCTCTTGAAAGTCGTAGATCCATGAAATATATTTCTCCCGGGCGCAAGAAAACCTCACTACGCCTTTGTTAGGTAGTCAGCAATTGCTTTAATTAGTTCCAATAAGCTTAAGAAAATGCAATTAATGCACCAATTACAAATTTATTTACTGTGCATGAGCACTAATTTTTTACAATGAGCAACAGATTAAGAGCGACGAGCGATATCTATTTAAAAAAAAAAAATTTTTTTCAATTCTATATCAAATGAGATAACTAAGTCACATACTTATTTTAATACGTCCACAGGCATTTCAATACCAACATACCTCTATCAGCTAGCTTTTTTACACACTAATACAATTTGTTTTTATATTCTGCGTGCTCATTTCGAAACAAATTATTACAATTTAACTTAAATTTGTTCAGAAAAATCGCAATACTTCGCCGACACATTAAATGCTGATCATTTATTTTATACGCCTCAAGTGTACTCCTTTTCACAATGACGCATTGGCTCAACTGAAGTTGAAGCTGTGCAGCAGTATGATACTACTCTACATCACATTAGCGTCGTCATTGTTGCTGTTGTTTTCATGTTAATTGCTGCGTGTTAAAGTAATGCAACAAAGACAAATATATTTACAAGCACAAGTATATAAACCAGCAGTCGACTAGTCGGTCAACGCCTATCTATTAGTTTACAAGCCAATATGCTTCCGAGGCAAATGAAATTAGTTTGTCAGTTTTCTTCTTTAACTCCACCGCAACTTCCACTATAAATATTGGTAACAGAGTTGTGCGGTTTACAAAAGTTAAATATGAGTTGAAACATTTTTGCCACGTTTGCGATAAATACACATATTATGATACATTGTCGTATTACTAAATTTGTCAAACTCAAAAAAAAAATAAAAAATTATCTCAAATAAGAATATAAATTCTTAAACGAAATTTCTTTAAAAAGGATATAATTTGAACTTAATGAGTAGGGGTTTCTTATTTTTGTATATACTTGTTCATTAATTTGAGGAAACATCTTACTTAAATTGTTCGTTTTACTACAAATTTTCATTAATTTGAGGGAACATTTTACTTAAATTTTTTCATTCAAGTATACAATACACACAATTAATTTTTTTATACAACTTTGTCAATTTTTAAGAAAAAAATTTTAATTTTTAGAAAACTACTTGTCTAGATTTAGGAAAAGATTTCTCGGGCGATATATCATCTACCACCTTCCTTACTTTAATAGCTATTTTCCTCGTTTTTAGAGCTGTTTTCCTTTGAACATACATTGTCGTATTTGCATTTATGCCTACCTATGTACTGTGATACACATACCTCGCCGGAAAATCATCCTGTTGTGGTTACTAGTAAGTAAGTAAGTTGATTTGCCCTAATTTTGATTTATCTGTATGAATTAAAAGAGGTTTTCATCTCTTACCCTCCCTCCCTCCCTTCCTCCCACCTACACTTCTTTCCCAACCTGTCCTTCTCTCGCTCCCTTCCTTTCACCCATTTCCTTTTTGCCTTCCTTTCCCTAGCTCCTCCCTACAATATCTCTCTCTCTCTCTCTGTGCTCTTCCTCGTTCTCCGTCTTATTCTCCCTTTTTCTCTATTTCTCCGTCTTTACCTCTCTCTTTTTCCCTTTTCTTCTTTTCTTCTCCCTGCCAAACTGGCTCTATCTCTCCACTTGCATCTAACTCGATCTTTTCTTCTGTCCGTCGCTTTCCTTTTCCATAGTTTTTACTTCCCCTCTTTACCTATTTCCAAATTTTAAGCAATCCGCTCCATAAAAAATGTAGACGAATTACAAAAAATGGCACCCAAAATAAGATTATTTCCTTAATATTGGTCCCTAGTCCAATATATGAAAAAATACACTACTTCCTAAGTTCCCCATAGTTTCACCAATAAGCTAACAATGAATGTACATAGTCGCATCCTATGTATGACGTTATAGAGTTGATCGGCCCCTGGTTCAATCACCGAAACAGAATAACAGAAATAGTCTCTGACTATCGTCATCAGCTATCTTGGAAATATCAGAAAAATCAGCTGAATGGATTCGAACGATAAAGGCAAGATTCTGTCTTTACTAGTCAGCATAAAAATATGCTTAAAATATCTTGGACCAATCAGGAAGATATGTCGAAGTATATACATAAAAACTTACGAAAGGTTTTGTTTAAAAGTTTTAGCATAAGGGCATCTTTAAAACGATGTATGCTGTTTTAATCCATTTCGATGGGCATGTGACGCCGCAATTAAAACACTCTAAAATGAAATTGCATACATACTTACATTCATAGGCAGATATGCTATGGAATGGTTCCCTTGTCCACCGTTTTGCAAACTCAACATGTATATACGTGGTAGTTTAATGTGTGTCTGAATGTTTGGGTCACAACGAACAAACACACAAACCGCTTCGTTTTGAATAATCTGCTTTTGTTTTAGCAATATAAGTTATATTTGAAAAGAACGAACTATTTTTTATGCCGAAATTAAGGAATATATATTATAGGATATATTTCAATCAAGTAATACGTTTTTGGGTTAACAACATTTATTATTTAATCAAATTAACAGAATGGCAAACGTTCCCAATAGGAATGATTGAGCGGAGTCGGTTGCTGTTGACGGCATCATTTCCATATACACCGACTGTTCTAAACGGCAGAGTTGAATGTGGGGTCTATGCAAGAGACCAGACCTCCAACTTTACTGTCACCGAATTCTTCAAGAGATGGCTCGACAGAACAGTGTTCAGCTCACATGGGTCCCGTGACACGTACATATATATCGAAGGAAACTGCATTGCAGAGCATCCTGTTAGGAAGGGTGGCAGCTCCATTTCTATATAATCTGCGCCAGGTAGTGAAGCATGAGGTCAAGGATATGCTAGCCACTATCAGGTCCTCTAAATGGTCTGGTCCGCCGTGGTAGGCGAGCACGCTACCTCAGCACCACGATGACCACCAGTTTGAGCGATTAAACTTAGCTACTTAAATAAAGAAATATTTTAAATGTGTAAGACGTGTGTTCATGAAAACTTAAGTTTCCTTACAGGGTTTACCTAAACATATATGCCTGGCATGAAATGCAAGTTCGTCTCTTAACTCTTTCGATCATTCTATGTGTTTTGTTGCTTATTCTATATTGAATGCCTTTCTTGTATTGATACATAAATTTATGTTAGTGTGCTTAACTTTTAATAGCTAAATTTTGTGTCTGTCTTACTTGAAAATCCGAAAATATTTAGTAAATTGTATAGAGACAACCGTTTTATATAAATTAAAAGAAAAGTTTATTTTGAATTTTCATAATTTTTTTTCGATACTTTAGGTTAAGCTTTTCTAAGGCGTGCAAACGATGCAAACACGGTTAAAAATTTTAATAAATTTCTAGCATTTTGAATTCACCAATTTCTGATACAAGAACAATAAATTTCAATATACATATTGTGACGAATATTACCATCTCTAAGTGTTTACTTAGTAAATAATCACGCAACAACAGAAAAAAAACATTGAAGCGAGCCACACATGTACATGTACATAAACACATTAATCATCATGTACACACATACATAAAAGCAGCAGAGAGATACTCACAAACACATGTCATCATCACCTCTACTACTTCGCTCACATATACACACGCATATGGTTACACACTACAAATACACGTGCGTATGGCTGTTGACCAGGTAGAGGATTCTAGAAGACATTTGGGGAGAGAGTATAAAAGTAGCAGAAGCTGAGTAGTCCGTAATAAATTTGACTTAAGCACGCTATCAGTTGCGAAGTATAAGTGTTATTGTGAAGTATTTTCAAAGAAGTCCACTTTGCATTATTGAATATTGGAGTTATTCATTCAACAGTTTAGCGATACGAACGTTAGTAAAAGGCTGCAAATAAACGGAATTTCCCTAAATTCGTTACAATATGTTTGGCGGTTTAACGTGACCCTGGTTATCAGCTTATATTCTTATGTTGTATATAGAACAAACATACAACAGAAAATTAAGCACCCTGATGTACATACATACGTGCATTTATTCATATGTATTGCAATATGATTCGTTGATGAGGCTATTTTGTTTGGCCGAAAACAAATGATGATTACGTTCGAGTAGTTAAAATATTTCAAGTCTGTATAATTTTAGTTCTTTGATGTTGTTATTCTATGAGTAATTGCACTACGTCCTACTTTGTTGTTTTTGCGAAGTTGCATTCTTTCTTTCTTGTTACCCTTTTTCCTGTTACAAGCATTCACGCATTTGCACTATTTATGATAGTTGGGTCAATAGTGAGCTGCTGTTCTTGTAAGTAAATGCTACAGCAAAATGGCAGCATGGTCGTAGGGGTAATACGTATATCTACCGTTTAGGCTCATTGTACTTGATTCATTGAACTCCGACCGCGGATTTATTCTATTGACAATTGAAGCCATCATAAATACACTTGAAGTTTGAATTTAAGAAAACGCTGTCACGCCTCGTTTTAGGAAAATTTATCGTTTTATCTCCGCAATTACTTGAAGCAAGTACTCAATACCTCGTATAGAGATTCCATATAACTATGTGGAAATTGAGGTGGTAGTGGGAAGAGGAGTAGTAGTGGGAGTGAAATGGGAGTTTGAATGGAATCGAAAACAGGAAAGAGAGGGGAAAGTGGTAAGCGAGTGAGATCAGAATTGGGATTGTGATTGAGAGTAAGAATGAGAGAGCGAGCGAGAGTGAGAATGGGAGTGGGAGTTGGAACGGGAATGGAAATTGGAAAGGGAACGGGAATGATAGTGGGAAGTGCGAGTGAGAGAGAAAGGTGGCGGGGGTGAGGGTGGGAGTGGGAAAGGAAGTGAAATGATAATGGAAGTGGGAGCTGAAGTGGGATTTGGGAGTAGCAATGAGAATGGGAGTTAGAGTGAGAGTAGAAGAGTGCGAGAGGGAGTGGTATGGAAATTAATGTAATATTAGATGGACAAGAATAAGCCTCCCTATCTGGTGACGAAATCTGGTATCGCACAAAGAAGTTCTTAAGGCTCTTTGCTTATTGTCTTGTTACTCAATGCGTAAGTTTGTGATTTTCTTTCCGTATACACTAAAATTTCTTTTCGCCTCTTTTTTTCGATTTCATCTTGATTATATCTCTATTATTTGCTGTCAATCAACAGGATTGATAAATTTCAAAAATTATTTCCTTAGTACGCTTTGTGGTCACTTAGGTTAAACGTTTTTTTTACTTCATATATTGATCGTTTACTTCTCCTAAATCTTAAATCATTAGAGGTCAGAATATTATTTTTTTCTTAAAGCTGTTTTGTTTTTTGGTTTTATCCATTCAGACGTTGACTGCGCTGCCCTCTTTGAGGAAATAAACTTCTATGTTCGAAGAAGAGAAATTCTCAACATTTGCCCTTTTTAACACCCTTTTATTACCTTCACATATATGTATGTTTGTTTGTTTTAAACGGACATATTCAAACTTTGTACACTTATCATAGCCCGATGACAATGCAATAATTTGATGGTTGGGTGACGTAGGGTCAAGCAACACAAAGTCAATTGACCTTTTGATCACTTCAAATGGAGATAAAGGCAATTTTAACTATGCTCACGTATTAAGGACCAATTACAATAAAATAATTTAATGGTGAGGTGGCTTAAGTTCAACGGACATAAGGTAAATTAACCTTGTCAACGCTTCTTATGGCATCAAGGTCAGTCGAAACTTTACACATATACCATGCCGCAGAGACATGATATAATACCAGTCGGATATAATATCAGTTGACCTTATAACCGTGTTATAAAGTTAATTTTAACTTTGCGCTCGTATAAAAGACAGATGGCAATAAAATAATTTGATGGTAAGTTGGCTAAAGTTCAAAGGACATAAGGCAATTGACCTTATAAACACTGCTAATGGCATTAAGGTCAGTCGAAACTTTACACATGTATCAAGTACCAATCACAATGCAATCAGTTAATGCCGGAGTGACATAAGGTCAACGGACATAACACCAATTGACCTTACAACCATTTAAAACTGCCATAACGTCAATTGAAACTTTGCGCACCTATCAAGGACCGCAGTAGTAGTTTGATGGTGGGGTGACATATAGTCAACGAACATAAGGCCAATTTAACTTACGAACATATGAATTGATATTTAGCAAATTTCCTATTGAACATGTCACTATTGATCCTACCCATATTTTTAATGAATTAACACCAACACAAAAAGAGAACTAAAAAAATCAAAATATATAATAGTTGGAAAAAATTGCAAAACCATCTTTTCATAGCAGCCGATTATTATTCGATTATTAGAAAATAATTCTAAATCACAAATAGTTTATGTTACAGTAATTGCAGGACAAATAATTTTACCATAAATAATAGACTCAAAATGCATTAGCTTACAATAAAATTTAAGTTATTAACAGAATACGTAAAATAAGAGTACAAAAGGTGGGCTCCAATCTACGCTGTTTCCATAGCTCTCTTCTTATAGATCTTTTTGTTCTTAAAATGAATGAACAAATACATAAATAAATAGTTATATGCACTGATAAGTTAAAAAACATATTTGCAAACATATTTACTATATTCTGTTGATCTGTTTTAATGCCATTTTATTTTTAATCCCTTATAAGAAATATTTTCAATTCATCTTATTAATATGCATGTGTTCGCAGTGCTAGCACAGCGTAATCAAATGAAAAATCACAATTCGAGTGCAACTAAATATTGCACAGAAGAAAAAACAAGAAATAAAAAATTTATTTAAATTGAATTGTTACGCCACAAAGATTGCCAAAGCATGATTAAGCATTATATATATTAATTTGTTATTGTATTGCACGTTTATATTCATTTGTGCGGTTCGATGTAATTGTTTTTGCATTTAAATGGCACCAGCTTTATTGCCCCAGTGCTTTGCTCCATTGATTTAACAATTTGTAACTAAAACGAAACGTATAGAAATGGTTGTTAGTTAAATGCAATCGCGGTGATCATCTTACCGATCACTGCACAAATAATTCTAAATGCTTATAATTAAATATATGTACACACACACATGCAAATATATGCTTAGTTTAATAACATATTTATGTGTATGTACACGTTAATTTCTAGTATGAAAAATAATTACATATTAAATACAGTTTTTTTGTTCTTTTGCTTATCCATTTATTTGTGCGCCATTTAATTAATTACGATTTTTAATAAGTATCTTCTTCTTTTGATGTTGGCTAATCACCTGCTGTTCTAACTATTCTCGCTGTTGTTGGCTTAATGATTTCAATTTTATCACAGCTTACTTTGCATCGGATACAACACTGAATAAGCTTTAATTTTATAATTTGTTTTTGTTGCTAATTGCAAATTAGCATTGAAAATTGTGCACGTGAAAGAAAATTAGATTTAAATTCCATAGTTTGTATGTTTACTGAGCATATTATTGTATGGTTGATTAGTTCAGCACTGTTGCATATCTTGAAACTAAATATTTGCGTAATTAGCCACGACAATAATATAATTTTTTTCCTACTTCTGATGTTTTACCTTTTTTATTGTTATTCAAGTTGCTCGTCTGCTGCCCTCAAGGTAAAGCTGTAGTAATTAATTAGCTCGCTAAATATACTCGGCTGATATACAAAATTTTAGTTAAAAACATAAAATATTATTCGTGAGCATAAAGATGTTTTCCTAAGTACTGAAGTCGATGTTTCATAGCTCATTTACTGCTATTTTAATAAATTTAGACTTAATAAGGCGAGAGTACCAAGTACTCATGAATTTCGATATATAAAGTCTAGAAACAAATCTTATATAATTCTAATTGCTGCTTTTATGTGCAGGTCCCTTTTTTGCTCTTATTTGGAATCCAAATATATAAATAAAGTTTTGGTTTTAAAGATGGAGATTCGTGCAATAAGCGAACTTTGGGCATTATTGGTCGTAATTTTTTAGTTATATTTTATTAAAATAATTTGTTAAAAATAAACGATTGTGAGCACACAAAGAAATCTATTTGTACTATGGCACTATTGTGAATATTTGATTAAAACTAACACTGCATTACCGGCAGTTGCAAACATTCGCCAGATGGCAGCGCAAGCGCATGTAAGTTTTTATTGATAGATGATTGATTGAGAGAACAGCTGATTTCTGTTGATATTTGATATGATATTTTTAAATTTGTTGCGCGAGAAGCGCACGTGTATGGCTAGTATCCTTAAATTAGCTAAAGCTCGTCCAGGGGTTGAAGTTAAACCAAAGCAGATGTAACTTTACCAGAAACAAACAGTTTTGTGCCTTTTGAGAAGATTTGCTCGGATTTTTATCAGTAAAACCGTAAAGTTACTGTTTTATTATCAATATGTTATTGATAACGAGTTTATATCTTCTAGTTTTCGATTTTTCATCAGCTTGCCATAGCTTTTTTATTGGTTTACCATTGGCTTGCTAGTTGTATATCTGAAACGAAAATATTGATCGCATTTTAGTTAATACAACGGACTATTTTTTCAAGAGGAAAATTTTCTGTAATCATTTCAGCAGAAGAAAAAAACGCTTAGTCTTAAGCCAACAACATTCTATAAAAATGGGTTCCCCCCATAAATTCAGAAAACAAGAATTCAGAAACACATTTTTTCAGAAAACATTAGTCAGAACCATATATGTAATACTCCTATATTGCTACAAAAGGCAATGTACAATCCCAAACATCAGAGTGCCGATATATTGCTGTTTAAACGTTTTTGTTTTTGTATACAATAATCGAATGTACCTAAATTTAAATTTTTTCTTGTCACACTTATGCTGCTACAATCACAAAAATTTAATAGGCTGTCTTGTTTTGATTTCGAATTCAAAATACATTGAGAGCTTTTCTATTAGCAATATAGGAGTATTACATATATGGTCAGAACCCTTTTTTCAGAAAGCCAAAATTCAGAAACCAAAATTCAGAAACAAAAATTCAGAAATCAATATTTAGAAGTCAAAATTAAGAAGTCAAAATTAAGAAGTCAAATTTCGGAAATCAAATTTCAGTAGTCAAAATTCAGAAAGTTATCAAACAGCAAAAAAACTTTAAATTTTTCGCAAAATGATAATTTCAGAATCCACAAAAAAGCCACTTGCGATGGATAGAAATTGACAGAAATATGGGTTAGCAGCCACCGTTGTGTAGTGGTACCATGCTCCGCCTAGCACACTGAAGGCTCTGGGTTCAAGTCCCGGGTAGAGCAACATCGAAAATTTAGAAACAAATTTTTCAATCAAGTGCAAGTTTTTCCTAGCGGAGTCGCCCCAGGCAGTGATTTAGCAAACATTTTGTCATGTAAGTCTTCTCAGTAATAATCCGTTCGGAGTCGGCATGAAATATGTAGGTCCCGTCCTGCTGGTTTGTTTTTGACGAACCGAAAAGAGCAGAACGCAGATTGGAAAAGAAGCTCGGCTTAAAATCTCTTCCGAGGTTAATAGCGCCAAGCATTTTTTTATGGGTTGATTTGAACCGTTGCTTGGTTGGTTCTACAAATTTTTTCCTTTCCGTGTATTACTAATGTAATAAATTATTCAGCAGGTCTAATCTGCTGGTCAATGACACCAGAAGTCAATATGAAATCATATGCTCGTCTGCACGTGCATTACATATGCTTACATATTCACATTACTATCTAAATATTAGCTTCATCCAATTTAGGTAATATCTTTAAGCGCGACATTCTACACTTAAGTGGTAAAAACGATATAACTTCACATAATGAGATAGATATGCATGTGCTCATATAAATTTGTATGTAGGTATTCTAGTGGTATCACCTGAAACCATCTGTTATACGAACAACTGGCAATAATGCGTTGATTTTATTAAAATCAGGAATTTATAGCTATAACAAAATTATTGTCAGATATGTGTGTATGATATACGCTTGCATAGCTCACATTTTTATGACAACACTTTAAATTAAATATGTATTTGTATTTAATTTATGCAATAACAAAAAGAAGCAAATGTTTTATTTTAATATATGCAAATATAAAAAAAAAAAAATTTTTTTATCGGAACTTGGCATCGCACCAATTGACATTTGATCTCTTAAAAAAAAATTTAAAATAACGACATCAAATATGTATGTAAATGAATATTTTATATATTCAGTGCTTGCTCTACCTCGAAATATTTTATGCTCCGTACACTTGCTACTCATATAACGCCCATAGCTACCGTAACGCTTTTCGCTCTTCGGCTCTGATGACTTTTTGGTCACTTAATTTGAATTTTGGAGCAACAGTGGCAATATTTTATTTATGAGTGGGCATACATATTTTTATTTTTATTTTTACATATCATTATTGAAAATTTCGGTTATTATACACTTTTATACCCAAAACCTTCGGGGAGGATCTTTGTTACTACAACAGGAATGAAAACTGTCCTATCTAAACCATTGGTTATACATGAGACTGGGTTGGTCTAAGTGAACCTTATGTTGATAATATATCGCAAAATTATTATTTTATTTTTTTATAAACATCTTTAAGTCCTTTTAATGTTGTAACGAATCTTAAGAAACCGTTTATTATTGTGCACGTTTTGTTATCGCTTCAATTGTTGAAATGTCGAATAAATAATTCAAATATTCAGTTTAGCCAAATACCCTTTATTTACAATACTTCTATGGTAGTAGTACTCCACAATTAAATTACTAGCGTACTTCATATACAACGTTTTTGAATCAAATTGATTAGCTATTCCTTAGCCTGTGCTGCTTTTATACTCACACTTAACTCGTTCGCCTATTTCTCGCAGAGTCTAGACTTTCCACGAAATGCCTGTTCGAATAAGTGTTTATCTATTACTCTTCTATGTCCAATATTTGATTTATGTATATTCAGACGTTGTCCTGCCCTAAATTTGGCCTATCTGCATACATTTTTATAAGCTTTTTCCGTCTGACTCTGCCCTCCCTCTCCTCTTCACTTTTTCATAATCTTTTTATTCACTCCTCCCTCCATCTTTTTTGCTTCATCTATCACCATCTTCATCTCATTCTATCTCTTCCTCAATCTCCTTCTCTCTTTTCTCTTCTCTCAATTCCTTCTCATTCTTCTGCATCCCTTATTGCCTATCCCAGAGGGTGGTATGTATTTTTTTCCAGTCCCAGTCCCAGTCCCAGTCACCCTCCGAGTCTCAGTCCCAGTCTTAGTCCTAATCCCAGTCCCAGTCCGTCTCTGGATAATATATTACTCTGTACTAAAGCACTCATCAACATCTTTCATTTGATATCCATATTGTATAAACACTGTCTAGGCATTCACTGGCCCACGTTTTGGCATATATCTCGAGACCCTAGTCACCCAGGGGTATGAAAATTACCCTCTACTAAAGCACTCATCAACAGCTTTCATTTGTTATCCATATTCTATAAACACATTCTAGGGGTACTCGGGTCCACCTTTCGGCCTATATCTCAAGACCCTGGATCGCAACCAAGCCGATGTAGTAACCACCGCGTGAGATTTACGCAACTTGTGTGATTGTTGGAACAAAATCGACCTACGCATCTCTTCAAACACCGGCGACCAACTAACACACATTTTAGCCTTTCTTTTTATATGTATAGATTTTTATTTTTCATACTTCACTATAATATTAAAACGAAATGCAGATTTTCGTTGCTTTTGAAATTCGGCTTAAAAATTGCACATGGAACAACTAAAGACTCTCCTGAATTAAAAAAAATGGCATAGTACCTCTAAATCGCGGGCCCTCTCAGAAACCCCCCACCCTCCCGGCGGACCTGGTGATGTGCTATACTTGATATCATTCGCTATAATATTTTTTATTGATAAGCACGTTGTTTAATTAAACACCAACCAGTTACACGGAAGTATATCCGCACCGGTGCGTATACGTAACATTTTATTATTATATATAAACAAATAAAAAAATTTGCAATAAAATAATATTGCGACTATAAACTGAGATATAACCTAACCTATATTTCAAGATTGATCAAACTACACAAGGGGTGCAAAACAAATTCAAAATCGGTTCAGTAGTTTAGGAGTACATCGCTGCCAAAGATTTGTGGCACGTAATTTTTATACATTAAGACATGCGCTCTTTGTTACTTTGTATATTTCCACATCTCATATTAACTATTGTCTTCTATGTAGATGTGTGTATATACCTTTTGTAATATGCGCTCTTTAATGCTGTGTACATGTTTGTGCGGCTGTTTTCTATGTCATATACTTCCATTGCTGTTGTTATTGGCCAGCACTTTTTACTAGCGGCATAGTGATGTATCGAAAATGCTTATATTCGCCACACTACTCTCTACTTTGCCGGCCACCGTGGTGTGATGGTAGCGTGTTCCACCTACCACACCGAATTTCCTGGCTTCACACCCCGGGCAAAGCAACATCAAAATTTTAGAAATAAGGTTTTTCAATTAGAACAAAATTTTTCTAAGCGGGGTCGCCCCTCAGCAGTGTTTGGCAAGCACTCCGAGTGTATTTCTGCCATGAAAAGCTCTCAATGAAAACACATCTGCCTCGCAGATACCGTTCGGAGTCGGTATAAAACAAGTGATCCCGTCCCGTCAATTTGTAGGAAAAATTAAAAAGGAGCACGACGCAAATTGGAAGAGAAGCTCGGCCTAAAATCTCTTCGGAAGTTATCGCGCCTTACATTTATTTTTATTTTACTCTCCACCTTAGTCTTATCATCCCGATAAAACAACTTTCCCAATTCAAACGCTGCTAGCGTTTCCAAATGATATCAATATCGTTGATCCATTTTACAACTTTGTATGGGCTATCACAGTTCCACTGAAGTTTAAAGGAGAAACCTTTCTATCGTTGTGAGTTTTATAACAGCAGTGAGTCAATTTCTTTGCTGTTCCTGACTTTCAACTTGTCACTCATAATTCTGGTTTGTTGTGTTACAAGATCGTCTATTTCCCAATTTCTTGCTCCAAAACAACAGTGATTTTTCTGGAATTTCTTTCTGCAACGAAATTCATTCCAAACTTCAAGTCAGCATGCAGTCGAAGGTCATTGCCAAAAAACATCTCTGCACGAGTTTTGCCCGTCGTCTCATGCACTGCCGATCGGTAGGCCACCAATAATTAGGATATATATGTGTCCCACTCTTTATGGAACTTGTCCACTACTTTTTTAAAATGTTCATCCATTTTTCTATTGAATCATTCCACCATACTATCTAGAATGGAATGCAGTGGTCCGAATTTTTCGTATGCCTAATGGTTTACAAATTTCTTGGAACACAGCTGATCCATACCTCCATACCTTGCATAAAAGTTTAGGCTACTTGATTTAAAATTTGGTATACCAGTAATCATTCGCTGAAATAACCCTGCAAAAAATCGTGCGAATAATCCCTAACGCGATTGGTTTCCCAATCATCTCTTTTGTCTACATTTGGGCATAATTGATCCCCTTTAGTCCCTTTTGGGTATAGTTGGGGTTAGTCAGTTTGAAATCTATGTAACATATTTTAAGAAATATTAAAAAAACTGAAAAGAAGTGAGCAAAATAAAAAAGAATAGAGGTGATTGAATCAAATTATTTAAAAAAAAATTCGGAGCCCTATACCGAACCTAAATTACTAGGACTCAACGACTACGCCGGAGTTACGATTAAATTCTCTAAGAATATTTTTTATTTCTTTTTGAAAACGGGCGAAAAACTTGCATCAAATAGACTTGGTGGCTTGGCAAACCCTTCGTTTGTGTTTCTGCCATGAAAATTGCGACTGGCCCATTACGAGTCCTTATTGAACCTAAAAGGGACTACTCTTCATAAGTTCCCATATGGGTACGAAGGGGATTGATCCTATCGATCCATTTCGGGTATAAATCGGTACAATTAGTCTTTTCATAGAACATTCCCAAAAAAGGGAACAGTTCACTCATACAAAGAGATCAAAACATGCAATGGTCCCATACTCCTTTGCGACTCATCCCGGATACATCCTAGGCTAATCACATTTTTACAGGGAATTCATAACCACTTGTATGTATTTTTTTTGGCGATCGCAAGTAGAAAATGGACAAACGACATCTCAGTTTTGTTTCTTTCAGTGTATGAGATTCTTATATCTGATAACCATTATCTGACTAAAGCGGAAGGGTTAAAATGTTCAGATATAAATAGTAACACATCAAACTATTATGATTTTGTAAATCGAGTAAAACAATTAAAAAATGGTTGTAGAAAAACTAAAATATGCAATCAACGTATCGAGCAAACAAGTCATAAACAAATTTAATGGCTACAAGGCAGGCAAATTTTTTTAAAGTGAAAGAAGTGTAGCAAAATCAACGAGTAAAAGCATCCATGAAAATCAATGAAAAGTGGCCATATCTGTTAAAATATTAGTCAAATCCCAAAGATATACAAATTCCTCAAACAGATAAATACTTGTAATATGAATATGCAAATTTACGTATGTCAAACATTTTTTCTCATCAATGCAATACTACAAAATAAAAATAGTCATTTGGCCAAGTTGAGTAACATTTTCCGCGGTTGACTAACCAATTTAATTTTCCTTACATCATTTTCTTTCTTTCAACAAAAAAAAAAAACACACTATTTCACACACACACTCACATTCTAGCACAGCTTTGGTTGCTCAAACTATTTGTCAAACTAACTTGAAAACATAAATAGAAATGCCACGCCAGACAAATATAACAGAACCAAGGCAGTGCTCGATCTCATCCTAACTTTAAGCAGCCCGACTAAACGGCGAGACTATATTTAGAGTTGTTGAAAGTTGTAGCAAGCAATTCGGATTGCCGTACACCTTGTCGCGATAACAAAGTTACATATATACATCAGTGGTGCACACGAGAACTTCGGAAAACTATAGCCCGTTCACCTATTTTTCATGTGAGTACAGCGACAGAAATTCAATTAAGAAAACAGTCAATCCGTTCTGGTAAGAAGGGTATTGTGTCAGAAATCAGAAAGTCCAGTGTACATCTCAGGAAGCCTGACCAATGACCGAGCTGCAGCCGATTAGTCTTACAAGCTTCACAAATGACACGGAATGAAGAAATCATATCGAGTCGAGTTGCTTACGCTTCAAGGAGTAAAATATCATGCGTGAATTCTATGCTCAAGTATTCTCCGTGTAAGCACATATTAGCTGTGTTTGTTTACATGTATATACATACATATGCTCTTAAACTTTATATGAACTGCTTAGTGTGTAAGTTTATCTACACTTATGAAATTGTTGCGCAGAAAATTATTACTGCTAAATTAAGGTATGCATTATACTCAGTTGCAACTGAAATGTGTCGCTCCATTTTATCTCTTCCCCCTTCTCCACTTCAGTGTACGAGAAGCGCGTGCGTATACTGTTAGTTGCAAACCGATTCAACTATAGGTTATACACTATGACCAACAGAAGTTAATCAGGCCTGTTCTGAATTCCGACTCGGAATGAAAAGTAAAACGACATTGATTTCGACTCGGTTTCTATTTGGTGTTCTCAATTCCGATTGTAAAAACTCGATTCGAAGTCGATTTCGAATCGTTTTCATTCCGATTCGGTAACCAGTTTAATCAGCTGTTTTTGTTTATGTGTTTTGTTTTAAGTATCATAAAATTGTATTTTAATTTAAAAATGCCTGCAGATATGGTTTTTGGATGCGCAGACGTTAGAAGACGTGCTATTGTGCGTGCGAATCGTAAAAATGCGCTGGATGGGAATTCAGAACAGGTCGACTTCATTTCGATCAGCATCGA
This sequence comes from Eurosta solidaginis, assembly GCF_040869045.1. Classification (NCBI taxonomy): domain Eukaryota; kingdom Metazoa; phylum Arthropoda; class Insecta; order Diptera; family Tephritidae; genus Eurosta; species Eurosta solidaginis. Next base: position 55,120,526 of record NC_090323.1, read on the forward strand.
TTTGTTTGCCTAATAGATTTCTTGATAGAAGTTTTTAAAGAAAGATTTATTATGCCAATTTAACTCTAATTTAAACAAAAAAATACATACAACTCTTCCAAATAAAATGAAGAATTAAAAAAAAATTATTCGAAAGACAAATATCGCAACAAAATTGATCGGAATCGGAATTCAGAACAGGCCTGTATGTCTCCGCTATTCAGTACAACCCGTTTTGCAGCGAGTTATTTATCACTGACCCAAGGCTTCAATAATTGCCGCTAGACGGATCTCCTAAATATTATCTAAGTGATCGTAAGCCTCTTTTTACCCGAAAATATAGATGTATATATACGTGTGAAATAAAATACGGTTATTATTACAAAAATAGTTGCTTTTATATCCGAAGCTCTGCAGGCATTGTGCACCACTGATCTACATTTACCTTAGCACTGGTTCATATATTTCTATGTACGTACAAATAAAAATAAGTTTGTTTCTATGCAAAAGATTGGTGGTATACCACCACCTCCCAGTTGAGAGCAACTTGTTACGGCATTTGTTGTTGCATTGCTTCTAATCTTCTTTTTTTGTGCTGCTCAGCAAGTGCGCGCATATTTTCCTTCGTGGGAATTGGTTCAATGCAATGGTAAACTTGCTACTTGCAGCATGCTGCATTGGTAAGCAGCGTGCCCCATAGAAGTGTTAGTGTAAAAATGCTGGGGCAATTGGATAACGAGTGTTATTGTTTGGTAAATTTTTTTTATTTTTTTCACAGGTTTGTGAGTTTTTTTCACGTTGCAGATTTTTAGGAATTATCTCATGTGTTTGCTGTGCTTTTTGTGTTATAATTACAAAAATTTTGTTGGCGTTGTATCTTATGTTTATATTAAGCGGTCTTCAATTCTGACTTTTGCCAGATGGGCCATGAAACCAACATAACCAACACGAAGGGTGTCCAAGTAAACACAACTCAAGCTCGACGGAAATGTTGTTGTTGTTGTAGCGATTAGGTTACTCCCCGAAGGCTTTGGGGAGTGTTATCGATGTGATGGTCCTTTGTCGGATACAGATCCGATACGCTCCGGTAACACAGCACCATTAAGGTGCTGGCCCGACCATCTCGGGAACGATTTATATGGCCACATTGAACCTTCAGGCCATCCCTCCCCCCACACCCAAGTTCCATGAGGAGCTTGGGGTCGCCAGAGCCTCGTCTGTTAGTGAAACGGGATTCGCCGCTCGAAAGTGAGGTTGACAATTGGGTTGGAGAAGCTATATATTGCGCTACACAACCCCTTGAATCCCAGCTCGACGGAAATAGGTAGCATTCGTTCATACTTCTGAATCGCCTCTTTTAATCCCACTAGTGGATATTCTAGCAGGTTACTGTGTTATGGGTGCCCATGAGCTCATATGGGACTGCAAACAAATGACTTCTGCTGCAGCTGCAGGGACCAGGAAGAGATGGAAAGCGTAGAGCGTAATCTATGCTATTGTATTGCCCTGTCGAATACCAGTTACCGATGTCTCCAAAGATACTTCAATGGGTGTATTGCGGAGTTAGAATCAGCAAATATAAACGAAGTTCTGCGCTACATTAGGCAAGCTCACTGATTTAGCTTCATGGGTGTATGAACCACATTCTACAGAAGGGAAACAAGGGCTCTTTCGTGGTATTACAACGGGCCACAATGGCGTATGTGAGTCTTTGATTGAGCAGTGAAGGTGGCACTTTAACCTTACCTTACCAGTTTGTATAACGCACAATAGTCTTCATATAAAAAGTTTATCCAAATGTTTTAGAAATATCAAAATATTTACAAAATTTCACTTTAGCACGTTTAGCTTAAAGAAGTGGTCAGGAATTTTGCTCATGCTTAGGTTAGCTTTGGTTGGGTGGTAGCTACCCTGATAGGGGAAGCTCACTTGGACAACATGAAGGTCCGTTGTGATGCCACATAAAATAAAATAACGGTGAATTAGCTATATCTACTTAAAAAATCGCAACGTTGGCGCAATCCGCTGGAGATCCAAGTAAGTCGTTACCGAAGTACTTGCGCCTGGCTCTGGAAAAAGCCGGGCAATCAAGCATAAACTGATTCGATGATTTCCCCTCATCATCCTACATACAGCTACAGCAGGACGGCTTTTACAGTATATTAAGACACACCGCATGGATTCAAATTGAACAGTGCCCTGTCAAAATCCCAACGATTTCGGCAGATCCTCGCCATACACTTCCGGTCAGAAAGATCTTGCTACTCCGCAGGAGAGGGTATAAACCCAACCCTTGCAGAGCTGACTCGACGTCCAATAATCTTAATCATAAAATAGTTCAGTGCAATCGTAAGCGAGATCAGGCACTCCCAGACCACCTTGGATCACATTACTGTTGAACTCAAAGCCTTGAAATGTGCTGCAGTAATCAGAAATTTAAACTTACGGCTTAAATTTTGCTCTTGACAAAAAATCTCCCCACCAACCTTTCCGTCCAACTCTGATCCATCCGTGAACAAGTTAGCCAGTCCCCTGCCCCAGGTGAATCTGCTTCCCCATTCCTCTCTCGGGAGAATAAATGGGGTAGGGGTTGCACAGGGAGCAGCTATCGGCATACAATAGTCCGTTCTGTTAAGGACAAAGTCGAACCTGGTAAGAAGGTTAGTGAGTATGAAATCAGAAAGTCCATAGTACATCTCAGGAAGCCTGACTAAAGACCGAGCCGCAGCCGATAAGAGGCTTCGCAAATGGCACGAAATGAAGAAATCATATCGAGTCGAGTTGCAAATTCGTTGGCAGTCTCCGTAATTGCAGTCTTTCGACATCTAGCCTATCTCTTGCGACGAGATAGTGATCTAAGTGGATATTAGGTCCTCGGATCGTGCGCACAGCTAAAGACTTATTGCGTTTATTTGAATCGATCGACAGCTATTCAGCTTGATATATATATTTTCATGCATATACCTTGTGTTGGATGTGTCTATGTTTCGAGCACCGGCGAAGTTGGCCAGCCTTCACCACCAAAACAACTTATTTGCCCACCTTGCCATTAAAGTTACCAAGCACGACCTTTCTATCATGGCGAGGGAAGCGCTCGTATGTGCGTTCTAAGCGTTCATACAAAGTGCCTTTCACCACATAGTCTTTCTCCTCTATTGATCCATGAGCGTAGATAAAATATATATTAAAAAATTTTAATTTTATTCTAATAGCGGCCAGACGTTCGTTTACAGCCGTGAACGTCAGTACTATGCGAAATAATATCTCTCCCATCACGATTCAGACGCCAAAACTGCGCTTATTTGCAGGGACATTCCAGTATAAGTCATAATTTTTGATTTTCTTCCTTCCTTCCTTGCTTCGTCCATCGCAATTCATGGAAAGCGGTGATGTCGGCTTTTGTCTTCAGTTTCATATTTTTACAGTTTTTTTATTTTTTTTTGTTTTATTATCACTATTTTATTTCTTCATTTTGGCTCATTCGATCGTTGGTTTTTTTTTTATTTTCTCAATACGAAAGAAATATATTTTTTTCCCCAAATCGACTAACAGCAAGTCACAGAAGTCAAAAGTTAATTAAATAAGAGCAGTTAATCGCTTGCTCATTGTCTTGTTTGTTTACATTGGCGCTGTTTGTAAGCTGCCTGTGTTGTTGTTGCCGCTATTGCTGTTACTGTGATTTGCAGCCACACAAGTAGCCCTACAATGCGCAATGGCAATGGATAATAAAAAACAATTGAATGAAAAAAGAAAATCAACAGCAAAAAATATATAAAACAAGTAAGGAAGGCTAAGTTCGGGTGCAACCGAACATTACGTACTCAGTTGAGAGCTATGGAGACAAAATAAGGAAAATCACCATGTAGGAAAATGAACCTAGGGTAACCCTGGAATCTGGTATGACATGTGTATTAAATGGAAGGTATTAAAGAGTATTTTAAGAGAGAGTAGGCCATAGTTCTATGGATGGACGCCATTTGGGGATATCGCCATAAAGGTGGACCAGGGCTGACTCTAGAATTTGTTTGTACGTTATGGGTATCAAATGAAAGGTGTTACTGAGCATTTTAAGAGGGAGTGGGCCTTAGGTCTGTCGGTGGACGCCTTTTCGCGAAATCGCCATAAAGGTGGACCAGGGGTGACTCTAGAATATGTTTGTACGATATGGGTATCAAATGAAAGCTGTTAATGAGTATTTTGAAAAGGAGTGATCCTTGGTTCCATAGGTGGACGCCGTTTCGAGATATCGCCAAAAAGGTGGACCAGGGATGTCTCTAGAATGTGTTTGTACGATATGGGAATCAAAAGAAAGGTGTTCCAGAGCATTTTAAGAGGGAGTGGGCATTAGGTCTATAGGTGGACGCCTTTTCGAGATATCGCCATTAGGGTGGGCCAGGGGTGACTCTAGAATGTTTGTACGATATGGGTATCAAACGAAAAGTGTTACTGAGCATTTTAAGAGGGAGTGGGCATTAGGTCTATAGCTGAACGCCTTTTCGAAATGTCGCCATTAGGGTGGGCCAGGGGTGACTCTAGAATGTGTTTGTATGATATGGGTATCAAATGAGAGATGGTAATGAGTATTTTAAAAGGGAGTAATCCTTAGTTCTATAGGTGGATGCCTTTTCGAGATATCGCCATAAAGGTGGACCATGGGTGACTCTAGAATGTTTGTACGATATGGGTATCAAACGAAAGGTGTTACTGAGCATTTCAAGAGGGAGTGGGCATTAGGTCTATAGGTGGACGCCTTTTCGAGATATCGCCATTAGGGTGGGCCAGGGTGACTCTAGAATGTGTTTGTACGATATGGGTATCAAATGAAAGGTGTTAATGAGTATTTTAAAAGGGAGTAATCCTTAGTTCTATAGGTGGACGCCTTTTCGAGATATCGCCATAAAGGTGGACCAAGGGTGACTCTAGAATGTTTGTACGATATGGGTATCAAACGAAAGGTGTTACTGAGCATTTTAAGAGGGAGTGGGCAAATAGGTCGAGATATCGCCATTAGGGTGGGCCAGGGGTGACTCTAGAATGTTTGTACGATATGGGTATCAAACGAAAGGTGTTACTGAGCATTTTAAGAGGGAGTGAGGATTAGGTCTACAGGTGGACGCCTTTTCGAGATATCGCCATTAGGGTGGGCCAAGGGTGACTCTAGAATGTTTGTACGATATGGGTATCAAACGAAAGGTGTTACTGAGCATTTTAAGAGGGAGTGAGGATTAGGTCTACAGGTGGACGCCTTTTCGAGATATCGCCATTAGGGTGGGCCAAGGGTGACTCTAGAATGTTTGTACGATATGGGTATCAAACGAAAGGTGTTACTGAGCATTTTAAGAGGGAGTGGACATTAGGTCTATAGGTGGACGCCTTTTCGAGATATCGCCATTAGGGTGGGCCAGGTGTAACTCTAGAATGTTTGTACGATATGGGTATCAAACGAAAGGCGTTACTGAGCATTTTAAGAGTTAGTGGGCATTAGGTCTATAGGTGGACGCCTTTTCGAGATATAGCCATTAGGGTGGGCCAGGAGTGCCTCTAGAATGTGTTTGTACGATATGGATATCAAATTAAAGGTATTAATGAGGGTTTTAAAAGCGAGTGGCCTTAGATGTATATGTGAAGGCGTTCTCGCGATATCGACCAAAATGTGGACCAGGTGATCCAGTAAATTATCTGTGGGGTACTGCTAATTTATTTATATATGCAATACCACTAACAGTATTCCTGCCAAGATTCCAAGGGCTGTTGATTTCGCCTTGTAGAACTTTTTCATTTTCTTCTACTTAATATGGTAGGTGTCACACCCATTTTACAAAGTTTTTTCCAAAGTTATATTTTGCGTCAATAAATCAATCCAGTTACCATGTTTTATCCCTTTTTTCGTATTTGGTAAAGAATTATGGCATTTTTTTCATTTTTCGTAATTTTCGATATCGATAAAGTGGGCGTGGTTATGGTCGGATTTCGGCCATTTTTTATACCAAGATAAAGTGAGTTCTGATAAGTACGCGGGCTAAGTTTAGTAAAGATATATCGGTTTTTGCTCAAGTTATTGTGTTAACGGCCGAGCGGAAGGGCAGACGGGGGACTGTGTATAAAAACTGGGCGTGGCTTCCACCGATTTCGCCCATTTTCACAGTGAACAGTTATCGTCATAGAGTCTATGCCCCTACCAAATCTGAGAAGGATTGGTAAATTTTTGTTCGACTTATGGCATTAAAAGTATTCTAGACAAACTAAATGAAAATGGGCGGAGCCACGCCCATTTTGAAATTTTCTTTTATTTTTATATTTTGTGACATCATATCATTATTGGAGTTGAATTTTGACTTAATTTACTTATATACAGTAAAGATATTAAATTTTTTGTTAAAATTTGAATTAAAAAAATTTTTTTTTTAAAAAGTGGGCGTGTTCTTCATCCAATTTTGCTAATTTTTATTAGCACATATATAGTAATAGTAGTAACGTTCCTGCCATATTTCATCATAATATCTTCAACGACTGCCAAATTACAGCTTGCAAAACTTTTAAATTACCTTCTTGTAAAAGTGGGCGGTGCCACACCCATTGTCCAAAATCTTACTAATTTTCTATTCTGCGTCATAACGTCAACCCATCTACCAAGTTTCATCGCTTTAGCCGCCTTTGGCAATGAATTATCGCATTCTTTCGGTTTTTCGAAATTTTCGATATCGAAAAAGTGGGCGTGGTTATAGTCCGATATCGTTCATTTTAAATATCGATCTGAGATGAGTGCCCAGGAATCTACATACCAAATTTCCTCAAGATACCTCAAAATTTACTCAAGTTATCGTGTTAACGGACAGACGGACGGACGGACGGACATGGCTCAATCAAATTTTTTTTCGATACTGATGATTTTGATATATGGAAGTCTATATCTATCTCGATTCCTTTATACCTGTACAACCAACCGTTATCCAATCAAAGTTAATATACTCTGTGAGCTCTGCTCAACTGAGTATAAAAATGCTCAAATTTACTTAAGCTTTTAGGTAGGGCCCCTGACAATATGAGTATACGAAACACAACAACTGCCTGATAAACAAAGCAGTGCAGCATTTACCGTATTTTAATTTTTGTTTACTGGTTTTATTACCTCTTAAGGCTGTTGCTTAAATTTTACTTTATTTCTTGACTTCATTCGCATTTGGGTAGCTGGGAAAATTTTAGCGCCACTTGGTTAATTTCAGTAGATGTTTGCGAGTATTTAGGTGAGGAGTGGCAAGTGCGATTTGTATTGTTGGGTCTGTAGTATTCAGCCGTTAGTTAACCTATATTTTGATTTTTTTTCTTTGTATGTTTTTTTTTTTTTTTTAATTGGAATAAGAAATTGAATCCCAGTAAAAAGAAACAACGTGATTCTTAGTGTGCTTGATTCACAAAATAGAGGAATCCAAAAGGGTTCTAATTTTTATTTGAAATCATGTCACTTTATATCACATAAAAGGTTCGGTGTAGAGTGCATAAAATAGTCATGATCAGTGCGAGCTTTTCAGTGTTGACCGCGGTCATGAAAATTATCATAATTTATTTATTGATGTTTAATCGAATACAGCGACAGACGGAAGGTTTTAAGTCCGGGGCAAACTCTTGTAAGAATGCAAACGGGGACCTTGTAACCGATGTGCAGAGAGTACTTAGATTAATGAGGGAACCTTCTCTGCCCTCCCAAATCGAGACAGCGATTTACCGCACAGAAATGACGAACCCGATCGCGAATCTATGGTGATGGAATATATGTCTCCCAGCCGATTATGACGAAGTCGGAATAGCAATAACCATATTAAAAAATAACAATGCCGTGGGCGTTGATGGATTTGCCTGCGAAGCTATTCAAATACGGCGGCGAGCAGTTGGTAAGTTACATGCATCAGCTTTTTTGCAAAATATGGCCGGACGAGTGCATGTCCGACGATTGGAATCTAAGTGTTCTTTGCGCAATCCGCAAGAAAGGGGATACTACAAACTGCGCCAACTATCACGGAATCAGCCTTACTAATATCGCATTTATGGTCCTTTCAAGTGTATTGTGCGAAATTTTGAAGCCCACCGTAAATCGGCTGATTGGACCTTATCAGTGTGGCTTCAGACCTGGTAACTCTACCATCGACGAAATTTTCACAATGCGCCAAATTTCGCTATAAAGAATAGACACACATCACCTCTTCTTCGATTTTAAAGCCGAAACCAGGTTTCAGGCATGATGACCTCCTATGCCGATAGTTTAATAAGAGAGTAGTAACCTTCGATTGATTTCTTATGTTTACATTAGTTATAGTTGATCACCCCTAGGCCTTTTTGGGTACAAATGGGACTAGTCCGTTTGAAACTTACGTATTAAATTTTAGGAAACAATAACAAAAATTGGAAAATAAATGCGTAAAATAAAAAAAATTTTATGTAATTTAAACGAATTTCGTAAGAAAAATGCAGAGCAATATACCGAACCTGAAAGACCAGGACTCTAAGTTCCAGTATCTAGTATTTGTTTTATTTAATTTTTCTGTAGTACCAATATGAAAAAAGGTTAACTATAGTCGATAACAATTCCCGTACGATTAGAAAGAATATTTTTTGGCAGTGCCCGGAGAGGCACGTGTTGACAGTAGCCGTAAGGCTATAAAGTAGAGTGAATTGGATATTGTTGCCTCGTGCATCCCGGTGCAGCTTACTATGTCCCCAGCATACATTTGTGCGTAAAATCCATTGGATATCAGTAAGTCATCAGTCATGACTTGGGTCCATAAAAAAAGAACACCAATTTTTCTTTTATTAATTTTGAAAATTTTTGACTTTTGAAAAAATGTGAATATTGTGTAAAATCGGCATACACAAATTTCAAAACCTTTGTTTTTTTGTTCACCTAAAAAGCACTAAATTTGCTTCCACTCCAGAACTTTTTAGAAGCTATTAATAGCACCAATTCTTTTATAATTCTGTAATTTTTTTAAAGTTTTCGATTTTTGGAAAAATGTGAATAATAAGAACCATTTTGTTTTTTTGTTTGAAGGTTACCTTCAGAAAAAACGGATAACTTTTTTTGAGGAAGTACATTGCTAGAAAATTGGATAGAAAAAATGAGAGAAAGGATAAGCGACGGAAAGTGAAAGATATAATAGAGTTAAACGAAGATGGAGGAATCAAGCAAGCAAAAGAGGAGCTAGAAGCAGAGATGTATATAGAGATGAAAGGACCAAAAAAATGAAGAGGAAGAAAAACGCAGACAGAGAGAGGAAGGAAAAACGTGAAGCAGATAAAAGGAAAGGTAGCAAGAGAAAATAAGCATGAGAAGAAATTAAAACTTCCTAAAAGTCATGCAGATAAACCAAGTATAGATCAGAACAACATTCGCTGGGTTTGCTGGTATTATGATAAAAACTTTAGCCCTATAGAGCGAGTAGAAACTTTGCCAAAACAGATAAGTCAGCATAGACCACACACATAGTATGCTTTCAATTATAAAGCTCATAATAGTGATATAATAATTTAAAATTATGTCAAGTTTAATACGAATAAACGGAAAATGTAGACGGGCTGCTAAGATTTGGTTCATTTAATTAAAGTTGTCATCACTATATTTTTGTTTAACAATTGGCACACAGCATTAAAAAGACAAACAAGAAATCCAAGAATTTTTGAAAGCTTTACAACTTTTTTGACATAAAAGTTACTAAACGAGAAACATGCTCAATGAATAAATACAGAAAAATCCCTCCTAACGGACACCTCTATTAGATGGACAACTTTATTTTCCGGAAAATGTTTCATGTACCATATTGAAGGTGCAATTTTTGGCAGGACAAGGACAGCTATTTTCCATAAAACTGGATCAAAAACCTGTACTAAGCAGACACGAACCTCTTGTCGGTGGGAAGTGAGACCTGTTGTCATACAAATTAATCAAAAACTTCCCTTGGACGGACGCGAGCTCCTCGTAAGTGGAAAATGTGAGAGAGTGAGACCCTGTTGCGAATATTACAAGTTTCTACACGTTATCTATTCTGCTAATAAATATTGGACAGCAAAACCAGCAATGCAAGCAGTCATACATGCATGTACACAGCATATTACAAAGATATATACACACACATACATAAAAGGCAACAGAGAATACGAAATGCATAAAGTATGAAATGCCGGTATGTACAGAACAATAAAGAGCGCACATGACCTTATATAAATCTCAGATATACATCTATATAGCAAATCCAATATAAGATACAGAAACGAGAAATAAATAAGTAACTATTCGGGAAGGCTGTTGGAAGTAACCGCGATTACAAAAGTAGCGCCAGCTAAGAAATAGTCAACCAGTTTGATTTAAAAACGTTGTAAGTGGAGTACGTAAGTAATTTTATTGTAAAGTACAGCAAACCATAGTAGTGCTGTAAATGAACTGAATATTTAGGTTATTTATGCGACAGATCAGCGAGAAGAACAATAACAGAAGATGCAGAATAATCAAGAGTTTCCTGAAATCCGCATTAAAACGTTTCAAAAACGGCGTACTAGTTGCGGACATATGTAATTGTATTGCAAAAAAAAAAAAAGTTGACTCCTCGAAAAAACCAATTTTGCATTAGATAACTATGTACTCCAATTAAAGAAAAGTAATAGCCTTTCACTACTTAATATCGCTTTTATGTGTATGAAAAGTAAGGCTTCCAGATTGCTTGAAGTAAAATTATGTTGAACTTTTTGGTCCTTAAGGATATAAACTGAATGAGTCCATAGAGTTAACAAGAGCTTATTTGGCGATTTAACGGCAAAATTATTTTAAAGAACCATAACCTTTATTAGGAAATAACTATGTCCTCTTGCAAAACACTAGAGATTTTCTTACACTAGCGGCTTCTGGACTTGAAAATTTGACTTAATATGAACTTTGACACGTCGAATACCTACGCTTGGTTTCAAAAATTTCGTATTTTTATTTCCTTTCTCAGTTCATCCATCTTTTCGTTACCATCTTTGCCCATATAACCGGAGCTCTAGAGTGATTGTAAGCTTCAACTTGTACTAATCCTTCAACCCTCTAAGATCTCAGCGGTGAGTGTCAGTCCAGCGTAGATTTCACTGTATAACAAATTTTTATACGCGCACACCAAAAATATGAGTTGCTCTTCAAAGTAATATCGGCGATATGAGTTGCCACCAACAACGCGTCATCATTACTGCTGGCCAATTCCATGGTTTACTTTTTTTCAATCTCTTAAACGTGCAGGAATTTTTATGTGTAACAAAAATTTTCAATGCATAACCGCGCGAAGCAAAAAAAAATAATAAAAAATAATAAAGTATATAAAAAGAAGCAGACCGTTTAAAATGATTACTCATCGCTTGCAATTTGTCAACAATAAAATACAAATAAAAAGATGTGCAATGGGAGACAAAAAATTAATAAAAAAAACATAATTGGCATAACAAACATACAAAACTTTATTGCTGTTATACAAAAAATGCACTCATTTTTTATTTGTTAATATTTTCACATACGCACGCAACATTTTGTGCATTCATGACGACAACAATGCAACGCAACAGAGCAAGCAAAAATCCTCCTGGGAAACGCCAGCAGGCTATGACGATCAATCATAAATACAAGAAAGTTGAAAAGTTATTGTAATATATATTTATGTATGTATGTATGTATGTTTATACATGCATTTGTCCGTACAGCTGTCTCAACCAGGAAGCGAGTATATTTCTGTCATATGTAGCTACAACTTCAATCAAAGTCATATTCAACTCACTATTTATTTTACACTCGCACGCATTAGATATTTATGTTTGCATATGCATAGATAGTTGTTGTACTGTTATTATCCAAATGACAAATTACTTTTAGCGCTGCGTTGATTTGTTCGACAGTTTGCTCGTATTTTTTTGTTTCTGCACACACTTGAGCTCTCATTGACTTTGTTAATGTTGACACTGACATTGACCGGGGAAGACTTTTACCATTTTATAACAATTCATCTATGTGTGTACATACCTATATGATAATATACTCGTATGTATCTAGATATGTCATACTTTCATTCATTTACTTGTTTACCCCCAACTGTTTTGTATCGTCTGTCTTCTAAGTTCTGCCTCCGTTTTCACGTGAAGCACGCCTTACTCACTCATACGCAGCAAAAAATTTTATGACTAGCGAAAATGTGCGTAAGCTTGTTTATTGTAGCCAGTTTTGTTCTATTATATGTATTTGTATATTTGGTGATCCATCAAAATGCAATTTGATAGGGATGAGTGTGAAATTTTGTATTTGATGTTATCTATATGAAAATATATATAAGGCGTTAATAAGTAGCTCAAATTTTTTAAGGGATTATTCTGACAGACGGTGTAAATTTAGCAGTAAACAGAAATAAGAGCGAATGCGTTTATCCCACAGCGGCCATAACTGGCATTAAAAAAAATTTTTTTTTTCAAAATATTAAAAAAATGATACTGGACTAGAGGCCGAAGAACTAATAAAGCCAATCAATAACTTGTTCAAATATTGTAAGGTAAGGTTAAGAGGACGTGCCATTAATCGAAGCAGGGAGGACCTAAGAACTCTCACTGGATACTATACGGGACACTGTGGTCTACGATATGACCTTAGTAAGTTAAATCTATCCGATACCCAAATTTGTGGTTTCTGTGAGCTGGAAGATGAAACGCCAGTTCACATTATCTGCAAATGCATCGCTATACTAGGCAGGGATTCTCCCGTCTAGGTAGTGTGACTCTTATTCCCTATGTGATATGGAGCAAAATTCAATCCGACTCAATGACCTGTGATGACACCCATGAGTATTCTCACTACTGATTTGTTTAGCTTGATAAAGAAGGTCGTTGCTTTCCTATGCAAATATTGCCGTAAGAATGTTGAGATCTCACAGTCATTCCGGTTGGTCCGCAGTAATTTCGTTGTCCTTATCTAATATTCCTCGAAAGTAAAAAAGGAGTCATGATAAGTTGAGGACTTTCAATGAATAGATGAGGACATTCAACCTTATTCCTGTTGTAGGGAATACATTATATGTATATGAAGGATCTTAACAATGTTTTCAGACAGCTTTATTAGGCATATGAATAAACATCATGGAAAATTTCAGGTTTCTAGGTATTAAAATGATGCAGGAATGACAAAGCCCTGTTCGTATGCAATATATATTATATATATATTCGACCAATCTCGAATATTTTTTTTGACAAATATTTATGAAATGCACGTTATAATAATGCCATATTTCAAGTTTAGCTGCTAAAATGAGGAAGAAAAAATGACACTCCTTTCTGAACAATGAGATCATCTTACATATGTGAGTTGAAGCACTCCAATAAGAAGTCTCTGGAATGCAAACAAGTATAAAAGAAAGTTCGCTCAGGCCATATGTCATAAAGATAAAGAAGGTAACGAAAATTCCGCTGAGTTGGCAAAGCAGGACGCAGCACTCGTTGAATCTACAATAAATGTCCCAATTCGCTCGGGAGAAATCAATGGGATAAAGAAGTTACATATGAATAATCACGCAAGAAAGGTACGGATAGGAGCGCAGGACTCCCAAGTTTTTAAAATCATGTGCAAGTCTAACGATAATAGAGTCACGAAGCTGCTTATATCTTTTGGGAGAGAAGACTTGAGTTTGATTATAGGCGAAAAAACATTACCTTTTTTGTGGCAAATACTTTTAAATAAGGTCATAATTTGTGCTTTCCGTTTAGTCATCAAACCTTTTCCGGGAATAATATGGACACGTTAAGTCTAAGTGAAATTTTTGTTGACCGGCAAATTTAACCTCACCAAAGACATTAGGTAGATAAGCTATAGGGGTCCAATTCCGTTGTTTGCAACACATGTCTAATCGCATACAAAAATGTACCAGCTTACCGTTGATATTTCAAATATGGAAGGTTTATTTTGCACTCAAACAGACAGTCGGATATTTCTAAATTAACTCTGCTCATAGAGCTGATAAATGTGGTAAAATATCTCAAGTCAACCACCAAAATTTTTGTATGAACCCAATTTCAATGAAAATTTGTAGAATGAGAGCTGCACTTTTGGACTTCAGCTTACATATGCTAAAGAGCAAGACTTAAAATCAGTTCGTTGTCAATATATGGTGGCTTGAAAGTTTAATATTTCAATCCCAGTTTCATATATCAATCTCGTGGAACCTAGCCTTTTGGTGTTTTTAAGTCCTGAAAATCCCCGAATTTTTTTTAAGTAATTCCGGGATATTCAGGATTTGAAAAATCTTACAAGTAAAAGAAATGGGGACACGAAAATCCTCTTTCGTAACGCAGGTTAATTTAAATTTAATTCGAACCCTAGAGCCGCCTTATCTTATGTTGTCAGCGTCCATGCTTCTTCATCATTTAGTAAGTTCGGCAGAATAAGTGACGTTTAAAGAATTATTTGCATTTTGCTACCAAGTTTGCCGCCAACTTAATTTTTTCAAAATATATGCCGCATTTTTTGCAAAGATCGTGTTGCGTCTTACACTGGTCCTTCTGAAGGAGGGGGCGTATTAATTGCTTTTCGGCGACAATTTATATAGGGCTACAATTTAGATTTAAATAATTGAGTTTAACTTACTACTTTACTTCAAAATTGCGAAAGCTTTGATAATGCCATCTTTGGTAGATTAACATTTTTTCGGCGGTAAGTCTTTTTCAAAGCAAAACTAGTCACTTAGACGTACTCATCGTTCTACGGCGAACTTTATCAATTATTGATAGAATTATTCAAATTGCTTGGGCTTATGGACATATCCCTACTTTGAAGCTTTTAAGTGCGTTATACTTATTTATTTACTTAGTTGGTCCCTATCAGGCAACTTTGTTTGCCATGCAACAAATTGCGCCAGTCTCTGCCTCAGCAGCGGCGTAAAGTGAACTAGATAAATGTTCTCAGTTCCAATGCACTCCAAGCTCTCAAGTAGCAAGTATGGCCGTCTAGTGACAAAATTATTGCAGGTTATCTCGACCACGCTTTTCGGACGTCTTTTCTTGCATTTTTGAATGCACGAGTCACTTAAAAAAAAGCCCATTTGAAGTCCAAAATCTTTTTTTTGACCTAGAATAAATGAAACATATTTTTAAATCTCAGCAATCATAGTAATTTTCACACTTGTACGTAATTTGTTCCTTTTTCATTAAAACATGGTTTACCTTGCTTTAAATGCGAATGCGCATGATCATGACTTTGTTTTCACAAACTTATGCTCATACAAGTAATTTTTTTTTCTATTTACACTTTAGTTTCATGCTACAGTAAACATTTAAGTCATTACAAAAAAAAAATAACATTTTAAATAAATATTAATAGCTGCAGACAACTTTTTTTGGAACATCCACAGTTTGGTACACATTAGGTTGCTTTTATTTTTACAAATATCAGATTTTAGTAGCTGAACTTCGCATACGTTTGCGAAAATTTAATTAGAATTATATTATACGAGCCGGATCCGTGCGCATTTTGCGCAACCAATATAGAAGTCTCTTATCAAATATCAACAAAAATCAGCTGTTCTATCAATCAATTAAAGCTTAAAGCTTGCGATACCATCTAGCGCATGGTAGCAACTGTCGGTAATGCAGTGAAAATATTCACAATAATGCCATAGTACAAATAGATTCCTTTGTGTACTCACAATCGTTCATTTTTAACAAATTATTTTAATAAAATATAGCTAAAGAAACGCACTACGGCCAATAATGCCCAAAGCTCGCTAACAGCACGGATCTCCATATTTGCAACCAAAACTTTATTTATAGATTTCGATTCCAAATAAGAGCGAAAAAGGGACCCGTATATAAAAACAGCAATTAGAGAAAATATATATGATTAAATAAATGAACTACAAAGAATATAGAAAAACATAAAATTTGTGGATTCCTCAAAAATTGAAAATAATAAAATTTTGAATACGATGACAAAGTAGGCACCCATGTAGGTAAAAGGATGTTTCATCAAACCAACTTATCTACGAACCATTTTAGCTTTAGGTTAATTTATATTTATGGGCACAAATATTTTAGAATTAAACCATGGGTCCGATAAATAAGATAAGATAAGAAAAACAACGAGCACCCTAAAGCAAATGTAGTGTATGCTCACCTGCATACGAAACAAATTTTGCAAGAATATTGTATCAAGGTCAGAATAAAATGTTTATGAACTCATAAAATTGTAAGTTAAACTATGAGCAATTTATTTCGATTAAATCATTGCATTACTCATAAAAGCAGCACTTTTAGATACATTTAATTTGCTAAAAATTGTTGTCATGATTAAACGAAATACCTTGTTTAATGTCAGTATTTTAAACCGAATAACACTTTTTTGGGAGCTAACGCCGGATATTTCGTCCCAAATTAGAATATGCTGTTCTTGTTTCGAGATCATAACACGCTTGTCACATGACACAACTTGAAATGGTTTTGCCCTTCGATCGCTTTGGGATCTTCTACCGTATCACTACCCTAGATATATGCTATGATACGGCTAAGTAATTCCTTTTAAGGTTTTATATATGTTTCTCCAAGTAGTTCACGTTTTCTATTATATGAAATATGTAATAATATTTTTGATCTTCTTAATGTAAATAATGTTGTTAAGTATATTTTATTTTCTAATTGAAACTGTCACCTCTGTACCCTTGGCCACTTGTCATACCAACGCTTTAGGCAAACAGCCAAACATATATTAGACGTTGTATTTGATATTGAAATTAGTGCAGAGTCGTGTAGAGAATATGTAAAGCAAATTAAATATTAATATATCGGAGTGCGAAATAATTGTGCGAAATTGAAATATCGCATTAAATTTTTGGCAAGCGAATTGACCGTTGTAACTACCTACGCAGAAGCATACAAGGCGAAACGAATAGTAAAGGCGCCGTATTAACCTTGCACGTTAATAAATACAATGAACAAAAAGTAGTAAGACGTAGTAATAGGTAAACGGATAAATATATATAAATGTATATATGTAAGTGGAAGTAAATTAGCAGAAAATAAATTTTAAATATTTATGTGTAACAAAAAAAATTTCGAAAGCATCTTTGCTCACGGTGTGAAGGGAATCCTGAATGTAAGCGTAAGGTGTAACCATAAGCGTAGTCTTTGTAAGTGTTATCCTATATAGGCAATATATGTAGAATGAAAATTCAGTACAGTATGTGCTATTGGTATACTCTTTAGAGAATGCGGAAGCACAGGCATAGTGTGCGGTATGGAGTAAAAGAGAATGTGAGAACAAATTTGGGTACTACTCTGTAGGGTAATGTGGTAGCAAGATACGTGGTAGAGTTGATATGAGCAAAATCACACAGCAACTTAAGCAAAACACGTCACTTAAATATCAATTAAAATTTTTGAGCATATACATAACTATCATGCATGCAAGTTTACAAAGAGATCTATACACTGCGATTTTGTGGGAAATAAAGAGCCAGAGATTTCTGTTACTGATACATATAGCTTGAAGTTGAAATTTGTTTACTTTTAAGATTTTCCTGGCTGTATGTACATATAATATAAAAGTGCAAACAAATAAAAAAATAAAAATTAAATTGCAATAAAATTAAATAAAATTGAGGAAAACCAATTACGATTAACAGAAATAGAAAAAAATCAAACAAAGTTATACAAAATAAAATAAAAAAAAATAAAATAAAATAAAATAATATAAAATAAAATAAAATATAATAAAATAAAATAAATAAAATAAAATAAAATAAAATAAAATAAAATAATATGATATAAAATAAAATAAAAGAAAATAAAATAAATTATATTATACAACAAAATAAAATAAAATAAAATATTTCATAACAGAACAAAATAAAATAAAATAAAATAAAACAAGATAAGAGGGCGGCCACCGTGGTGAGATGGTATACTCCGCCTATCACACCGTATGCCCTGGGTTCGCACCGCGGGCAAAGCAACATCAAAATTTTAGAAATAAGGTTTTTCAATTAGAAGAAAATTTTCTAAGCGGGGTCGCCACTCGGCAGTGTTTGACAAGCGCTCCGGGTGTATTTCTGCCATGAAAAGCTCTCAGTGAAAACTCATCTGCTTTGCAGATGCCGTTCAGAGTCGGCATAAAACATGTAGGTCCCGTCCGGCCAATTAGTAGGGAAGACCAAGAGGAGCACGACGCAAATGGGAAGAGAAGCTCGGCCTTAGATCTCTTCGGAGGGTATCGCGCCTTACATTTATTTTTTATTTTTAAAACAAGATAATATTAAATAACATGAGATAACATGAACTAAAATTTAAAACAAAATAAATCAAAATAAAATAAAATTACAATAAACTAAATCAAATAAAATATAATAAAATAAAATAAGATAAAGTTAAATAAAGTAAAATAAAATAAAATAAAAAATTTAAAAAAATAAAATAAGATGAAATTCGGCTGTGCCGAAGACTTCATACCTTTCATGAATGGGGCTGAACAATAATATCACCCCGTTCGTGATCTCCAAATAAGCGGATGTACAAAATAAGAAATATATAGTGAATAGATGTACATACCTAAACGATGTTTAAGATAAATATAAAATAAACAAGTAAGGAAGGCTAAGTTCGGGTGCAACCGAACATTACATACTCAGTTGAGAACTATGGAGACAAAATAAGGGAAAATCACCATGTAGGAAAATGAACCTAGGGTAACCCTGGAATGTGGTTGTCTGACATGTGTATCAGATGGAAGGTATTAAAGAGTATTTTAAGAGAGAGTAGGCCATATTTCTATGGATGGACACCATTTCGGGATATCGCCATAAAGGTGGACCAGGGCTGACTCTAGCATTTGTTTGTACGATATGGGTATCAAATGAAAGGTGGTAATGAGTATTTTAAAAGGGGGTGGTCCTTGGTTCTATAGGTGGACGCCTTTTCGAGATATTGCTATAAAGGTGGACCAGTGGTGACTCTAGCATGCACTTGTACGATATGGGTATCAAATGAAAGGTGGTAATGAGTATTTTAAAAGGGAGTGATCCTTAGTTCTATAGGTGAACGCCTTTTCGTGATATCGCCATAAAGATGGGCCAGGGGTGACTCTAGAATGTGCTTGTTCGATATCGGTATCAAATGAAAAGTAGTAACGAGTATTTTAAAAGGGAATGTGCCTTAGTTCTATAGGCGAACGCCTTTTCGAGATATCGCCATAAAGGTGGGCCAGGGGTGACTCTAGAATATTTTTGTACGATATGGGTATCAAATGAAAGGTGTTAATGAGTATTTTAAAAGGGAGTGATCCTTAGTTCCATAGGTGGACGGCTTTTCGAGATATCGCTATAAAGGTGGACCAGGGGTGACTCTAGAATGTGTTTGTACGATATGGGAATCAAATGAAAGGTGTTAAGAAGTATTTTAAAAGCGAGTGGACCTTCGATGTATAGGTGGACTCCTTTTCGAGATATCGCCATAAAGGTGGACCAAGGGTGACTCTAGAATGTGTTTGTACGATATGGGTATCAAAAGAAAGGTGGTACTGAGCGTTTTAAGAGGGAGTGGGTCTTAGGTCTATAAGTGGACGCCTTTTCGAGATATCGCCATTAAAGTGATATGGGTATCAAATAAAAGGTGTTAATGAGCATTTTAAAAGGGAGTGATCCTTAGCTCTATAGGTGGACGCCTTTTCGAGATATCGCCATAAAGGTGGGCCAGGGGTGACTCTAGAATGTGTTTGTACGATATAGTTATCAAATTAAAGGTATTAATGAGGGTTTTAACAGCGAGTGGCCCATATATGTATACGTGAAGGCGTTTACGCGATATTGACCAAAATGTGGACCAGGTAGATCCATAAAATCACCTGTCGGGTATTGCTAATTTATTTATTTATGCAATACTACGATCAGTATTCCTGCCAAGATTCCAAGGTCTGTTGATTTCCCCCTTTAGAACTTTTCCATTTCTTTCTACTTAATACGGTAGGTGTCACACCCATTTTAGGAAGTATTTTCTAAAGTTATATTTTGCGTCAATAAACCAATCAAATTACCATGTTTCGTCCCTTTTCTCGTATTTGGTATAGAATTATTGCATTTTGTTTTCATTTTTCGTAATTTTCGATATTGAAAAAGTGGGCGTGGTTATAGTCGGCTTTCGGCCATTTTTTGTACCAAATTAAAGTAAGTTCAGATAAGTACGTGGGCTAAGTTTAGTAAAGATATATCGGTTTTTTCTCAAGTTATCGTGTTAACGGCCGAGCGGAAGGACAGACGGTGGACTGTGTATAAAAACAGTTATCGTCATAGAATCTATGCCCCTACCAAATTTCAAAAGGATTGGTGAATATTTGTTCGACTTATGGCATTAAATGTATCCTAGACAAACTAAATGAAAATTGGCGGAGCCACGCCCATTTTGAAATCTTCTTTTATTTTTGTATTTTGTTGCACCATATCATTACTGGAGTTGAATGTTGACATAATTTACTTATAAACAGTAAATATATTAAATTTTTTGTTAAAATTTGACTTTTAAAAAAAAATTTTTAAAAAGTGGGCGTGTTCTTCATCCGATTTTGTTAATTTTTATTTAGAACATATACAGTAACAGTAGTAAGGTACCTGCCAAATTTCATCGTGATATCTTCAACGACTGCCAAATTACAGCTTGCAAAACTTTTAAACTACCTTCTTTTTAAAGTGGGCGGTGCCACGCCCATTGTTCAAAATCTTACTAGTTTTCTATTCTGCGTAATAAATTCAACCCACCTACCAAGTTCCATCGCTTTACCCGTCTCTGGCAATGAATTATCGTATTTTTCCGGTTTTTCGAAATTTTCGATATCGAAAAAGTGGGCGTGGTTATAGTCCGATATCGTTGAGTTCCCAGGAACTTACATACCAAATTTCATCAAGATACCTCAAAATTTACTCAAGTTATCGTGTTAACGGGCAGACGGACGGACGGACATGTCTCAATCAAATTTTTTTTCGATACTGATGATTTTGATATACGGAAATCTATATCTATATCGATTCCTTTATACCTGTACAACCAACCGTTATCCAATCAAAGTTAATATACTCTGTGAGCTCTGCTCAACTGAGTATAAGAATGGCAAAAAACCACCTTATCTGAACGATCGGTTGTATGGGATATATATTACATATAGCTCCGATCGATATGATTTTTACAGGAAATCTACTATGATATTGTAGCGAATTTACTGCAAATCCTCTTATTTGCAACCTTCTGCTATGTTGGAATCACTAAACTGTTAAATAAATAACTCCAATCATCAATAATGCAAAAATGGCCTTTATTAAAGTACTGCACAATAACACTTATACTTCGCTTACTGATAGCGCTTAATCAAAACTGATTGTAACGCCTCCACTGGTATCGCCTTTTATACTCTCCGATTTCCTCGTTCGCATCTTCTAGGCGCTTCCATTTCCAGAATCTAATAGTTGGCCATCAGCTGTTTCTCAGCTGTAACTACAATTGTACGATTTTATAGCTTTTCTCATTGCATACTTTCGGGAGTATGTTAGATATATGCATGTGGTTGTGCGTTGCTTCTCAGCTGCATGTACGTAGGTACATATGTGTAGACATAGTGATTGATTCTTTTATGTAGATACAAGTGACTGTCTGCTTTATTGTTGTTGTGACTTCATTTACTTAGCATCAGACTAGGGATGTGAGTATCACTTATCACTCATATTCGTCACAATATATTAAAATACAAATCACCAAGTTTCACGTTTTTATATTGGAATCGGTTGTATGGGATATATATTATATAAAGCTCCGATCGAAATGATTTTCTGATGAAATCTTCTGTGATATATTGGAATAAATATCACCAAGTTTAACGTTTTTATATTGGAAATTAAGGGAGAAATTGCCAAAAATCTTTATATCTGAACGATAGGTTGTATGGGATTTAACTATATATAGCTCCGATCAAAGTAATTTTTTCAGGATATCTTCTATGATATATTAGAATATATATCACCTTGTTTCACCTTTATACTTTCTAAATTGCGGCAGGAATGACCAAAGTCGTCTTATCTGAATTATCGGTTGTATGGGAAATATATGTTATAGTGCTCCGATCCTACCGGATCCAAAAATGTCTAACATAATACCAAAATACATCATTGTGCCAAATTTCATTGAGATATCGCAAAATTTGAGGGACTAATTTGCGTTCAAACAGACAGACGGACGGACACACGGACAGACGGACATGGCTATATCAACTCAGTTCGTCGCCCTGATCAATTCGGTATACTTAATGGTGAGTCTATCTTCTATATTTCACAAGGTTACAAACATCGGACCAAAGTTAATATACCATTTCACGTTCATGAAAGGTATAAAAGTAATAAAATAAAATAAAATAAAATATTATATAACAGAATAAAATAAAATAAGATAAAGTTAAATAAAATAAAATAAATTAAAATAAAATAAAATAAAATAAAATATTATATAACAGAATAAAATAAAATAAGATAAAGTTAAATAAAATAAAATAATATAAATTAAAATAAAATAAAATAAAATAAAATAAAATAAAATAAAATAAAACAAAATAAAATAAAATAAAACAAAACAAAGTGAACTAAAATTAAAATAAAATAAAGTAAAATAAACTAAAATTACATTAAATTAATCTAAATAAAATATTATATAACAAAATAGTATACAATAAAATAAACGAAAATAAAGTGAACTACAATTAAATATAATAAAATAAAATAAAATAAAATAAAATAAAATAAAGTATATTTAATTAAATGAATTATAATGTTTACTTTGAATTTTGTCTCTGCTTTTGGGGTATCATGATCCCGATTGGAATCATGGTACTACTTAGAGGAAGATTTAAATGAGCCAGGGAAATGCAGTCACACGTTGTTGAAGCTACTTTACCCATAATGTTTATTTCTGCTACGAAGATTCTATTTAAGTAGAAACATACTTATTTGTAGAATAAATTAGAACAATTTTCTTCTAAGTGATAAATTATGACTTAAGAGTTGATAGATAATATAAAGTTTAGAAAATTATTCATTTCCGTCCTTTCCTCGAATGAAAATATTTTTAAATTAATAAACATAAATAAATAATAATATTACTAAAGTTAACGTGAATTGACCAAGTGTAAATGGTTGATTATTTTTGTTGAAAAAAGCGGCACTTAAATTTTCATTATTTTTTATTTATATTAGTTAAATATAAAAAATATATTCATATTTAACATTTTTTTTAGTTTATTTTTATCTGACTGCAAATTCGGTATAAAAAAAGCGCGATAAAAATGTTTATAAAATACACATATCTACGATTGTTCATTTTTTTATCATTAAAACAACATACGAGTTTTGCCTACGACGTTTTTTTCACAGAATTTATATGCAACATTTTTCTGTGAAATACATTTTAAATGTTTATTATAAATACAAAATCAAACTTGTATACTGAAAGTTTTTTGGATTAATTATAAAAATACCTGCATTTGGTGAAAACGAGTCACTCTGGAAAATTTATCTTTTTCCGCCTATCGAATCGGCAGACAAAAATGCTGATATCGGTTCTGATCAATCTGATGCATAAGCGGAAGGAAATGTCGAACACCTGCAACGTAGACTTTTAACTTCTGATTACATTTATCTTCATCCAGTTAAATGCTTTGAACAATACATAGCTCCTAAGAGTAATCTTCGAAAAAATACACAAGAAATATGAGAAATAATTTTTTTTCGTTATTTTTTTTTGCAAGCGCAAGTGCGCACAGGCAACTAAACTTGCATCCCAAAAACACCCCATTGGCAACTTTTATTCAAAGTGCTAGAACAAAATTTATTTCTACACTGCTAGAGATCATTTGTTTAAATTTTGTTTTTCGAATTCCTAAGAATAACTTCTTGGCATTTATAAGTTAATGTTGTAAAATAAAAGAAATATAAACATTACAAGAATATTACTAAAGTTCTACACCCGTTACAAGTAAAAACTTAGGGTTGTGCAAGTGCTGTGAGGATGACATAATTACTAATTTTTCACTTGGGGCTATGCCACTCGAGATATTGCCATATCTCGTAGTTTTCATAAAACATTATAAGCAGCACAAGCAAATAAATCCATACCCGCTTACTAATGCAAACATAGATTATATGCTCTGATCAAGTTCGCTTCTTAAGTCTTTCGTAAATAATATAAAATACCAAGTACATACTTCTTTCAATAACAAATTTCGGAATACATTAAAATTTACTTAAAATTTACGTACATGCCATCATGTACAACTTAATTATACCCACCCTCATTTTGAATACCGCAATTAATGCATCTTGTTACAATTAACTTATTTTAAGTGGGCGTCAAACGACAGTTGAACTTTGACAAGCATTTCTAATCAAGTTGAATATTAATTAATACATAAACGAAAACTGCTAAGATAATGCGGAAGTAGTTGCTATTGAAATATATGCGAAAAAAAACTTAGCACCAAAAAAGTAAGACGCTAATAGCGCAAACAAAACAAAGGCAGTCGCTAAGGTAGGCAACCACATCAATCAAAATAGGCTCGTCACCACTAGTACAATAGGATATATATACGCTCAAACGTATATTAGCATAATAAGAGTTTATTTGTGCAATCATTGAAATTAAACCAAAGCAAATAACAAACAATTATTGTTGGATAGTTGTTTGGATGAGAGGCGTTACCGACTTGATGTATCGAGGTCCTTCAATTTATGCGGATGTATGCATACGGTAGTGATTTGCTGCTGTTGTGAAGCTCATTTAAAAATGTTGAAAAAATAATGATTTAAATAAATCAGCAGTTCGCTCTTGTTTATTTATGTAAAAAGAATATTAGTATGATCTTGCTTCTAGACGCTCATACTCGCATCTATGGCTAATACTAATTGTTTATTTAGCTAATTGTGTAAAACCTTGCTGTATAATGCAGATAAATAATATAATAATTGTGGACTCATTATCTAGAACGTCGTTCTGTTTTTGTTGTCTAAATGTAAAAATTGCGGTTGTGATTTGCCTGCGAATAGTCATATACATATGAAAGTTCACAAAAAAGTTGTACAAATGACTCATTGTGAACAAACAAAATATTAAATGGCTGCGTGAGTATTTTGCCACAAATTTTTCAAATCACTGGCAGCTGAACTGAGAAGAAAAAAAAAATTGGGCCCGTATTCTGTCATAATATCGGTGGTCGAAACACATATTTTAATCGCAATAGCTCTAAAAAGGCAAATACCTTAATTGTCATATGCTTACTCATTACCATACATATTAATTAAAGTTTGGTTACAAATTTTATAAATTGTTTAACAGATTTACAATTATCGCTCGAGTGAAATTGCGGTTTTCATCCGTGATACTATAACACGATACGGGCCCTGAATTTGAAATTTTACTAAAAAATCTGTCTTTTTCTGTTTTAAATGAGAATCTAATGTTTCACCCATGGTGACACTATTTTTAGAAAAGAAAACGCCATAGGAGGCATTTTCTACTCATTGTGAAACTGAATGTATTCACAATTTCTATAGAAGCCACACTGGCCATGATGTATTTTAAAAGTAATCAAGAAATATAACATTATCTTTGTCTAGACCTTAGTCCTTAGCCCTTATAACTTATAACAAATGAATACAAGTAAAGCTATAAAACCATTAGTATACAAACTTGATTCAACGTTGGCAAGAACATTGGAGCAACAGCATCGTAGGAAAGTGGACTAGGGAACTAGTCCATGAAATCAATCCATGGTTGAAGCGACCACACGGAGAGGTAGACTTTTACCTGACCCAGTTTCTAACCGGACATGGTTGCTTCCACAAATAGCTACACAGCATGGGTAAGATTAATAACCCGAACTGCATGTACTGTGGTAAGTAGGATAGAAGAGGTACTTGGCGACCTATCACCGGACAATGTCATCAATAACATGACGTACCGAAGAGAGAGATGGGATACAGTCAGCACATATGTGAGGCGTATACTTATCAGTAAACGAGAAGGCGTTGGGAGCCGTGGTGTGATGTTATCATGTTCCGCCATCCACACCGAAGATCCTGAGTTCACGCCCCGGGAAAAGCAATATCAAAATTATACGAACAAGTTTTTCAATTAGAAGAACATTTTTTTAAGCGGGGTCGCCGCGCAGTGTTTGGCAAGCACTCCGAGTGTATTTCTGCCATCAAAAGCTCTCAGTGAAAACTCGTCTTCCTTGCAGATGCCGTTTGGAGTCGGCATAAAACAAGTAGGTCCTGTCCCACCAATTTGTAGGAACAATCAAAAAGGAACACGACGCAAATTGGAAGGGAATCTCGACCTAAAATATCTTCGGAGGTTATCGCGCCTTACATTTATTTATTTAAACGAGAAGACGGATTCCTAGCCCATTAGCAGAGTAGCAATAGAGCTCACGTAGCGGGCACTTGTACCCGAAGTAATGCTAAATGCTGTTCCAGGTAGGGGGATCTGCGCGGGCCGTGGGAGGTTAGGTTTAGGTATGGAGCCATTCATGGAAGAAGGGAGTCCTGTACTCGGAGAGTCTCGGTCAGTGCATAAACACAAAAAAGAAACAAATACAAACTGCGCTCTAACAGACTCTACTGTATAGGTTCAGATGGTCTCGCAAGCTCTGTACAATGTTAAATTTGGCAAACTTTAACATTTTACTAGAAAAACTATGCCACACTAAGAGCAAATTTTGCTTGGATTTGCAGAACAGCATACAGTAAAGCCGTTGGGCTTGTTTTCAGGACTTCTCTAATTTCTTAAGGTAGGTAATTTTTTGGATGGCTGTCCACGAAAACCTTAACGTACGGTTTGACGGATCCCGCGTTAGTCGCAACAGCATAATAATTTTCTTTGATCTTGGCATTTAGACAATTCATTTACGTAAGGCTTGATGTACTTAACTGTGGCAAAGACTATTCATGATCGCCCGTTTAAAAGCATTATTAAAGGCTCGGGAATTGTATAATAAGTCTTCTTAGTCGTACTAATTGTATTCAAAGGCTTTCTTTATATTCCTAACACCGCTATGCAAAGCGTTATCTACTGGCTTACTACAGTTTTTCATCCACGTTGTTAATGTCAATGATCTTTCGCAGAAATCATGTTCGTATATTAAGCCTGTAGTCCTTTAGGTGTAAATGACTGATCTTACCCTCCTTTAGTAGAAAAATGACACGAACAGTTTTCTAATATGATTAAGTATACAGCCATCAAATTTTATTTAAGCCATTCCTGTATCAAAAATTCGTAGCAAAGCAGGGAATATACAATCTTGATCTGGCGATGTAAACACGAATTCAATTTAAACCACCCATTCGATGTTGGTATAGCTCACCAAGTACCTCAGTACCGGCTACGAAATCAAAGAGTAAGTACCAACTGTCTGCTTTTTCTGCATCATAGCCTGGTGGAAAATGTGCATTGGGAGAAGCGCCTAAAAACAGTCTTCATTACCACGCAACCATTCGAAGATATATTTTTTTATTATTCCTTTGACTGAATCTGCTCTAGTTAGAGCTATCTTAAAATGCGCTGTTGTGCAGTAGGACTAGTGAATTTTATGCTTGTGGATCCGCAATGGATCCCTGTACTCTTTGTTGCACGCTTCGCTTCCCATAACCTTTGCCACATTAAACATTTATTTTATGTGTCTTTTAGAAGACGCAGCTTTATTATATACAGTCATAAGCATATTTGAAAAGAAAATTTCTTATTTCTTCCAAATCTTCTATATTGGAAATTTCTTTGTGTAGTCCCAATTTTTTTTCTAAATGTTTTGAGTATTTGGTTATGCCTTTGCCTTAGGTTTCTTAAGGTTCCCGCTTCTTCACCCTCTTTAGGGGATGCTGTAGCTGATATCGACTGGAAGATGGATTTTCTAAAAATATCTAACTATCACTATTCTCAGTCCACCCAGAATAATTGATTATTTTAAATATGACTTTCGTCCAAGTGTTAAAGTTATGTTCAAAGTTTTAGGTCTCTTAATTAATGATAATTTAATTACAACTCGACAGAACTCGGGGGAGTTGTTTTCCAATATCACTAGCTTCATCTTGCTTCGTGCTCTGAAGTATGTTCCAAGTTTTAAGAATCTAGTTATACTGAAAGTTACTCAAAAATCGATTAAAATTTTTTCCGATTTAGCACTGAAATTAAAATAACACGACTAAATATAAGGGCGAAAGAAATGCGTAGTCCTCTCCAATCAATAATTATGATGGCACTATCCATAGTACGAAAACTTCAAGCAATTTAAGACAGTCACCAAAGATGTACGTATATATTTACATTTTCCTCTATTCCCGTTCTCATTCTTTTCTTTTCTATTTCTTTATTTTCACTTTTCTAATATTCCATTCGTTTCGTGTTACAATTTCTTTTCCTTTAATAAAATTTCTTTTTCCTATTTGTCTTTCCATTTTACACTTAATTATAATTCTTATTTCATTTCGCTTTAACTTCGTTTACCCTCGTTTAAAATTTATGCAGGTTATCCCCATACCATGACCATCTTAACCTGTTTCATACATAGCTCTGGGGTGTACTGGTTTTTGTTCATGCACCACCACTAACAAATACCCACTCAGCTGCAATACGGTTTCCTGAAAAATATAGTTCGACTAATCCCGAAAGAGAACAGTCTCCGAATGATACCTTTTGTCTACATTGAGGCATAATTGGTCAACCCTAGTCCCGTTTGGATACAGTTGGGATTAGTCAGGTTGAAGTCTATGTAGCCAATTTTAGAAAACATAAAAAGCGACAAAGACGTGAGTTAAATAAAAGTGATTAAAATGTTTAAAATGTACATAACCGTATACCATACGAAAACTAACACTTTTTGATGAAAAAAGAGATTAGTCTTCATTCGTTCCTATATGGCTACAAAGGGGATTGGTCCTATCTTTCTCGTTCGGATATAAATGAGTCTCTTCATATGACATACTCAAACCAAAGGGAACAGTACTGCGCATACAAAGAGATCAAAACTGGCATTAGTCGCATACTCCTTTGAGACTAATCGCGAACTCATCCTAGACTAATCACATTTTTAGCAGGGTTCTAACCAAAACACTTGTGACATAACAAGGTTTATAGGAGTGCATCGGTTGTGACAATTCTTAGCTAGTTATGAATTCATCTAGTTTAAACTGCAGGTCTAGTTGCAACTGCCCATTTTTCTGCTTTTAACTCAACTAACATAAAGGCAAATCGAAAAACATTAAATAAGAAATTTTCGTATGCCACAGCACTTCACCCTTTGACAGACCTCCGATTAAGCTAGCTATAACTTGCTGTAAGTCAAGCCTACATAAGCTATCTGCATTGTATCTGCATATTTATTTCCAAACCTTTCCACATAAAATTAAGTCATTCATGCGAATTGCATTGAAGTTTTACGGAAATATTTTGTTTAAAAAACAAACACAAACAAACACTTGTATACACATACCAACACAGTTGTTGCAAATCGCTTTAGTCAGTCCGAACTTTGTTTGCAGAAATTAAATATAATAATAAAACTTTCTATAGAACTCACACTTTTTGGTAGTTAGGAGGCGCGAGTTGACACTCATCTAGAAATACGGGTTGGCATGGCTGACTAAATTCTAGCGAGTAAAGTCGTACAAAATTGCTTTGAATAAACAACTTGTTATAAGTCCAAGAAAAGTTGAAGATGTTTGTATATATACATTATTATTATTAGTTTCACGTCGCCAGCACACTTTGTTGAATGCGTCAATGCTCGCGCGTGAAAGAGGTGAGTTACATTTGAGCCAACGCAAAAATGAATGAAAAATTTAGTGCAAAAGGTGTGTATTTATTTAAGTATGTGCTCGAAATCAATTAGTTGTGTTTATGGTCAAGTATGCGAATGCAACAATTTTAAAGTTGTTAACATAAATAATAAAGTGATGCTTATTTGAAATTTAACATTAAATGCACTTGCATTATACGTCGGCGAGAAGAGGAGGGTTTATGCCCACCAGCACGTTAGGGGCTTAGAATGTACCCGCGGTAGGTATGCCTGTTGTAAGAAGCGACTAAAATACCAAATTGATTCAAGGCGTTGTGTAGCGCCGCCCCTTCAAGAAATTGCCAGCACAATATATAGCTTCTCCAACCCAATTGTGAACTTCATCTACCCCTGGAAAATCCTGTGTCTTTAGCAGGCGTAGCTCTGGCGACCACAAGTTCCTTATGGATATAGGAGTTGGGAGGGCGGTATGGCTTAAAAGGTTCCATGTGACTATACTAAGTCGTTAGTTAGGCTAGTTACTTAATGGTGCTTATTACCAGAACGTACCGTATCTTTATTTGGAAAAGTTGATAATCCTTTCGATAACACGCCCCAAAACCTTGTGGGAGTGTCCTTATCGATACAACAACAACAACAAGAGGATTAATGCTTATTAAGATAAATCACTAAATAATGCTTAGTACTGTTAAGTATTTAAATATTCAATAAAATGTACTTGGTTAAAAATTAAACCAATAATATCTTTTTTTTCAATTTGATTCCTTTCACATAAAATATACCGAGAGTTTCTTCACATTATTGACTTCAATGTGACAAAACGTAATTTTATCATATTTTATACTACTAGCTTACTCAAGGCTTTTACTAGGCCATGTACCTCGCCGATGGTAAAATAGCTTAGCCAAACTCAATAGCTTTCGACTATGTGTTTGAGAGCTTTAAGGTATTTCACCTACGACGTTCTGCATTATAAAAGGGTGGCGGTAGTTCAATGACCAAGATTTTGATAATTGGCTAATTTGCAGCCAGAAAGAATATCCGGCTGTATTTCAATGCAACCTTCCAGATATCTGGTGTTGATAACAAGGAAGATAGATTGAGATTAGAGTAACAAACGTGAGAAAACTAAAGCGCAACGAGCGATGCTTCTGATCACGGGAGCAGAGTTAGTGGATATTTAACGAGTACTGCGATATAACGGCAGATAAATATAATCAAAGAAGAAGATTTGAGATGGGTACAGATCAGAGGCTGTAAGGCAGCCCTCCCACAGCTACGTGAAACTTTAAAAATTATCGAGCAGTGGTTGACTCAACAGATCTGGAGAGTGAGCGGTTGTTATGGGATGTGAGGCGTGTACCCTTGGTACAGCAACTAATATGAGGAAGAAGCAGGTTAAAACAGCAGAATGAAAAAAAAAACGCACAGCTATCGAAATGGCACTAGATCTGTTCCTTTTGAAAACATTTTGACAACTTTTCGATACATTTTTTATAACAAATCGATATTTTTTCGTTAAAAAGTCGGTAACTCAATTGTAGCATTTTGATCACAAATCAATAACTAGACTTAATGCACCTATATACAACAAACCCAAATTCGGATATAATGTAGTGACTGTACTTACGCTTACATCCTATATTTTGCAAAATGGCATTCTTGTTCTACACACTACGCCTACACTTACTTTGCTACTGTTTTATATGTCACATAACAGAAACCATTCAAATTTCACTCTCAATCTTAGTCTAGAACCCCCACCTAACAGTTTATCAAATACTTGGTAAAACAAAGCTCAAATATTGAGCTATTTTTCATCCTTAGCATATTGTATCGAATTCTGGGGATTTCTGATAATTTTGCGCCTCCTTCTAACGTTCGAATCGCTTAACTGTCGAATAAATAACTCAAATATTCAGTACTGCAAAATGGTCTTTATTTAGACTCCTTTGGGAGTAGTATAATTATCCTTCACTGTCACGTACTTCACAAAAGCTTGTTTAAATCAAACTGATTAGCTATTCCTCACCTTGCGCTGATTTTACTCTTTCTGTTGCCTCATTCGCATATTTCTCCTAAGGTCTTGTCTTTTCAAGAACATGAAACAGTTGTATCGCATACTTGGTTATTTAGCTGTATTGCATGTGTATGTGTGAGTAATAACTTCTGCTCTTAGCTGATGACTATATATGTGTGTGTGAGATATTCTTCGTTGCCTTCTATGTACGTGTGTAAATGGAATATTTTGATGTGTTCATGTACACAAGTGTGGCTGCTTGCTTTATTGTTGTTGTGAATTTATTTACTACGGTTTTATTACCAGGTTTTATATACTAAATGTCAAAAAGGTGTTTCATTTAGTAATGATAAAATTTTAGTAAGAAACATTTAAGGTGAAAGTAGTCAATAACATGAACAACTGTATATGAGTTTGCCGGGGATTGCCCGTATCGCTTTAAATGTATGAAAACATTTATTTCAAGCAATTTTTAATTTTTTTATAATTTATTTAATAATTTGGGAAAAATTTTAACAGCAAGGTATAATCGAAAACATATAATCGAGACAGCTGTCGCTTTGTCCGTCCTGATGTCACGTTGTTTAAATTTTTCCCAAATTATTGAACAACTGTAGTTTGCACAACTGAATATTTGATTAAGATTCTAAAAAAATGAATCAGACTTTACAAGAGATTAGTTGGTTCCCCATATGGTGATGTTTTAAAAAACATACGTATTTAATAATAAAAAACTATCAAGCCAACAATATATGCAGCTAAATACATACAAATGTGACGCCTAAAATTTGCATTGAAAATTTTTCATAAAAACGTACACAAGTTTTCAAGAACAAGGTAAAGTGTACACAGAATGCCATAAATAAACATCCAACGAATTTGAGTCATAGATACTTAAAGAATTCTGCCAATAGGAAAGATGGTAACAATCAATTTCAAAGTGACTTAAGTGGGAAATCAGTAATTTTAATAGCGCTGCATATGCACACAAGCAAATCATAACGTGCGCATGAGCATTAGAGTGGCCTGGAAGCCAAATATAAGGTTTTATTAGGATAGGTTCCCGCACATCAGGGACATTAAGGTAATGAAGATGAAGACTACCTAACAAAGCAGGGTACTATAGCAGCATTCTATGCTCCAGAGACCTTCTGCGGACTCACAAAAGCACAGACTAAGTTAACCATAAGTAACTGGGAACCAAAGCAATTCAGACGTAGCTTGATTGACCACCCAGGTTAAAGACAGGCTAAATGTTTATACTCCCGTCAACGAAAGTATCAGCTAAACTCATTAATCTAAGCAGGGAGGTCCTAAGAACTTTCACTGGGTACTACACGGAAAAACATCATCTAAGTATCAATATCAATATCACCTAAGTAAGTTAAATCTATCCGATAAAAAAATGTGTCGTTTCGGTGAGCTGGATGCTGAAACGCTGGTTCACATTATCTGCGAATGCGTCGCTGTGGCTAAGCAGAGACTATCCCAACTAGGTAATGTGACTCTTAATTCCTATGTCATATAGATTAACAAGCCTGAAGAGGTACTTAGATACATCAAAAGCCCCCACATACAAAATTAGGATGAAAGTTCATGCCCAATAGATCTGCACAAAGGTAGCAGTGCTTCCAGGTCTAGTAATAATAATAATAATAATTAGAGTAGCTTATATTTTTGCGACAAATCTTTAACAGTTAAAAATTATACATGAAATTCAAGTATAAAACAGGGGTTTACAAATTTTTTTCAATTGCAAAGTTTTAGGAAAATCTCTGCACTGATTAGTGAGTATATTTTCAGCAACTTCATGCTAAAACCAGTTACACGATCTTCTTGAAATATAGCAAAATTTTACAAAGCAAAATCAACTTTTATACTCACGTGCACTGAGCAAAAACAAAACTCAAAGTGCACCACGTTTTGATATATCAGAGCAGTTTCGAACTATTAACCGATATAAATCCCAGAGAGTTGACATCTTTAAAAACTATAGTAGATTTTTGACGTGTAAGCATGTTTGCTTACGGTATTGGGAAATCCTGAATGTAAGCTATATAGCGCGAGGTAAGCATAGTTTTGTAAGTGGTATGTTGTATGAAGGACATGCATAGATTGTAAATGCAGGCGTGGTGTGTCATATTGGTATACTGTACAAAGTATCGTAGAATATGCAAGTGTGTGTGTAGTGTATGATATTGGTATGCAGTATGGAGTAATAGAGAATAAAAAGAGTAGTTCCCACAAATCATCCTGTTTAATTTTCATGACACCCATGCCTCAGGTGTTTCACAAATAATCTTCCTTCTCTAGCAGTTTTGATTGAATAATTTAATTTATGTTGCGTTTCAAACCAGATTTGTTTCACAATTTCACACAAAAACATTTTTAAATGCATAGCAAAAGTAGTATTTGGCAAACAAAAGAAAACCACAAATATTTAAACGAAAAATACTCAAATCATCTAGCTCATACATTTACAATTGATGCGTGTTTTTCATATAAATCACACTCAAATATGAATTAATCTAGGATAACAGACAAATCAAAATTCAAATCTCACAGTAATTATGTTGATTCATAAGCGATTTGTGCTGCCACCTTTTGATTTATGTGATTTCAATTCAATTTATTATCATTTGTAGTGTGCAGCTGGATGTAATACGGACTCATTTGTATGGGTATGCATATATATATTTTTATAAGTGTATATCATACTGCACATGCATACAAGATTTCATTCATCTATTCGATAATGAAGTTGGTGGCGTTGGTAGCTGCTTAGCTGCACCTCAGTAGGACGTTCTCAATGACTTGCATAAAGTAATAGCTGAGAACTCAAGTTAAGCCTATGTATGCTGCCACTACTGCAGTCACATGGCTACTGACTTATTGCTTCAAACAGATGTTGGCGCTGTTCTTGCGCTATCAATCACATTATCATTACAATGTTTGCCCATTTGATTTTCGGTCAGCATTGTGATAAATTAATTGTTTATAGATTTGCAATGATTTTGATATTTTTGCAGCTCAAAGTAATTTCTTAGCAGAACTTATAAAAGAAGGAAACATTTATATTTTAAAACTAGCTGACCCGTCGAACTTCATACCGCCTAACAGTCGATTCTTAAATTTTTTTTTAACCCATTTTCTCCCGATACTTGATTCCATGAAGGAAATCGCATGAAATTTGTGTGGTTGCTATTATTGGACTACTGCATGCTATTACAAGTTTTCAGGCTGATGGGTCTCCTGGATGCGACAGGAGAGACTGTTGCGAAAACGCAACGTTGGGAGAAACGCTGTAAAATTTGATGCACTTAAATAATCAAATAAATTCCGAAGTCTAGCAAATAATGATTTTGAAAATGTTTTTAGTTGCAGTAGTTTATTTTATAAAGTTAAAAATATTTTTATTTTGTATTAATTAACCTTATTATAATAAACACAGCTTTTTCTTACTGTCCAATTTTGTATGATAATCATCACAATATTTTGGGTGTAATCTCAAATTGCATTTTTTATATTCATAAACAGTTTGTGAATGGCACATGGCAAATATTTTACGTTTGTTGCCTGAAGGTTTCCATACTACATAAACACGGACGTTAGTTCGAGGAAGATGAAGTGGTCTCTCTGCTTCTTCAATGTCTGATGGATGGGAGCGTGTCATTATTCTGTATTACAAAATTCTGGGTGACAAAATTCTGCTTTTTTAAAATTCTGCTTTGTAAAATTCTGCTTTTTCAAAATTCTGCATGTTTAATTCTGGAAGTCCAAATTGCGGAATCATGGCATGATGTAGCCGGTGTTGGATCGGCTAAGGGTTATTTTTTTAAAGTGCGGCCGAAGGCCGCCTACGCAGGAGGGTATACTACGCAGAATTACTGAGCATGGCGCACTTTTTCAAAATAATTACATGACCTCTTTAACATTGTTAACATTACATTTTAATACAGAATTTTGTAATACAGAATTTTGAAAGCAGAATTTTGGAAAGCAGAATTTTAAAAAAGCAGAATTTATAAAATCAGAATTTTGTTTTTAGAATTTTGTACATACAGACACCAACCCTGATGGATGACTACTTTCTCAATAAACTTCTTCTTCGCAATATAAAAGCAGAAATAATGCTATTTCTGTCTTAAAAGCAATTTGAAACATGGGACGAGTTCCTTCTGATTTACTAACCAATCAATGAATTTTCCATGCATTAACAGTTGCACTGTTCACTGAATTGATCCATAGGCGCCACCACCATTTTTTTCCACGAATGCCAACATGGTAATTAGCTACTGCATTATCATGGAGATCTACTCTTCCCATATGTTGATTATAGTCATTATAAGGCCATGTTTTTTAACAGTAACCTTTTTTTCTCAGTTTTATACCAGGATCAACAGTTCTGAAGTTAGAGATTACTGTTACTTCAGCATTATCTTGCTATCGAGCTACAAAAAGCTTGTTATTTATTTCGGAACAGTATTCAAATTCATGTTTCTTGAGGTTTCTACCAGTTTTGAGCATTTTTTCAGCACCTCTAAGACGATTTGCTCTGACAGTTCCAGTCGCTCTAAAACGTTTTTCGTTCAATAAACAAAACAAATAATATGACGAAAAGAAATTATCAAAATAAATAGCATGGTGATCTGGATTTGAAACATTATCCAGCAATGATAGCACGACAGATGCTCCTAAACCAACTTTTTTGTCATATGGTATCATCCGAAATTAAATTCAATACGTTTGGTTTTCTTCCATTTGGGTGTACCGAAATCTTTTTTTGCAGTATGAGTGATGTTTTTTCCAGGACAAGATAGTCCGTCATCAGGTGTTTCAGATAAATATGGTGGCAGTGACCCAAAATCTTCCACATCTGATTCAACCTCAACTTCTGGCTCTCCACATACATCCGTCATAGCTGGTACATCTGTTAGCAACTCATTATCATCAATAAGTTCTTCATCACTCTCTGCATCAACATCTGCTGTTGGAATGTATTTTTCGAAACAACTTTATCAATTTCCCTTCTTTTAGCAGAAACCGATGTTTCTTCACCTTCATCCTCACTGATGTATTAGTATAGGATTCAATTTGCCCAATTGTTAAGAAAGCTGACGATTTATTGTTTTCTAATAAATATATTAAAAAGCTAACCAAAGTACAAGCAAAAAAAAAAACTAAATGCCCACAATATTTACCAAAAACGATGAAAAGTTCTCTGAAGTGTCTTTCCTTAAATTTTCCTTTGCACAATAGGCTAATGTTATAACAAACTGATATAAACATCAATTTTTGCGCCAAATAAAATGTCATAAAAAGCTAAATGTCAAATGCATCGTTTTAGCCAGCGGTGCATTTTCGCAACACCTACTTTTAACAGATTTTAAATAGAAAACAAAGGCTGAATTGGCAGAAGTTTGACAAACATATAAATTTCATGTTTTCTTGTATAAAAACTTGAAACAAAACTAGATTTTTATTTTTTATTTTTACTCAGCCAACAACATAAAAAAATCATTATTTTTAAGACATTTTTCAAACATGTGGTAAATCGATACAAGACCTAGGTAATACAAATTTAAGCCATATCTGTAAAGATCAAAGTCCATATATTATTGTAAAGTCGAAAAACTAACAGACACTTTTTATTTCATAAGAGATTTAAAGTCTCGAAGTTTCCGTTGCAAAAACGCAACAGCGGTAGAAAATGGTTGCGAAAGCAAGCATACTGGAAACTGCAGTCATTTAAACTCGAATGGTACGTCAGTTGGAATCATTGGAAATCGGGGTATCAAAATGTCCTCTCCTTTATACTTTCCTTTCAATATGGTTGCCTCTATTACGTTATTTATTAGTTTTTTTTACCGCTTACCGTGTGCCGTTACAAAGCCGTGGAAGGTTAATAATTCGCAACATTATAACTACAGATCCAACTTTAAATGGAAGATTGTGAGGCGGCAATCCTGGCAAATCTAGTTAATTTAAAAATTCCGGTGTATAGTTCACGACATCATCTTCATTAGTTGTCGTATCAACTGATTTATATGTCTTCATTTCGCCTGGAATGTCATCTTGAATTTTGAAATTTAATTCATTTACATCAGTATTTTTGGCGGCCAGTATAGCTCGTTTGCTCAAGAAATCATAGAATAGGTAATTTTGAGCAACATTTGGAAACACTTTTTGAATGAGTTCACCGATAGTAGGTGCATTAAAACGTCCTACATGTTGGCCCACAGGAGTTTTATCTGCTCTGATAAGAATTTTCTGATCATCAGATAGCATCATATCCACTGCACTTTTAAATAATAAAATTAATTGATTGTGTTCATGAAATAAGTTTTGTAATTATCCAACTATTGTCCTTTTCACTGAATTGTTATTTGCACAACGTATATTGATTTCTTGTGGTGAATTGCCCATAAAATAAATTTGCAAAAACTTGTAGTCGCTATCTGGCAGTGGTAACAAAGAACCTGTTCTGTGATATATTTGACCTTGTATCTGTAAAGGCAAAAAATGTATTGTAAAAATATATAAACTGCATATACTATTACAAACCTTAAAGGTTGACATGAAACTTTCCCAAACTCCTTTTGCTACTCCAAATGATGTCATTTGAAAGCAGTCGTTGTATTGCTGAATATTCCTTAAAAAGTGTAGGGAAACTGTTCCTATTCCTGAAACCAATGAGTACAATAGCTCTGGAGGTGGAAGCAATGGTATCAATTTCACCTTTCCATTTGCGCAACACAATCCATTGGCTTCATTTTTGTATTTGAATGCCTTACAATATTGGCAAACTGAGTTCATAGATCCAGTAGCAACACAGTTGTAGGCACTGTAGTTAACTGACATATCGTAACGAAAAGCAGCTCCATTCATACTTGCACCATTATTAGTCGTACGTCGCGCTTCACTGGTCTGTCTTCTCCAAATTCTTCTACGCT
This sequence comes from Eurosta solidaginis, assembly GCF_040869045.1. Taxonomy (NCBI): domain Eukaryota; kingdom Metazoa; phylum Arthropoda; class Insecta; order Diptera; family Tephritidae; genus Eurosta; species Eurosta solidaginis. The sequence continues at coordinate 55,159,320 of NC_090323.1, forward strand.
CATTGCGATCTTCACGTTCCTGGGTATGATTAGAGAGAGAGAGAGATAGTTAATTTGATTCGTTGAATTTGGGGTTCTTCTGCCTAAATTTATCCGCCTTTTTATAGGAGGCATATTTAGTAAGACACAAACACACAACACTTTTAACTTAATAGAAATTTTTCGCTTTTAGATTTAGAAGTATTATAGATGCACAGCAAAGAGACGTTTACATATCAAGTGAAATTTTACATAATTTGTTTTAGAGCAGGTATTCGCTAAAAACCTTTGCAAGATAAATGTACGCGATTTATTTTTGTTCAAAAAATTACACTTTTTGATTTTAAAATAATTTAATATAGGTAAGCACAGCTTTCACAAATTACTTACAGATTTTAATACGAAAGTTTGTGAAAAGTAACTGTATTCTAAAAGAATACATTTAGGGTTGCCATGAAAATATTAAAAATGGATACTCAGTTATTTTGTCTTTACGATCAGCATACTCGTACAAATTAGCATAAAAAATATATTGAGGAATTAAATATCCCTAGTGCACAAACTTTAGCATATGCATACAAGTATACCAAAATATTGAACTTTGTTTAAGAATTTTAAGGAAATGTTTAAAATTTTTTACAAAAAACTATTTTTCAAGAAATGTATGCATTCTTAACCATTTATGTTGCATTAGCTTGGCAACACGCATAAATAATTATCAAGCTGATACGAAATTAAAATATGTATATGCGTACATTCTTACATAACTATAAACCTACGCGCGAAGTTATATAACGCAGCGAATGCTATGTACATATGTATGTACATATGTGTCGCATCATGCCTCTCTCAAAAGCAATTTTCGCGGACAGTTGACACCGAACAACCACACGCACGCATTTTTTGGTAAAAATGTTAGTTTTGTTTAAACAATTTTGCTGATATAAGAAAGGAATCAATCCAATCGATCCATCAATCCACCCGTTTTAATTTATAGCTATGTAAACAAAAATTTTATGATTTTTTACTACAAAAATAGAGTTTTTAGACCTTTTTAGTAAATTTTTAGAATTTTTCTCTCCATCAGAACGATCCCAGTACCTCAGGGAATATTCTAAAATAAGAATTAGCGAAATCGGTCCAACCGTTCTTGAGATTCGCGCTTATTCCACAATTCAGGGACTTATTAAACGGTTTTATTTAGCTTGAGTTGACAGGCAGGACGCACGCCCGTTGTGAACGAATCTTGTAATTGAAATTTAAGTAACTTCCCGATAAGCTACAAGCTTGAAACTTGGAATATAGTTCAGAACCCGATGACAATGCATTAATAAGAAAAAAATCGCCGCTAGGTGGCGCAAGGATCGAGATATTCGCAAAATTTGCATTTGTGGTCCGATTTGACTCATATTTGGAACACATAATATATGCAAGAATAAAAAGCGACTTATGAAAAAAACACCACTAGGTGGCGCATGGATCGAGATACTCACAAATATCGTATTTGTGGTCCGATTTGGCTCATACTTGGAACACATAATACATACAATAATAGAAAGCGATCTATCAAAAAAAAATCGCCGCTAGGTGGCGAAAGGATCGAGATATTCACAAAATACGTATTTGCGGTCCGATTTGATTTGGTCCATATTTGGAACACATAATAAATACAAGAATAGAAAGGACCTATGATGCCCGATTTGGCTCATATTTGGAAAAAATATTGCATACAGTCCGGTAGAAGTGACATCAAAATATTTTGGAGTTGGAGGAGGGACAAGCATATGTGGCGCTGAGTCGAGTAAAGTCTTTGGAGGGATTATGTATTGAGGACATAGGTTGTAACAAATTGTGAGGAAAGAGTCCTTGTAATAATGAGTCACTAAATAAACTAAATAGAATGAGAAATAATAGGCAATTAAATAAAGAATAAAAACTTGAAAATAAAATAATTAAAACAAAATTTTTAAGTTAAACGGTTTTATTGAAAACAATACTTACATGAAGTAATAATAATACGAAGAGCTAGAAAATAATTAGGTAGGTCCTAGGTACTAGTCATCACACTCCTTATCAATCTAGGGCGTTGATCAGACAATTAAATAAAAGCGTTGGACGCGTCATATTTCTATTGATAGTCATAAGTCAAACCAACTGAACCTTAATCAGGTTATGCTACGCCTCACATTTTTAGAAATTTCACGCGCCCAACGCGTTTATTTAATTGTCTGATAAACGCCCTAGATTGATAAGGAGTGTGATGACTAGTACCTGGGACCTACCTAATTATTTTCTAGCTTTTCGTATTATTATTACTTCATGTAAGTATTGTTTTAAAAAAAGCCGCTTAACTTAAACATTTTTTTTTAATTATTTTATTTTCAAGTTTTTAATCTTTATTTAATTGCCTATTATTTCTCATTCTATTTAGTTTATTTAGTGACTCATTATTACAAGGACTCTTTCCTGACAATTTGTTACAACCTAAGTCCTCAATACATAATCCTTCCAAAGGCTTTACTCGACTCTGCGCCACATATGCTTGTCCCTCCTCCAACTCCAAAATATTTTGATGTCACTTCTACCGGACTGTATGAAATATTTGTTCCAAATATGAGCCAAATCGGGCATCATAGGTCGCTTTCTATTCATGTATGTATTATGTGTTCCAAATATGGACCAAATCAAATCGGACCACAAATACAATTTTTGTGAATATCTCGATCCTTTCGCCACCTAGCGGCGATTTTTTTTTTTGATAGATCGCTTTCTATTACTGTATGTATTATGTGTTCCAAGCATGAGCCAAATCGGACCACAAATACGATTTTTATGAGTATCTCGATCCATGCGCCACCTAGCGGTGTTTTTTTTTCATAAGTCGCTTTTTAATTATTTATTTTTTTATATCATAGATAAAATTTTCTTATGAAATAGAAGATATACCCCAAACAACAAAAGACTTAAGAAACGAACTTGTTCTAATTCATATGATAGAATTTATTTTTATGCACTTTTCTTAGCATAGTCCAAAATTTTACTTTACAGAAGGAAATTAGTTCTTATGAAACTGCGAACACAAGTCTCTGAAATAGCAATTAAATGTTACCTTCAACTTGTTGGTTGGTTGGTTGCTGTGCTGCCCGGCCGGCGAAACCAAGTCGGGCCAAATAGCGCTCTAGGCGCCATTTTGATGCACTTTCTCCGGAAACCAATTAGGTATCATGTATACTAAACTACTCGAACCATTTTCTTTTTTATTTATTTTGTTTAGTTCAATAAACCTGTTAATGTTATTTATGGAGCATTTGTTTACTCCTCTTAGATTGGATAGGTCGAAACCGCCTAGAGTTCGGTACCTGATATATGCAAGGGCTGAATATTTGCAGTGGAAATGGGTGACCGTTTCCTTATAACTTTCTACGTTGCAACTGCTGCACATGTCGTCGAAGGGGATTCCCAACTTTCAGAGTATGTGCCTTATGGACAGTGTCCCGTAATTGTGGCTGTCATCCTAAATATTTCTTTCCCAAGACAATTTTTATAAATCCTTTTTTTTTGTTCTAGTTCGGCCAAATTATTTTGGTGATCCTACATGATTCCGTAGAATACAAACTTTGAATAGCGGCTGTCTTGAAATAGTTAAGATTGTTACTTTTTATTGATGTAAGCGGTCGATGTACCGCGATTGCCTCAGTGATGTCTAACGATGCGCCAGCCTTTGCCAATTTATCCCGTTTTACTCGCGGTCTTTACTAATGTGACCTGGAACCCATATGAAAGCAATGGTCGCTGAGTTTCCAGCATTGCACAGCACCCTCTTACAGTTATCGACTGGCACTTGGACGTAATCTAGCTCCATGAGTGCTACTTGGCTGTCTGAAAATTTGCATACTCCTCGGCCGTTTATAGATTTCTCCAACAGGTAGAAATATGCATTTCTATTGCTAAAAGCTCTGCTTGAAAAATACTAGTTGAGCTATGATGGCGGATTGAGAGTGCGACTTCCAGCTGTTCGGAGAAGACTCTACCTATACAACGCAGTCAATTTTGGACTCCTCAGTTAATAGTGAAGTGAAACCCTTCTTATCCTTATCCTTAAAATCCTCTCAAAGTTCAATGTAGGCGATAGATGTTCTGTTGTCAAATCTGCATAGGATAACCTTCTTAGGAAACCGCTGTTGCTGTACTGCTTCTCATCCCAGCAGCTAGGCTACCTGAGTGTGGTGCCGCAGGAAGGAGCTATAAGGCCTATTTGAAGTTCCAGTAGCATCTGGTTAGGGATAACATTTTACATGTATGTTGGAAACAACCTAAGTCCTCCTGTTATGTTGTATTGCATGTGCAGAGCTCACCATCTTCTAAAACGAGCAATGTAGGCCTTCTCTACTCTTCTTTCAATATTTAATTTCCAGTTAAGCTTGTATTTATCTGTTTTGAATCCAAGATACGTAACATTAGTTGAAAGCGAGAGCTCTGTGTCGTTTAGTGAAGACAACCAAAATTGAGGTATTTTGGTGCTGTTGCTTAAGCGTATCAGTATAGGTATAGGTATGTACCCTGCTATGCGCACCCTTTGGGAGATCGCTAAACATTGTAGGTAAAGCTCCTGTGAGCTGCGACAACAACGTCATTCGCATATACTAAGACGCTTACGTCATCCTCATCAAGCTTAAGTAATATCTCACTCTATGCAACAGTCCACAGTAATAGTGGCGAGAGAATACCGCTCAAGTTAGTTCTTCCCCCTACGTTTCGGGTCGTTGTTCGTCTTCTTTTCAGCATTTATTGTTTTCAACCGCATTTGTGTTTGTCTACTCCGACCCTTTAGATGGCCTTGAAAATAGCGTTAGTTTATATTTTATTGGGTGCAACTTCTATGGCTTGAATGGCAGCTAAGGTGTAATGTTTCTTGTGGAACGATTTTTTTCCAGTACCAAAGAGATAAGAGAGAGCTGTTGATCCTATTTTTTATGTAAGCATGCTGCGCCTTTTAAAGGTGTTGTCCCGTATTGCTGAGAAAGATGTGGGGCTCTATGGTCTTTAGTCTTTGGTATTTTCGTGTGTTACTTCTCTTTTCTCCCAGCTTTGTGGAAGTTAGGTCAGGGTGATATAGATAAACTGTGTACACCTTTTGCAGTCAGAGGACCATTGCGTTGCCTAGCTATTGAACCATCACCGGGGTAAAGTCATGTAAGTCAGTTTAAATAGTATAAAACTCTTGACTGCAAAACTGGTTTTATTTCTGTTTATTATCAAGTCCACTAATACCTCTGAGGTCTGACAGCACCTGCACATCTTGTGAAGGGTGTTACATGAGGGAGTTCAGGGAGTCCTCTGACAAGTGCGCCCATACCCCGTCTTCTCTTATTACCAACTGGTTACAGAAGTCTCCTTTAGACGGAGTTTTGCTCAAGCTTGAGGACACATACATTGTTCGATCACAAAAATGTTTCCTTTTACAATTTTTTTTTTAATTTCTCCCAAGATCATACTTATTCATTACATTTAGCGATAACTACGCCTCGGTTTACTCATACTAATCAACACCACAGCGGTGTGCTAATAAATTTTTTCAGCGACCAATCTGTGCAAATAAATCGTAACAGCGGGCCACTACTGCGTGTCATAGTTAGCATGCAACATGCAATAGTTTGTAAGCTCATAAATATTCAAATTAAAAATATCCTTAGTATAAGCTTCACAAATTATCTTTTTTATGTTGTCTCTGTGTGTAACAATTTCCATCCAATTGCTTTCTCTTCTTCATATAGTTTTAAAAGCATAAATTTCATCTTGATGCCATAAATAAAAATGAAAGCATCAATAGTATATTTCAAGTAACAACCAAATTCGTATTGACAAATAAATGTAGCCATAAATTAGAGCGAGTAAGGCCTGGTTTTTCAATAAAAATTCTACTCAGTTTTTTAGCTAAAATACGGTTGAACTTATTCTGCATATTTTCAGTCTACTTTAACTAAAGTTTAAGCTGAGTTTAAGCGGCCGATCTGGCAGGGTTAATCTCGGGTTAACCTACGAGTTATTTGTGTTCGTTAACAATGGCGTCGAATAAACCCCAACAAGCATTTGCGCTTGAGTACTATTAGAGCTCATGTCAATAGCTAGCATGCTTCTAAAATCCCAGAGTTGTTTCGAAAAAGTGGCTCATCTTGGGAACCATAGCGTTCTCACCAAAAAAAGCTTATTTTGTATGAAGAAAAAAATGGATTTGGTGGTAACACCTTGGAAAAGATTTTTTTTCAAATCTACCCCAACTCGATCTCGAGGCAGCAATTAGGCTGGGTCCTAGAAAACTGCTAGTATTTGCCAAGGGGACGGAGTTATTCGATAACATATGTCCTGGTACCTGATTGAGGTTCTTCCGTTTGGTCGTCAAACAAATTGTCGTAACACTGTGGATAAATTCAGTCTATGTGAGTTGCTTATTGACCGGCCAATTCAACCTAACCTAACCTACCTCAACTCGAAATCTGCTGTAGGATACATTCCTCAAAATAACTCAAAGGTTGGAGAATCGCTTGAGAGGTCAACTCGATAACTATGCATTTTAAAAAAAATTTCAAAGGTTGGATAGCGATTTGAAATGATATTGCATATCAACTTGAAAGCTATCAAGTTAAAAAAAAATTCGAGAATGATATTGAATATCAGCTTCGGAACAAGATATATATTTCTCTAAGGCCGGAGAAATTTTTTTCCATGTTTGTTGGGTAAACAAAATCCAACAGTTGGGCGTTTCTATAAATTATCTAGATAGTTAAAAACCAATGTTCCCATATAAAAAGCTTACGCTAAAGGCGGCCTTAAACTGTAACTGAAAAACTGCTCTGTAGTTTAACTGGAGTTTAAATTTCGCTAGAGGTTAAGCAAGCTTAGTTTAAGTTTGGTTGTACCAACTACTGAAAAACTGGGCTTAAAACTTTGCAACAAATATTTAAACAATTCAGTAAAGAGCTGGAGGTTAAATAAATATTTCAAAAAATTCGCGCGCTTGTTATGTGAGTAAAGGGGGTGTTTTCTTATTACTGATTTTCCCAGTTATTCCAAATGATAAAGGTCTCTGCCAAGTTGCTCTACTTACATGTTTTGCACAGAATTAAACAACTTGCAATAAAATTAGCAGATTTTCTACTACATAAGATCTAGCGCTATTGAGGTACGGTGTTTAAATTCGAAATAATGAATAGTCTTATTTAAATTTTTTAATTCTAAAATAAGTTAAAACAATCAATAAGTGAATTAGCTAAAGTATTTTGCAGACGAACTATCAAAAAAATCGTGCTTTCAGCAAATTTCTGAAGAAAAGGATTTTCTTAAATATTGAATTATTGGTTCCCACTATCTTGAGCAAATTTAGGCCGAACTTCCATTAAATAAATAGATGGATGAATAATTGATGAGGATTGCAATGCGACCACTGCTCTATTGCTCCCTCATCTCCTTCACATCACTTCATTAAAGCTGACTTCATTGGTGAAGCCTTGTGGTTTATTTGGCTTGAGAGTTTGAACTTAGAAATATTCTAGCCATGGCAAGCCCAAAAACTTGGCCCCATCTCTTAATATTGCCTCGCCGTGTCCGCTGAACGATCACAGAACCAGGAGGAATAATTTGATTGTATATCCAATTTCAGCATTTTTAGTCTGCACTTTCCTGTAAGGCAAGCTGTTTGAAATCTTAGATTATTTTTCAAAAGGCCTTTGATTACACTAAAGCAATTTGTACTACAACATCTTAACAGTAACCTAGATTATATTTAGCCTGCGTACTGCGCCAGTGCTCTTCTCTCTTTTCCCAACTTTCTAACAATAATATTCCCCCTAATTTCATGTGAGCTAACTAGCAGATGCGGCTCAGGGCCAATGGATCATGTAGAAGTTGTCTTTCTTGCCAGACTGTCCACCTCTTCATCACACTCCACTCCCCTGTATCCTAGGACTTTGTTGTGTGTTCCTGTACTACATTGTGCTCCTAGTCCGTTTAGCTCTTCTACGAATTTCAAGACTAATGCTGACTTTATTTCGAATGCCGAGATTGCGTTGAGTGCTGCTTGACTGTCACTGAGTATGTTTCATTGGAGTATCCGCGTTGAGGGTTCAGCTTAACACACTGACTTACGGCGCGTACTTTCGCTTGAAATAATCTCGGGCGTACTCCCAGAAGCATTGATATTTTGTGTATGAGTCCAAAGACTGTAGCTTCATTCCCCTCTGGTGTTTTCGAGCCATTTGTGTAACATACGACCTTGTGTAATCGTTGGATACTCTCTAATCCTGCTGAATTCCATGTAATGTTATATCCGAATTACACTTTAAGAGTTTCCTTCGCAATACTTAGCCGGGTACTCTTGGCTGACTTCTTTACTAATTTCTGTAGCGGAGTAATCAAAAATAGCATCTAGCGCTGTTGTGAGGCTTGTACGCGTATCTCCTGTTATGCATACACATGACAGTCGTTAAAGTTTTTTCAGTGTTTGCCTCGTTGTCACCGGAGTTGTTCCCGATGCCCGGGGTATCGAACCATGGGTTTTCATGGGTTTTACTAGCATTATATACATCTATCGCAGGACATATGGGATGCAGCCCTATGATTTGCCTGCTAGACGTTTGCATACCAAAAATGACTTCTTGGCCCTAGTTATCATGGAGTCAAAGGGTTTTTTTTTCATAGGAGCTTGGTGTAAAAGGTGACTCCCAAGTACTTTACTTCGGTTCCATGTCCTAGTGCTACACCAACTACTTCTGTTACTCCTAGCGCTGGTAGGACTCTTTTTCCGGTGAATGGAATGATTGTCGTCTTTGATTGGTTGGTGAAAAGCCCACACTGGTGTATCAAATCTTTGTTATATTTGATGCTCTCTGTCTGTTACCACGTAGGGTGATCTCAAATTTACCCTTTGCTGGGCAGCTATTCTCGTGCGAGTGTTTATTCATTTTTGGATAGTGCCCAGATTTTTCCTTCACTGCTGTACTATATCTACGCTTTGGTGTGGGACGTATTATTGAATGCGATGTCAAGAAAATCGATCACGTTATGCGATAAAAAGGAAATAATATTCCCAATCTCCTCTATTGCATGCATGGGTTCATATTCATAAGCGGGCGTTACATCGCCGTATCCATTTCAGAGTTTAGAAAGCATTCGCTCCACAATCTTAGCATTCTATAATTTTTTGGACACGGTGGTCGAATTGATGTCCCGGAATTGCCTAACCACGAGATATTAAAATAATCATTTCTTTATTTACCCAACCGTTGATTTTACATCACCCTCGTCTCACTGTTCCCGATAGGAAAGTAAAATTTTTTTTTTTTCCCAGCAGCAGCGGCATCGGCAGCGTAACACTAGTCCTTGGCCTTGTCCGATTGCAATTTGTTGATAAATATTTGCATTGCAATAAATTCAATGTGAACATGTACAAAACACAAAGAGCATATAAAAAAAAAAAGAAAAAACAATATAATAAAAAACGTAATGTTTTTATTGATACAAATACAAACAAATGCTGAACTGAGTGAACATGCAATGAAGATTTGTATGGTGACTCGCAAGATTCAAAGGTGACTGGCAAATGTAAATGCTCTGGTTGGCGCATCAGGGAATGGAAAATGAGAAAGTAACTCACTGCGAGCCTGCTTTGCAATCAGACCAGAATGTAAGCAACACGGGAACAAAAAGATTTCAGAGTTGCACATACGGATGTTTGTGTGTACGCGATCACAATTGTGAAGCATTTGTTGCCACTTACTTTACGTGACAGAAATCTGGGCTCCAAAAAAAGATTTAATTTCCAAAAAATATTATTAGGAAAAATTAAAGTTTTTTATTTTGTTTTATTTTATGTTATTTTATTTCATTTTAATTTATTTTAATTTATTTTATTTTATTTTGTTCCATTTTATTTTAGTTAATTTTATTTTATTTTATTTTTTTTTTTATTTAAAATTAGCTAAATGGTTAGCGCAGCGTGCCTAAAGCGTACTGATGATGAAGGCTTAGCACCTTTCGAAATGGATCTATCTGCGCGGCTATGGCAGGTTGTCTGAAAAATTGTCTCCTTACTTTTACCCTTTTAATTTATTTAAATTTATTTCATTTTATTTTATTTCGTTTTGTTTTATTTAATTTAATTTTGTTTTATTTTTTTAATTCATTTTCTTTTATATAATTTTATTTTATTTTATTTTATTTCATTTTGTTTCATTTTAGTTTATTTTATTTTATTATATATTATTTTGTATTCTTTTATTTAATTTTGTTTAGTTTTATTTTTTTAATTTTGCTAAATTTTATTTATTTTTTATTTTGTTTTATTTTATTTTATCTTATTTTGTTTTATTTTGTTTTTTTTTTTTTTTAATTCACTTCCTTTTTATTTTTTTAATTAGTTTAATTTTATTTAGTTTTGTTTTATTTTTTTCAATTTCTTTTAATTTTTTTAATTTTTTTCCTTTATTTTGTTTTATATTATTTTGTTTTATATTATTTTATTTTATTAGCTTTTATTTTATTTCTTTTCTTGTAATTTATTTTATTTTATTTTGTTTTATTTTATTTAATTTTGTTTTATTTTATTTTTTTAATTCATTTTATTTTATTTTATTTTATTTCATTTTATTTCATTTTAGTTTATTTTATATTATATTATTTTTTTTTATTTTATTACATATTATTTTTTATTATATTATTTAATTTTGTTAAGTTTTATTTTCTAAATTTTGCTAAATTTTATTTATTTTTTATTTTGTTTTGTTTTATTTTATTTTTTTAAATTTTATTTTATTTATTTACTTTTACTTCCTTTTTATTTTTTTAATTTAATTTTATTTTATTTAGGTTTGTTTTATTTTTTTTTCAATTTTTTTTAATATTTTTTTTATATTATTTTGTTTTATATTATTTTATTTTATTAGCTTTATTTTATTTTATTTTTATTTTATTTTATTTTATTTTATTACAATTTTTAATTTGCTTTTATTTTGTTTTATTGTATATGAGAATAATTTGTCCACTATGTTACCAGGAGCTTATCCGGTTAGTAAAATGAGAAACCCTTTCAAGAATCATTACCTATTTGATAAAATAACTACGTCCTCCTAAAAATTACCTTAACTCACCCCACTTCATCCAGTTCATCCGCCTTTTGGTTACCATATGACCAGGGCCCTATTGTGATTTTAAGCTTCTTCCTGATGTAAGTCTTTCAAGCGTTTAACTGCACACACTTCTAGTTGTTGCATGCACCACTTCCACTTTCGCCCGAAAGAGATTTTAATAACCTGCCAGCTTGAGCGATTACCTTATTACCGGATCGGCACAGTATATCATAGTGCATCACGGTTCCATTACTTTGGTTCTATCTGCGATTAAGTATTTCGTATATTGCTCTATATATTAAATAATAAACAAAAATTATTATAGCTACCCACTCTATTGAACCGACGCCTCTTTTGACCGGACAAAGGTTGGTTAACGGTGGGTGTTTGCCCAAAAGTATCAAAAGTATGGTTTCAAAATCACGAAGGCGTCGATTCTGATGTTTTCTGTGCCGATACGAGAATAAGTAGTTCATGCAGGCTACCAGATTACTGCATTGTCTTTCAGGCGGAAATTGTAGCCGTGAAGTCAACAGCAGAAATATGGAGGAAGCGTGCTAGAGCTGCAGTCTCGTCAATATATGTATATATTGATAGTCAGGCGGCGATCAAGGCAATAACCTCAAACAGTGTTTTATCAATAAGAGTCTTGGAATTAAAGAAGCATTGGAAAGACTTGATTCAGGCCGGACCATTTGTCTTTACTGGGTAGCTGGTCATAATGGGATAAAAGGTAACAAAAAGGATTGTTCTTTGAGTTGGCAGTCGACGAATCGGCGGCAGTTATCCCAATATGTTTTGGATGAAATCAAAAGGAGATAGGTCATGCATATGATCCATTAAGCAGGAAAGGTGTGAAAAAATTGCGGGGCTGTAAAATTTCTAAGATCTTGTGCCAATCCTACGATGTTAGAATCACAAAATTGCTCATATTATCAAAGAGAGAAGATAAAATAGCCACAGATTTTGGTACTAAGACTGTAACAAATAATTAAAAAAGAAATTTAGGTTATGATCTCCTCAAAGACGTGATATTTATTATAGAGCTCTGCCACATGCGCACCTTCATAAATATTTACGTCTACATCCCACTAAGCAATAAACGTTGTCGTTGTTGGAGTTGTTCTATTTGCTGCACTTCTAATCTATTCAGCGCCGCTTCAGGGGCAATTTTTCATACGTTACTTTCAAGATTTCATCAGTTGACTCCATCTACATAGTGTTTATTCGAATATTGCGCATGTGCATTCGCATGCCTAGCTGGCAATGAATATTTTCCGCCTTTTTTTTTCATGTGTATTCACCAACTATTTGATATGAGTTTTATGATATGTGTTGTAGCAGCAGCAGCAGCAGCAACAGCAGCAATGTTCAGCACTTAGCGCTTATAGTAAGCTTTCAGCCGCAGCCTAGCCACATCGAGGAACTGGATGTGTTTTATGCTGGACACCGCTCACAAGCGATTATGACTTTTGCCATACATGCGTTATTGTGCATGTGCAATCACAGCCGCGACAACAACAGTCATTTACAATCAACTAAATGAAAAAAAAAAATAAATAAAAATAATACAAATATGAAATAAATAAATATATGTATGTATAGATGGCAAGAAATATAAGAACTACGTAGACGCTCTTGATTATTGCTCTCGAACATGCGTGTGAATTTTTGCGTTGTGCCACAGTTTACTTTTCGCTCAGATTTCAATCGCAATTGGGTTGGGATTTGTTGGTTTTAATTGAAATTTTGTTTAATTTTATTTGCTTGTGCGCATTTAATTCTTTTATTGACATTTGTTAAAAGCGGACTTAATAAGTAAATCGTGAATTTATTTCTGGAAAGTTTTAAAGTATTATTAATTTTATTTTTATTATTATTCTAATTTTTTTTGTGTTACACGCAAGGAGGAAATGCAGTTAGTGCATGCGTTGCTAAGCCTCGATGCAATACCCTGCAGTAGCGAGCTTCTCCGTGTGTAGGCCTCCCTTCTTCTTTTGTTGAGAATTTTCCGCAACTGAGTCCGCGCTTAGTATGCCTTCGAGTACAAAAGCGCGATACGTGATCTCTTGGCTACTCTTACGCGAAGTGTTCGCATTCGAAAATGGTGTGGCATCGTATGTAATCCCACAGTGTAAGCCGTTCGGATTTTCAACCTTGCCCATTCGATGGAAATATTCCGGAAATAAGCCGGGCTTTTTAAAAACTGTGTCAGGTAAAAGTAAACCTCTCTATGTGGCCGCTTTAACCATGGCTTCAGCTCGGGAATCAGTTTCCTGGTCCAGTTGCCTGCAGCACTGCAGCTCCGTTGTTGCTGCCAGCGTCGGACAGATTATTTTCGTGCCTGCAGGGCAGCAACAGCTCAGCTTACTTCTCATCGGAGGTGATAAATTGATCTTCTCTCCTCAGAGAGACGATGGTGTGGTTCCCGAAATAACAGTAACTGCATCTGCGGATACCGTGCGGTAAGGTGATGAAAATCATAGCGCCCCACTGCGGTGCACTGAGGTTATAGCTGCTCGGTACTTTCAGTGTTTTATCGCATCCATACAAACTTCTGCACCGTACAAAAGCATAGAATCTGAAACGGAAGCAAGCAGCTATGTTATACATAGCTTCGGCTCGCCTATGTTTGCACTAATCGACTTTGGAACACTTTGGTCTGCGCAGTTTTCTCGCAGGTTCTTTGAAAGTATTCCGAGAAGGCTAGCTTGCTATCAAGCCTCACCCCAAGGAATTTTGTAGAGCTCCGTATTTGTACCACCGTAATATTGGTTATGGTGTGCATTTGTCTCTAAGTGAGGACCACGATCTCAGTTTTCGCTGTCGCAAGCTGAAGTCCATGGTCACTTATGCATCTATTTACAGTGCGCAGTACTTGGTTTAATTTTAGCAGCGTCCTACTCTACCTGTTATCCTTACCTTCTATGACCTTGTTTGACTCCTATGCACTGCGGCTTTTATTTAGATCTATTGTGCTTGACCTTTCAGCATATTACCGTATGTTTAGTCTTTTTTTTAAGGTATTTAAATACCTCCTCCGGCCTACCACGCATTTACAAAAAATATAAACGGGTATTTAAACCTCTAGCTCACAAAAACAACAAATTTTTCTGGCAGATAAATATAACTTGCTTACAGTATATCATCAATATCTTCTAACGGGAGTCCAAGGAAACTTGCAATTTCAAGAGGGGTGGACCAGAGAGAAAATTGTGTCTTATGTAGGGACACGTTACAAGAAGGATATCATATATGTCGGGGTTGATTCTGGATAGTAAAGAGTTTAACCTGTTACAGTATTCAGATTGAAATTGAGCCAGAGTGATGCAAGTCTCCCTAGTTTTGGATATCACTGAGTACCCTTTTATAATTTTCTTCTACATTCTGCTTGACTATCAGGTGTCTTATTTCCTCATAATAATTGCAAAATCGACGTCTTAAGTCCCCGGGGGCGGTGCCTCTTAATTAGATGTCTGTTGGAATGCCCAGATTTCTGGGTATTCAAGAGAATTTGTTTGTTTAGCATTTCATTTCTTTCCTTTATGGGAAGTACTCTCGCCTCACTGTGTAAATGATGTTCTGAGGACATAAAACGACAACCAGCAATTCTGAGAGCGGTATTTGGATAGGAGATATCGTAGACTACAATGTGCCGTATATTACCCAATAAGAGTTCGTATATCCTCTCTGCTTTGAGTAATGAGTTTGGCTGATACTCTCGTTGCTGGGAGTATAAATATTTCGGATTGTCTCTTTCCTTGGCATTCAACCAATTATTGTCTTAATAGCTTAGTTTCCCAATGATTTGAAGTAGATGGTGCCATACCCTTGTAGTTTATTTCGTCAAGTACTTACCTCCTCTTTTTCAAAGCCATTTTCGGTTGGTTTATAAGTGTTATACACTGTATGGAAGTGCGGTCGGATATGAGAAATTCTCTAGATCTGTAATAATGGGAAATAATGAAGATATTAGCAACGCAAACAAAAAGTCCTCCATCAAAAACAAAAACTAATGTTTCAACAGAGTTTACATATATTACTAATACCCCTATCCTCTTCATTTTTGGAAATAAAAATCTAAAACTTAGGTTTAACAAAATCTCACAAGTTCTAATCACATATTATTTTCTGCCTTATTTGCAGATGAACCAGACCTGTAAGGTCTGTGGCGAGCCAGCGGCAGGTTTTCATTTTGGTGCATTCACGTGCGAAGGCTGTAAGGTAAGTTTATGGTTTTTTATTTTATTTTTTCGAAGTTATACTTAGCTCTTTTAGCGTTATTTGGGTCAGCCATTCGACCTTATTAATGAAAAATTGTGTATAAAATTCCATGTGGCTCCGAACAGAGTTTTAAATGGCATCACAATTTTCCGAAAAGTGGTGCGTCCGTTCTTTAGGTATAAGATTTTCAGCTACTGGTTCATTTGACGGCGTCAAATTTGACCTCCTTTCATCATTCACACCAAGACCCATTTCTTTGGCTTCTTAGTCCAGATAGGGCGACGTAACATTCTTTCATGCTCTTGGTTTTTAATTTACTAATATCTATGGTTACGAAATAAGTTGTGTCCAAAAATGCTTCCCTATATGAGATTGGGATGTACCAAATAAAGCAGACAATCAAGAGGAGTAATTCTCGTTTGTATATTCAAAGTGAGCTCTCTATTTCCTTTGCATCTCTACATCCATTATAGCATTTCATATAATCTTGCCTCTAAATATGCGCATCAAAAGTGCTTTCAATGTGCACCTTTTCATGCTGGGTTCAAGAATACGTGAACATAAATACAAACGACAATTCGTGCAGTTGATTTATTAACTAGCTTTACATTGTGATTGTTGTGATTTTTGTGATTGTATTGCGCTTATTATCATTAAGGTTGTTGTTGTTTTGGCTAGTTAGTGCGACCTGCGAACGACCTTCAACTCATCTTCATCATTAGCTAATGTAATGCACATATGCAACTATATACATATACAGGGTGTATTGTTGGAAACCTCAAAGTTTTTAAAGTTGAATTTCGTTTACCATTTTCTGACTAATGAGACTGTATAATTGAATTCGAACGTAATATTTAAAGTTTCTTGAGCATTTCTTCTTAAGCGTATGACTTCCTTCATGACTTTCGTCATGATACTAGTCACAAACATAACTGTAACCATGCGGCATATCCAATTGTATGCCACAAGTATAACAGGCTGAGAAGATGTCATGTGGAATATTTTAAAATATCAAGTATAGGATTTCTGCTAATTTAAAAAAGTTTTCCTTATTCCTGAACTCGAAAATCAAATGTTTCCACCCTTAATGATGTTTAATGATCTACGAGGTATGTTCAGAAAATAACGGGGATTTTTTAATTTCGCGCGTTTGGAGTGTCCACTTGTCAAACATTTTTTTTTATAATGCTGACACACATGTCCCTGAATTATGATAAAATTTTCAACTGAATTCATTGTTTACTTTGTCAGTGATAGCTGCATAGGTTAGACGTGTTTTTATGAGGTCGGCGATTTTCATTTGTTAAAAAAAATGGATCTAAGGATTTGTATGAAATTTTGCGTAAAGAATGAAATAAAGTGTAAAAAAGTGTGCGAAATGTTAAAAAAGGCATACGATGAGTCTTCAGTGAGTAAAACAGCGGAGGAATTCTAGACCGAAAAAGGCCAATGCGGCATTTCATGACTTTTGCACCACGATAATGCACCTGCTCACACTTTATTGCTTGTTCGTAAATTTTTCGCCTAAAACAGTACTGTAACGATGCCCCAGCCCCATATTCGCCAGACATGACTCCGTGCGACTTTTTTCTATTTCCAAAAATAAAGAAAACCTTGAAGGGCCGTCGTTTTACAAGCATAGAGGAAATTAAAAGCGCATCGCTTAAAGAGCTGAAGGCTATCCCAAAGATCGAGTTTAAGAAGTGTTTCGAAGATCGGAAGAAGCGCTGACACAAGTGCATAAAATCTAATGGGGACTATTTTCAAGGCAACAACATTAATGTAAATGAATATATAAATATATTTTTCAAAAACGAAAATTCCCATTACACATTTACATTTCACATAAAGTGTTGCGTGAACAAAGCCTAAGGAACTTTGACGTTCGTCAAAGAATGGTCTAAAGAATATATCTTTGGTCAGGCCAATATTGGAAGGAGCTTCGTTAATCTGGAACCCACGTTTTCAGACCCCCTGTGACAGTAAGAATCGGTTCAAAAGCAACTTCTACTTTCTGTGCTAAGGGAACGTGGGATACCTACACCATTCCTCCTCGCTGCCCCATCCGTTTGCAACGTATACATGTTTCTAAATTCCACAGTCGTGTAGATATATTGGATCTATTATTTCTAGTAAAACTTATTAGAAGGATGGAAAATAGCCCACTTCTGCTTGGTGAAATTTTCTTCATAGACCATCTAGACATTTGCAACCTTTCCATAAAACACAAACAAATACAACCTCAAAATGCACGAATTCTCTAACTGTGAAAAAACTGAAAAATGTACACTAATTGAGCACTAATTTGCACACAAAATGTATACTTTAAATTTTATTGTGACTCCTTAAGGGTTATGCACTTTATTTTGCTGAATTAGCGCTGATTGTAAAATGTCATGTCAGTGATAAAAAAATTTTACCAACGCCTTGTAAAGTAATTCTGCAACAGTGCGTGTGAGTTTTGAATGTCACAATAGTGAACACCTGCTGTCAAGAAAACTCATGAAGTTCTTATCAGAGAGTTTTCTTAATTACAGTTTTACTTTGCAGAATCAGAAATTTAAAGTTTAGATAACTTCGAGTGTACACTTTAATACTCACAGTTACTGAGTCCAGCCCCTGTCCTTTGTCTGTGTACTGATTTCAATATGCACTGTGAAAAAATTTAAACCTGCGACTCGTTCTTCGTAATAAAAAAATATCTACTTACTACTTTAAATAAGCAATCAATTGGGGTGCTGGCTTCAAATCACGGCCTTTCCAGTTCCCCATTCATATTGCCAGCTTCAAATATTTTTGGCGGGTGTTTAGGAATCGAGTCCTTTTCAGCCTCCAAAGCAACACATCCCTCATTATGATGTGATAAATATTCATTAGCTGCTCAGCATCACATTCTAACCCGACCACTTACAACTTCCAGCGGGTTAGTGGGCTTAGAATATACCCGCTGGTCATACTAAACCGTTCCCGAGATGGTCGGGCTACTCCCTTAATGGTGCTTGTTACCGGTACGGGCATCCGGAAAAGGACCATCAACATCGATAAAATTCCCTAAGGCCTTCGGAGAGTGTTCTTATCGCTACAACAACAACAACCACTTATTTAATAATATTTGTATGTATTCTTCACTTTGTACATTCAATTTATAATCATATTTAGTCTGTTAAATTTTTAAATTTGTAGACTAAAAAATAATTAAATAATTCAATATTCTAATATTTTACTGAGCACTAAAGCACCCTGTATATACATAAGATAAAAAACGATTTTTGATTCTATTTTTATACTCAGCTGAGCAGAACTCACAGAGTATATTAACTTGTTCGCATAACGGCAATCCGTAAGGTATCTTCATGAAATTTGGTACGTAGGTTCCTGAGTACTCATCTCAGATCGCTATTTAAAATGAACCAAATCGGACTATAACCACGCCTACTTTTTCGATATCGAAAATTTCGAAAAATCTAAAAAGTGCGATAATTCATAAAGCGGATAAAGCGATTAAACTTGGTAGGTGGGTTGACCTTATGACATAGAATAGAAGTAAAGTAAAGTTTTGGACAATGGGCGCGGCACCGCCCGCTTTTGAAAGAAGGTAATTTAAAAGTTTTGCAGGACGTAATTTGACAGTCGTTGAAGATAACATGATGAAATTTGGCAGGAACCTTACTACTATTACTATATAAAGGCTATATAAGAACTAGCCAAATCGAATGAAAAACACGCCCACTTTTAAAAAAAAATTTTTTTTTCAGTTAAATTTTAACAAAAAATTGATTATCTTTACAGTATATAAGCAAATTATGTCAACATTCAACAAAATACAAAAGTAAAAGAAAATTTGAAAATGGGCGTGACTCCGCCCTTTTTCACTTAATTTGTCTAGAATACGTTTAATGTCATAAGTTGAACAAAAATTAACCAATCCTTGTGAAATTTGGTAGGAGCATAGATTCTATGACGATAATAGTTTCCTGGGAAAATATGCGAAATCGGTTAAAGCCACGCCCAGTTTTTATACACAGTCGACCGTCTGTCCTTCCGCTCGGCCCTTAACACGATAATTTGAGCAAAAATCGATATATCTTTACTAAACTTAGTTCACGTACTTATCTGAACTCATGCGCTCACTTTTTCGATATCGAAAATTACGAAAAATGAAAAAGATTCCATAATTCTAAACCAAATATGAAAAAAAGGGATGAAACATTTTAATTCGATTGGTTTATTGACGCAAAATATAACTTTAGAAAAAGTTTTTAAATGGGTGTGACACCTCCCATATTAAGTAGAATAAAATGAAAAAGTTGTGCAGGGCGAAATCAAAAACTCTTGGAATCATGGGAGGAATACTGTTCGTGGTATTGCACATATAAATAAATTAGCGCTAGCCCACAGATGATGTTCTGAGTCACCCTGGTCCACATTTTGGTCGATATCTCGAAAACGAATTCACATGTCCAACTAAGGATCACTCCCTTTTAATACCCTCATTAATACTTTTAATTTGATACCTATATCGTACAGAACACATTCTAGGTTCACCCCTGGTCCACTTTTATGGCGATATCTCGAAAAGGCGTCCACCTATAGAACTAAGGCCCACTCCCATTTAAAATACTCATTAACGCCTTTCGTTTGATTCCCGTATCGTAAAAGCACATTCTAGAGTCACCCCTGCTCCACCTTTATAGCGATATCCCGAAATAGCGTCCACCTATAAAACTATGGCCACTTCCTTTTAAAATAATCTTTAATACCTTCCATTTGATACCAATGTCATACAAACACATTCCAGGGTTACCCTAGGTTCATTTTCCTACATGGTGATTTTCCCTTATTTGGTCTCCAAAGCTCTCATCTGAGTATGTAATATTCGGTTACACCCGAACTTAACCTTCCTTACATGTTTTTTTTTTTTTTTGCTGTTGTACAGCTTATCGTGATGCTAAGTATTGAGCGTTGTTTAGTAGTTTTCTTATTGCTCGTGAATTCTAATATATTTTCATTCGTTTTTGTTCAGTTTTGCTCAAGTTTTTATTGTTGTAGCAAAGTTAATTTTTGTTGTTGCCGCTTAGAAGAAACAAAATTTAAATTGCACAGTTGTTTATTGCCAATCAGTTCAGCTCTGTTTCTTTTTTAATTTTGTAAGACCTAAGAAGCGAACTTTACTGCGGCACTGAAACAGGCGATACGCATTAATTTATTTATTTAAAATAAAAAACTACTTCATTTCATACCTCCAACTTCAAATCAAGCTTTTGAAAAAAAAATAACGAGGAAGAATAAATTCATAAAAATTTTGTTTACACAGTCCTCTCTGCTTCACGCCTCATTTACTACTTCTGAAGTATAAAAATATGAGTGTGTGTCTGTTTGTTTCACAAACCCGAGAATTTAGTTAATAAAATCAATAATATAAAATTGAATTCAACATAATGTTGCACACTTCAAACTATACATAAATTTACACATTTTGCCATAAATAAATATAGACAGTCATTTTCAAATGTCTGCTGCACAACTATAGCCAATTAAATTCTAAACTCAATTTCACAGTTTTTAAACAAAAATATAACAAACAGGCAATTAGTAGAGCAAAATAAAAAATGGCTTAAAAATAATGAGTGTTAGATTATAAAACAAAAAAAAAAAAAAATTATAGCTTTACCGCTATGTTATACTAAGGGCATAATTTTCACACGTCATTTTAATTTGGCATTACGTGTTGTTGATGGGTTAGTCATGAGTAAGATTCTTTATTATTGTGGCTACACAAATCCACTTACATTACCTTTTAAATAATACTAAAGTAAATGGATGCGCAGCTATAACGAAAAATTTATGATTTTTTGAAAAACTCATATCCATAAACACTATGCTAGCGGTAATAAATTTGACAGTTAGATATCTCTTTATTCTCTTCATTCGATAGTTTTATTAATTAGTTAGTTCGATTTTTAACTCAACTCGTTCCTATTGGTAAATACTAGCAGTTTTCTAGTACCCAGCTTAATTGCTGCCTCTGGCAGCTCTGCCGCCCCTAATAGCAGAAGCCTTGATCTGGCGACCGCAGGACACGACACAGAACGTGCTCAACCATTTCTTCCTGCAGCACACACTTCCTACACTTGCTGTTACTGGTGTAACTTAAACGCCTGTGACTACAGAAGGCAGTGTCCAATCAGTATACCCATCGTGAGCCTTAAGTCTTTTCTCCTCAGATATATGAGCCACTTTGTGAGTCTTTGAGGCTTTGCACATGATCTTAGAAATTTTGCAACCCCGCGCTTTTGTCCACG